>NC_091058.1:116662570-116974404 GCF_000393655.2 Nicotiana sylvestris | reverse complement strand
TAGAATTAATTGAATATATAGGTAAAAGTATTTTAGAAAAATGTATGCCCTCCCAGTTATGAAGCAAGTACATGATCAACAAATGAAACCAGTTCTCCGAAATCTCCAAGTCAAGATGTTTCTTTTTAACACACAATTTCCTGGACATTGAATTAACTGGTAAATGAATCAGTTTCAACTTTCATCCCTTCAAATTATGCTTGATTCAGGCGAAGTACTAACTTGTCTTAAATTAGACTGGCATAATAATGAACTGTCTCTCACACAGGTAGGAAAGGGATCACTTAGCCTGCTCTTTATCTAAACTCTATCAATTACAATATGGCAAACTTGTATTAGAGTCTTAACTATTAAATTATCTCATTACTCATTAACCAATTTGGAAAAGCGCCAATGTTGGTGCCTGATCTATCGAAGGTCCTGCCTTCTTCTACTATCCCTCCTCCATTATTCAAGTGCCAATTCTCTCCAAAAAAAGAAAAAAGATAAAAAAAAAAAAGTTTACTTTAAGACTTGGCATTGATTCAAGTCCCTGTTACTATAATGTTTACTCAACAATAAAATATGAATTTATTCAGCAATGCAGGTCCTCTTGATCCTCTGACTTTCACCCGTTCAAACTTGTAGACATCCAGTTACCATGTGCTCCTCCGTATAATTAATTTAAAATACAACAGAATCATTGAAGCTGTTGACGCTGGGGATTATCCAATTCACAATCTCGGAGTTGAATAATTCTGACCTTGTCAGCAATCACATTCACCGATCTTGGAGTCAGACAAGGCCAAAACAAATCAGTTAAACTCTTATTTATTTCCTTTTTTCAGTCAGATCTTTGTTCGTGTCATGTAAGACCCAAGAAATCCCCTTTCTGCTATGTATGCAATTGGGTAAGAGAACTAATTAACTCTTCAAGACAAGCAAATTCCTTTGAGTGGAGATAGAGGGCTCAATATCACTAAATTACACAATTTAAGCTCATCGAGCACAAACTTGTCATTTTGATTTGAACTAGACAAAGTTACAATACCACTTTGAATAGGCAGCCTCATAAATACTTCATTAGTCCCTGTGATCATCTTATTAAGGAAGACCATATATTTTTACGATCTATGTTAGAGGTGAATCTGTAATTTAAAATTCGTGGAAGAGTAAAATATTGCAACTACTCTATATAAAAGTTACAAACTTAGTATAAACATGACACTTTTTGCAAATATTACTTAACTTTATACTATTTGGTTTTAAGTCAAGGGCAATGAAAACTATGGCCCTCATTGTCCTAATACTCCCTCCGTCCCATTTATGTGACCCTTCTTTAGTATGTTCCGAAAAGAATAGACATATTCTAGAAACAATCTAATCTTAGTGGGCGTTTGGACATAAGAATTGTAATTTTCTGAAAAAAGTAATAAAAAAAAGAAAAATTTCAAGTTAAAAGTGGTATTTGAAAATTAGAGTTGTGTTTGGACATGAATACAATTTGGAGCTATTTTGAATTTTTGTGAGTGGTCTGAAGTGAAAATTTTGAAAAATAACCTTTTGAAGTTTTTTCTAATTTCGAAACATTCCGAATTCAATTTCAAGTGAAATTTGAAATTTCCATGGCCAACATTGATTCCAGAAAAAAGTAAAAAGAAATGAAAAAATGAATCTTTTTTAATGGCCCTTATAATCTCGGTTTTTACCTTTAATGATATAAAATTTTATTGTCATAAAAATATGATAACATGTTTGAGATCACATGTTTTAAATTTTCTTTCTTTTTTATGCTTCGTATAGAAACAAATATTTTTTGCATAAAATACGACGGATTGAGTAATATATTTGCCCCGGATCCATATGGCAGGAAGAAGAGAGGAAAGGGGACGGAGTTGTGAGTAATACCTAAAAGCCAAATACACGGAAATGCTGGCAGCTGAAGGTAGGAACCTGGTGGGGGAAAAGTAAGTGAGACCAAGTCCCACATGTGGAAGTCGACATTCAACACTCGACAGCTTTAGAACGCAAATTAATTCAACAAAACCAAAATGTAGAAAAGGCTTTATTGACTACACCAGCCGCATATGCACTACTACTTTTAAACGCAACTTGTGCAATATTTGGATTTCCTAATAAACTTAATCACACTAAAATAATCATTGTTTAATCATAGTCAATTCCTGTAAACTCATGATTCACTAATAAATGCCCATACTATACCTCCATTGAAATCAACAGCTTTTCTTATTTGGCGTGTCTCTACTGGTCAAACCAAATATAAAAAACTACACTAGTCTCATCATCTCTCACGTCACATCTTGCCCATAGTCAAACAACAATTAGGCCATCTAGCAATTATCTTTGAAATTTACCCGTAATTTGATAAGCATTGTTTTTTATTGGATTGATATATACCAAAATAAGGAGACATTTTGAATTCGACTATCAGCATTATCCATTAATGATATACTTCCAAGTAATTGGTTTGAAAGATCAAACCTATACGTCAAGGTGGAGAGAGTCTCAATTATTGAATTCAACTAAACCTAGTATTTTTTAATACGCCGTGCAAATATGTTATATGACAAATTACTAAAATTTCAATGAGTATTGAGTTTTAATCTTGTAATTTCAAAAGCGACAATAATTTCATTGGTAAGATCGAAGAATTTAAATATTGAACCCATCCACTTTAAATTTTGAATTGGCATCTACATGTATCCTCTCTATCTAGTAAATAAATGTGTCATATCTCTTAACATTTAAATTAGATTGTTCACAATTCAACATTAAAGTGTGTGGATATGAATTCATCGAACCCAATAAATTTGACTTATACCTTATGTGTTCAAAATTCACTAAATAACTTCAAATAATTGATTTGAAACTTAGTAAATCAAATGGGTTATAATGAAATTCTGAATTCGAACCCATAAAATTTTAATTTTGATCCGCCAAATGATAGAGAGCAAATAATGTTGCAGATAATTATTTTAACGTTCAAAAAACAAAGTGAAAAAGAAAAAAAGAAAAATTTAAAAGGAAAACGGAAAAGTCGAACTAACCTTTCCGGCAACCATCACCGTCGCGGAAACCATCACCTACGAAACCATCTTTACACCGGCACCGGAAGCCGTTTCTGTTCCCCGGAAGAAAAATATTTGTACAATTCGCATGTTCATCACATGCACAATCTCCTTCCAATCCCCACTCTAATTCAATCGTCTGAAATTCTAAGTACATCGAAGAGCTCTTCTTTGTATTATTATCCATACCAACCAATATGGAGGAGACCACAAGTCCACACCCTATATTCTTCAGTTTCCAGTAATCCAAATAATCAGCAGTCGCCTCTGAATAACAACTCACATTCTCATTCTTCGAATCACACGACGGTATGTTCAAACGCGCGCTTAAAAGGTCCGATGGTATGGTACACTCGCTCTTCGGGACTGTACAATTCTGTAGAAGCAGCCCGTTTCTCCAAGTCATACCGTAATTGGTTCCGCTAAATTGCTTAAGATCCTCAATCGGACGGCGGCAATTTACTGGAAAGTTGACCATTAATGTATCTGAAGTCACATTTTGTATTAGATATTCTCCAATTCTAATTTCTCCACTTTGAGTACAATTCAAGCGAATCGTACAACCCTCTGAGAATCCAAATGGATAAGGAACACGCTGGCCATTAGAAGCAGCTCCACTGTACTGATTGCACTGAGTTGAATTAGCAGCACCAACTGATGATGATGACCAGACCAATAAAATTGAGAAGACGAATCTGATAATTGTTTCATCAAAAACCATGGTTCGAATTAAAGAGAGGTAAAAGAAGAAGAAGAAGAAGAAGAAGAAGAAGAAGAGTTTGACTTAAGGGAGGACACTTAATTGAGGGGAATTAAAGGGGAGCAGTTGAGGATGGTGGGAAGTTCATTGTTTCTCAATAAATGCTAATTTCTGAATTCCATATACAAGAGGAAAGACTACCGTGGGACTGGTTTCATCAGTATTAATTAATGTTGTGCTTAGCCTCTTAGCTAGTAGCTTTTACTTCCCCCTCTCTTTCTTGCTCTGCAACTTTTCTTTTCTCTGATTGGTAGCAATTAATAAGAGTCCAAAATTTGAAATACCTGAGCTTCAAACGCCTCTCGTAGAAGCTGGGTTTAAATTGGTTTCTGTAGATATATGAAGCTATCCAACAGTAATCTGAATATCAGAGATACAAGGAAAAGTCGCCAGTTGCATTTCCATTTCTCACTTTCCTTAATTTATATTTTTTTAATTTTTAAAATATGAATTTAAATGCGCCTTTGCAAATTGGTGCATTTCTCACTTTCCACGACGGATGTCCAGGTCATTTTCCACTTTCCTCAATATTCCTTCCTGTCTGATAAAATCCATATTTATGTTTTAAATTTTTTATATACTACTTAAAAAGGATATTTGTAAGAGTAACTTTACTCATAAAATTAACTGTTTAAATTTCTTTTATCTGTCATTAAGCATTTCACATAGCTAATAACTTCATTATTGAAGTAGTGAGGGTAATCTAAACAAAAGTAAAATAGATTACTAGATCTTTTAAAGTCAAATATTTCAATATGTCTAAATCAACAAATATTGAAACCAGATTTAATTTATTTTCTTTCATTTACATAGTTAAGTTGGAGTTCATCTGTACAGTAATCTATCAGTGAATATGGGATCATTAAAGTTCAATGTACTACTATCCGTTGAATGGTGACACCTTTGCCACTATCACAGAGGCAGAATTGGGATTTTTAGTTTATGAGTTATGTACCAATGTTCTTTTTATTTACTGGGTTTTAGATATATTATTTATATAATTTCATATAAATATAAGATTTAATCCATAGACGCTGAGTTCTACCGAACCCAGAGCTAATAAGGATGGCTACGCCCCTGACCATCGAATTATACTTTTAGAGACCTAGAGCTAGATAATACTGATCATGAAGTCACTAAAATTCAAACTCGTGCATTGTGATATAAATTATGAATTTTTGTATGTTAACATATTCCTTGGGGACATAGTAGGCATTTGGATATAAAAAACTGAGATTTGAAAAAAAAAAGTATTTGAAAATTAAAATTGTGCTTGAATATTTATTTCACTTAAAAAAATATTGCTTGACTATGAGGAAAAAATATTGTTTACTTGAAAAAGAGGTAAAAATCATTTTTTGAAATTTAAAACTCATCTTCCACAATTTTTGAAAATTATCTTCAAAAATTCAGTTAAATGTAAAGCAAACACTGATTTGAAAAAATTTTTGGAAAAAGGAAAAAAATTATGTGCAAACGGCTCTACAGTAGAATAGTTTTATTAACTCATTAAGATGATTATCTTATGGTACGTGTTTGACCAAAAGATATTGAAACCTTTTCGATTAAATCAATTAAAAAAAAGTTGAAGAGGTAAATCTTAGTCAAACATAGTAAATTCCAGATCTATAAACAAACTAGAAATGATATATAAAATGAAGTAGAAACGGTAAATTATTGAAGCCTTTCATTTTTTCTTTCACCAATCGATGAAGATGACTGTTGTAGATATATATTGGAAGATTGTTTTTCTTCCTTTTCACTAAGGAGATTACAGAGGAGAAGGATAGAAAAAAGGAAGGTCTCATCCCTATATATAGCCATGGAATCCTTGCCATGTATTTGGGCCCTAGCCCCCTCACACCGCGTCCATTTTCGTCGTTCGGTGAATGCGTGGTTTGGAGTAAATGATGTCGTCTTTCCTTGTCCCATTGTTTGGACGTGGTCTCAATTGGGTCGACCACAACAGTCAGATTTTAACCAATACAGTTAGTCCCTCCGTCTGCCGGGGTCGTCCCTTATCGGGCCTGGCAATCGGATGATGATTTCCGCTTATCTAGGAGAAATCTGACTGTGTACCCCTTGGGTATGATTTTCAGAATCAAGTAGCATATTGTCACCCCTTTCGATATCTTTGAACCGTTGTGGCCGTTTCGGAACCAAAACATCGTTTTAATCTTGAAACGTTGTTCGTGGTTGCCGCCATTATGACACACGTTCCCAAGGAATTGAACCGTTTCGTGCCCCATCAAATTCGATTGGCGACTCTTGGGTTTCGACAAACTGATACTGGCTGGTGATTCTTCTCGTGCTGACCTTCCTGCCACAATTTCGGCGCCAGAAGATGATGTTCCGGCCACTGGAGAGGTAGAAACGGTAAAAGATGAGGAAATTCCGTTGGTGGCTGAGATCTTACCTCGCCTTGGGAAGGCATGGACCAATTTCCAAAGTCCCGCCGGAGAAGAACCGGAACCTTCTTCCTCCACCATAAATAAGGATGGGATTGCAGACTTGAGGGCTAAGTGGGGAATTCCTCCCTATGTCAAAATACTGCCGGCGGTGGGGGGCGACATAGTCCATTTTGACCGCCCAGGGTATTGTGCATTCTATGCCTACCCCTTTATTGTTGGGTATACGCTTCCTCTTCCTCTTGGTGGGTAGATTTCTGTCACTTTTACCAGGTATGCCCGACTCAACTTACACCGTACCTGTATAAATTGTTCCTTATGCTGCTCAAATTTGCGGAACTTGCCGGTCGTGAGATCACTTTGAGTCACATGCTCAATATCTTCTCCCCTCAACGCATTCGTGGCACGATGATTCATATGCGCCATCGAGGGTCGAAGAGCTTGGTGGTAAAGATGGACGACAAAGCCAACCGTCGCTTCTATGAGACTTTTATGTGCAGACCGAGCATCTCGTAGAGGATCCTACAAGATTCCTAGAGAAATGAAATTTTACATGTAAGTCCCCATACTTTGGGTTGGAATGACACCCAACTGCAAAACTACCTCCTACACCTGTTGATGGTATCCGCGAGTGGGTTAACGCCATCCTTCCTCATACGGCGGGGGTCCGCACATGGTCGTCCTTCTATGAGAGATATGGACGCAAGCCCCTTATTGGTGAGTAACATCATATTCGTTTGCTGCTCCTCTTCCTTCCTCTTTTTTTATTTCTTATGTGTTGTTCGTCGATACCAGGGAGAGTGCGGAGAGCGAGGGCTACCCCATTAGCCTTTCGTCAGCCTTCATCGCTTGTTCACCCTATTTCAGCGTCTACTATCTGACCTTCGTCGAGGGCTGTCTCAGTTGAATCTTTAGCTACGGTTGTTCGCACGGCGGCTACCCCTCGAGCTAGGACTCCGACCTCGGTCATTCATCCAGCGGAGGGACCTTTCTGTGCCGCAGAAGGGGAGGGGCCGTCAAAGAGGCGGCGAGTGGAGACTAAAGCGACTCATGCGGCTATGATAAATCTGGAGGAAGATCTTCCCTTGATGGGGTTTGAGGCGGGGGTTGATGCCATTCCACCCGTGGAGATAGAGCCAGCAATTGCGTCTGCCCTACCGGCGGAGATTCCGGCCGCTATGATTGACCAGTAACCTGCCGCGATGGGGGGTCAGACTTCTGAGGCCATTGTTGCCACTTTGGACGGGCATCCATCTTTGGTGCCGGGTCGTGCTTCCTCATCGGCCGCAGAAAGGGGGAAGGGTGTCATGGTTGACAACTATGAATCTGAGTTCGATCTTGATCTTGACGATGTTAGGATGTTTGAAGAGGGTCTTGCCCGTTCGGTGGTTCATGCGGGAGGTCCGTCCCGTATTCTTGAGATCTCCTTAGATATTAATCTCCTAGGAGATACGGAGGACCTAGTGCCGCAGTTTGACATCTTGTGTTTTGCTACCAAGAATGTAGCTCTTCGGGACATTCCCGATATTGATTTGATGCATGAAGTGGCCGCTATGGGCTTGAGAGTACGTTGTATTTTTCTCCCGTGTTTCTCTTATTTTTCTTGGTGATATGGTTTTAACCCATCTTTTCGTTTTTCAGACGTACATGGTGGAAATAGAGAGTGCTCATAGGGCCGACATTCGGGCCAAGATTTTCTTTAAAATGTTGGAGAAGTACTAGCGTTATCACAACAAATGCTGTGAGATGCACGAGCGGCTGAAGGCGAACCCTGGCGATCGATCTATGGGCGAAGAATTGGAGAAGAGGGATCAGGAGTTGATGCAAGCTATTCGCAGTAAGAGTGTACTCGAGGAGAAACTTTGTGCAAAGGACAAAGAGCTTGAGTTGGGCAAAAGGGTTGCTGCGGAATGTGAATATCTTCAGGGGAAGATGAGGTCAATGCAATCTGAGATGAATCGGAATTTTATTAGGGTCGAGGCAATGAGTGCAGGGTGGATGGGAAAATTGGCCGAGTTGGAGAAAAAGGTTGCTGGGTTGGAGAACATCGAGAGCGCCTGGTCGGCGGCTTTGGCGAGGGCGGCAGCTCTAGAGAATACTATCCGCATGCTCCGGTCCGAGCAAGAGTCGGAGAGGGCGACAACCATGCTAATGGAAACAAAGCTTGAGGAGCGTATTGGCGAAATCAACCATGAGGCATCGTCCTTAGGAGACCGGGTTGCTACCCTTGAGGCCGAAAAGGAGCAACTGTTGGCTCATATTGGATCTCCTTCCGCCGCTGTTCCCGGTCATTTGTACGAGCTTTGGGTTCATGCTGAAGCCCAATGGGACATATATAAGAACTTGTGGGAGACGGGCAACGTTACCGAGGTCGTATATGAAGGAATTCGGGCAAAGGCACGAGAGGCTCGTGTCAATTGTGGATATGACTCTGCGACGCCGGAGGTCGATGAGGGCGCGGATGATGAGGGAGGACTTACTGTAGATGGTGGTGGCGGTGATGACGCCGAGTGAAAGAATGCTGTATTTGTCTATTTTCTATCTTTTTTTTATATTCGTTGTTGATTGTCGTTGTTTCTTCCCCCCCTTTTTAAACTATTGGTTCGGGCCGTATGTAAACTGCGACTGTTTGCGCAGTGACTTTGTATAAAGAGGAATTTTTCATTGTTATATGCCCTCTGTATTTTTTTTATTTTGATCTTCATACTTTGGTGCGAAGTAGATTCTCACATGACGAGTTCACTACTCTTTGGGATTTTAGTGTCACGGGGGTATAATGGGACCTTGATGGCGGCTTTGGCTAGCGAGACAGTGTTTTCAAACTTGTGTCGAGATACTGTTTTATCATAGTCTGAACGGTATCGTACTATTTTTCTAATAGCGACCTTAGCGGTAAGGATATTACTTTCGGGCTTATATCAAAGTATTATCCCGTCATTAGTCCCAGTCTCTCTTTCCCTTTCTTTTTTCTCATAAAGTATTGCCCTATTGTCATTCGATCGAGGTCGAACTTTTTCTTTTGGCGAAGGCCCTTGACCTTAAGGGTATCATTTCGAACTTTCGTCGAAATATTAACCCGTCGTTATTCGATCGAGGCCGAACTCTTTTATTTTAGCGAAGGCCCTTGGCCTTAAGGGTGTTATTTCGAACTTTTGTCGAAATATTGACCCGTCGTTGTTCGATCGAGGTCGAACTCTTTTTGTTGGCGAAGGCCCTTGGCCTTAAGGGTGTTATTTCGAACTTTTGTCGAAATATTAACTCGTCATTGTTCGATCGAGGTCGAACTCTTTTCTTTGGCGAAGGCCCTTGGCCTTAAGGGTGTTATTTCGAACTTTTTGTCGAAATATTAACCTGTTGTTATTCGATCGAGGTCGAACTCTTTTCTTTGACGAAGGCCCTTGGCCTTAAGGGTGTTATTTCAAGCTTTCGTCGAAATATTAACCCATCGTTGTTCGATCGAGGTCGAACTCTTTTCTTTGGCGAAGGCCCTTGGACTTAAGGGTATTATTTCAAACTTTCGTCGAAATATTAACCCGTCGTTGTTCCATCGAGGTCGAACTCTATTCTTTGGCGAAGGCCCTTGGCCTTAAGGGTGTTATTTTGAACTTTCGTCGAAATATTAACCCATCGTTGTTCGATCGAGGGCGAACTCTTTTCTTTGGCAAAGGCCCTTGGCCTTAAGGGTATTATTTTGAACTTTCGTCAAAATATTAACCCATCGTTTTACGATCGAGGTCGAGCTATTTTCTTTGGCGAAGGCCCTTGGCCTTAAGGGTGTTATTTCGAACTTTTGTCGAAAGATTAACCCGTTGTCATTCGATCAAGGTCGAACTCTTTTCTTTGGCGAAGACCCTTGGCCTTAAGGGTGTTATTTTGAACTTTTGTCGAAATATTAACCCGTCGTCATTCGTTCGAGGTCGAACTCTTTTCTTTGGCGAAGGCCCTTGGCCTTAAGGGTGTTATTTCAAACTTTCATCGAAATATTAACCCATCGTTGTTCAATCGAGGTTGAACTCCTTTCTTTGGCGAAGGCCCTTGGCCTTAAGGGTGTTATTTCGAACTTTTGTCGAAATATTAACCCATCATTGTTCGATCGAGGTCGAACTCTTTTCTTTGGTGAAGGCCCTTGACCTTAAGGGTGTTATTTTGAACTTTCGTCGAAATATTAACCTGTCGTCATTCGATTAAGGTCGAACTTTTTTTTTGGCGAAGACCCTTGGCCTTAAGAGTGTTATTCCCAACTTTTGTCGAAATATTAATCTGTCGTCGTTCGATCGAGGTCGAACTTTTTTCTTTGGCGAAGGCTCTTGGCCTTAAGGGTGTTATTTCGAACTTTTATCGAAATATTAACCCGTCGTCGTTCGATCGAGGTCGAACTCTTTTCTTTGGCGAAGTCCCTTGGCTTTAAGGGTGTTATTTCGAACTTTTATCGAAATATTAACCCGTCGTCGTTCGATTGAGGTCGAACTCTTTTTTTTAGCGAAGGCCCTTGGCCTTAAGGGTGTTATTTCGAACTTTCGTCGAAATATTAACCCGTCGTTGTTCGATCGAGGTCGAACTTTTTCTTTGGTGAAGGCCCTTGGCCTTAAGGATGTTATTTCGAACTTTCGTCGGAATATTAACCCATCGTTGTTCGATCGAGGTCGAGCTCTTTTTTTTAGCGAAGACCCTTGGCCTTAAGGGTGTTATTTCAAACTTTCGTCAAAATATTAACCCATCGTGAGTCCCGTTTTTTTGGAGAGTTGGGTATCTTCTGGGGAAGTCTAAGTTCGCCTGATTTTATTTGCATCGGGAGTGTGATGTAGGGGAGCAGGGAACGCTGCTGCTTTACTCGCACTCGTTTCACGCGCATATTAGAGTTACCCTGTCTAACTTTTTATTTTCCGGTCTGGAAATGTCATTGTTGGGCGGGCGATGAATTACACTTTGACTTGGGGAATTTCCCCCTCGTCGGCCCAACTTTTAGGTCCCTGGGAGAGCTCGTTTGGGATGCCTTCTTGGCGAGGGCGAGGGAGTACCACTCAAGAGTTGGGTTTGTTTGGTGGATGATGTTTCGGTTGTTTTGTAGTAATTTCCCTTCTTCAATTAAGTTGTTTCCTTGCTCGCTCGCCCGCGTAGTGCCCATATTATTGTTCGAGCAATCGGCAGAAGGTGGGCAAGGATGACCTTCTCCTTATTCCGATTCAATGAGTTGGAGAATGAGGGTGGATGTGTAACGTTGCTCGTTTTCGCTTGACGCTTTAATGGTTGATAGTGGTGATGTTTTCTGAATTCGGTAACCGAATTTAGCTCTCTTTCCCCTCATTTGGTCACGGGGTGCTTAATTCTCGTTTTTCGTCTCCTCTATTTTCTTTGAAACAGTTGCAAGCGTATCGTTACCGTTCTCTTTGGTGGGCGACCATGTTTCCGATTTTTGATCTAGAGAAGATTAGGAAGTTTCACTAAGAAATCCCCACAGACGGCGCCCAGTTGTTTGACCAAAAAATATTGAAATTTTTCTATTAAATCAATTAAAAAAAAGTTGAAGAGGTAAATCTTAGTCAAACATAGTAAATTCCAGATCTATAAACAAACCAGAAAATGATATATAAAATAAAGTAGAAACGGTAAATTATCAAAGCGTTTCATTTTTTCTTTCACCATTCGGTGAAGATGACTGTTATAGATATATATTGAAAGACTGTTTTTCTTCCTTTTCACTAAGGAGATTACAGATTAGAAGAATAGATTAAAGCCCCACTTTCTAGGAAGGTCTCATTCCTATATATAACCATGGAATCCTTGCCATGTATTTGGGCCCTAGCCCCCTCACACCGCGTCCATTTTCGTCGTTCGGTGAATGCGTGATTTGGAGTAAATGATGTCATCTTATCTTGTCCCATTGTTTGGATGTGGTCTTAATTGGATCGACTATAGCGGTCAAATTTTGACCAATACAGTAGGTAAAATAGATTCTTCTAAATAATGAAAGTGAATCTTAAAAAGAAAAAAGAAAATAGAATCATTTGACAAAAGCGCAAAATGGACGCGCAAAGGCAGCTAGGCGGCGACTATTGACCAATTGCCATCGTGCTTTGTAGGTCTTGATTTGGGTAAAGATGGTTAACCGTGGGACCCGCAATTGGTTCCGTTTAATTAGAATCATTAGGATTTAGGCCTTAAATTTATTTAGTACATAGCACCCGCAATCGGTTCCGTTTAATTAGAATCGTTAGGCCGTAAATTTATTTAGTACATAGCACTCGGCCCGATTCCCCTTCCCCCCAAATGATTTGATTTAATTGAGACAATTGAACTATTCAAGACTTTTATATATCTTCACAAATCTTTACGCAACTCAAGTGAAACAATATATAACTCAGCACGTGCAAGAGTGGCCGAGTTGATTGAGCAGAATTGAAATTCTCTGCATGCTTTCTTGGTTGAGTTTGTCGCACGGACTTGCCTAATACGATTTACTTCTCTAGTATAATTTGCGAACTATTTTACTAGAGCGAGATTTACTCAGAGCGCACCTGAAGAATAGTTGCCGTGAGTTTCCTAGTTTACCAATTTTTTTTTATTTATATATATATATATATATATATATATATATATATTTAACTCTATTAATGAAACCATGGTGAATACTGAAAAATAGACTAGTTTGACAACCAAAAAACATAAGAATGAAGAGGAGCAATCTGCTATACAGCTCTAAATTGATTTCATTTCTACAAAGATTTTAATTTCTAGAACTAGTGATTAATTACTTAATACCGAATCAACTTAATTATTTCATCCATTCTCTTAATAAATTATTTTTGATCATCGAGACCAAATTACGCAATCACACAATTTGACTTTTTAAATTAAAATATACCACGTGAATTATTTGAGAGATCGTTTGAAGAAAATGAAGAGCTAACATTTCATTCCAAAATATCATATTAGCAATTTGTATGCCAACGCTGTTAATTACGTTGTAAGCAGCTTAGTAATAATCGGCTACAATTACATATTTTAGTCGCTTATTACACTCTAATTTACTGCACTTTAATTGAGTTTGAGCTTTAATCGCTAGTGTTTTGCACTAATTGTGTGTTTTATGCCTTGTAGGAGTGATTCCGAGCTATGTAGATGTTATAGAATGAATTCAAGTGATTTGGAGCTTTGAAGTCTGAGTAAAAGCCCAAGGAATTAAGCCGGGATCGTGTTCGGGGATCAACAGATGATAGTTAAGAACGAACGAAGAATCGAGTAGGCATATTACGCACTGTCTAGTAAAATGCACATAACTTTTCTCTGAGAAATCCATTTGGGCTCCACAATATATGGTTGAAAAGCTAATTCAAAAGGATACAACTTTCATGTTTTACGTTTTTCCAAATTCCAAATGGTCCGCGGTCAGTTTCGCGGTCGAATCCGCGGCCGCAGATAGAACACTATGCAAAATCCACGGTCAGGTCCGCGGTCGAATCCGCAGTCGCGGACGTCCTGACCTGGAAAAGTATCCTTTTTTGCGTAGGAGAAGGTATAATTATTTGGGTCCGACCCTACTTGGTATATATGCATGAAAAATGGTATTTTGAGCACTTTTGACATACTTTTGACATAATTTAGACCTAAGGAGGCTAAGGAGACCGGGGATTCGACCTAAGGAGGCTAAGGAGACCGGGGATTCGACCTAAGGAGGCTAAGGAGACCGGGGATTCGACCTAAGGAGGCAAGAACATACCAGGAGCAAGGCGGAGAATTCTTCTACGAGTTTTTCACTTTCTTCTTCCTATTTTCATTATTGGTTATGAATTCTAGTATTGTAGTTATGCATACTATTATGAATATCTAATTTGTTATCTAGGGTTTTGATAGAACCTATTGGAGGATGATTTTCCTGTTATGTTAATATAGATTTGCCGTAGTATTTTCTCTATTTGTTCAACTACGTTATTATTGTGGTTGGTTGAAGAGCTCTCAATCGACTGTGCCTATTTAGTGTGTATTACTCAGGAGAAAGTGCATATTTAGGTAGTTGTTGAACAACATCACTCCTAACATATATGAGGGATCAATACAAAGGGTTTAAAGGTGGGATTAGGGATAACGAAATCTTGGGTGCGATCTGAGTGAGCCGTACTTAATGCCAGTTAGCGTAATTCGGGAGAATATGTCTAGTAAATTCTGGTAATTACTCGGGGGAGAGAGTTACGACAGTCAGAGCGCTCATGATCGGTAGAGAATACTTAGGCGAATTTATAAAAAATATAACAGGAAAGATTCCGACAATAGAGGAAATCATAACTCTAGACCTCCTGAATCTTGTCTTTAACCCTTTGTATCTTTAGTTGTTAATCTACTAATTTAATTTGTTAGTTAATTAGTTAAATACAAGAATCTTAATATCTATAAGTTAGAAATTGTTCAAGCTTGTCTTCTTAGTAATAGGCAACAACTGTAGCTAAGCCTTAGTTCTCAGTGGGATTCGACTCCGGACTTGTAAATTGGATTATATTTGCAATGACCACTTAGTCCTTTTTATAAGG
The DNA here is from genome assembly GCF_000393655.2 of Nicotiana sylvestris. Classification (NCBI taxonomy): domain Eukaryota; kingdom Viridiplantae; phylum Streptophyta; class Magnoliopsida; order Solanales; family Solanaceae; genus Nicotiana; species Nicotiana sylvestris. The sequence continues at coordinate 116,959,646 of NC_091058.1, read as the reverse complement.
TATAGTTGGACATGATCAAATTTTGGCGCCGTTGCTGTAGACTTAACGGTGTAGCTGTAGGTGTACATATTTCTAGGTTGCAAGTTTGAACTTTTATTTTTGTTTTCTTGTATTTGATTTTTTTTTAATTTTTATTGATGAGGCATGTCATCTTAGAATTATGAGAGTTTTGGTGTTTGTCATTCTACTTTTGATCCTCCTTATGCATATTGTGGAGGAAACCATCCAGGGCAAATTTATCAAAATATTCCCGAGAGCGAGTTTTGTGCACCAACTCGATCTTATTTGTGGAATATGTGTGGTGGTCAAGATGGTCACTTTCATGGTTGTGCTTATATTTCTTATCTTCCCCCAACCCCTTACTTTGATGGTTCTTCTTTTTCTGGTGAAGTTAATAGAAACAAAGAACCCAGGGAAACTGACCAAAAAAAGATCGAAGATATGTTAAAGTGGCTTTTGGAACTGTTTACCTTGAAAATTATAATTACAATTAGATTTGATTTTGTGGTTCTACAAATACGTGATCTGTTTTTATACTAGTTGTTAGGCAATGGATGCTAAGTATGAGACTAGGAAATAAGACAAGAACTGGAAAACAATATGTTTAAGCACACCGAGTGGCTGAGAATCGGGGCCTCAAGCCTGACTATACGGGACCTCGGGTTCGAGCTCGACACTAAGCTATGAGCAGCCGATGAAGGGCTAACAGTATTGAGAGTTTTGATGAAGGCTCTTTATGGTCAATAATGAGCAATAAATGAAGAACAATAAATGTAAGTAATGAAATCAAGAGAATATGTTTAAGTTAGAAAGCAGAGAGAATATTCTTATTCTTGTATTCAATATTGTGTGTGATATCATGTAATCTCATGCGTGCAAAGAATAATAAAGATCCCTTTTATATAGGAGGAGGGAATCCCAACATAGTATATGTGCATTTAATACAAAGAAAAGTAACTGGTACAACTACTTAGCAGTCTGGTACAAACTGGTACTATTCTTGTAGGTGTTGTCAGTTTGGGCCACGTACCTAGGGAGCTTCCCGTTTATCCATGACAACCACCGACTCACGCTACCCCAAGATCGAGTATAAAGAACCTTCTAGGTCAAAACCTCGTCCTGTCTCCCCGAGCATTCAAGGCCTTTCGAGGCGAAGTTATGGGAAAGACATAATGACCGTGAAATCGGGCTTTCCGATTTCACCCGTATACAGATAGTCCCTGCTTTTTAGAGTAAAATGATAAGAAACAATCTTGAATTCCTGCCCCTTCGATACTTCCATCACGACGGTGGTTACGCCCTATCAAGCGATTGACACGGCAAAATGAGATGTCCAAAGGTCGTGTCCGCACAGACATTAAAAGCCTTTGGATTAATTACAGTGGTTTGGCTGTCCTTTGGCCTACTCCAATGTGTATGTTAAACCTCTACAAATACTTCTTCTTTCGCTCCTTATTTTCCACTGCACCGTCAATCCCTCAAAAAGAGTTCTCCTTACCTATCCCTTGTGTTCTTTTCTGAAACGCAATCTTCATTTCCCCTCTGAAACCTTTTAACAAGAATTGCAAAAACTTACACCTCTGCTCCTCAGAAAGATGTGCCTTATTCTTCCTTGCGCCTGTCCAAGGGTAAAGCAACAATGCTCCCTCACGTTGGGGAATGCATTCCAAGGGCCTTTGAAACGACCTCCAATTTTAAGACCGGAAAAACTTTTTCGAAGTCGGGGCAATGCGAAGCCGTGTCCCAATATGTTAGTTCAATAGCAGACGTCGAAAGGGTGAAGGCCGACTGCCGCTGGGGGATGCGGTACTTGTGTAAATTCCTTCTCGAGAGTAGGACATAATGACATACAAGGTTGGTTTCCTCAGTGTGTATACTTATCCGTTTACCCTTGGCCCGGTGGGGACATCTTCGTCTCTGATAGACCCTGTGATCCTCAACTTCTGCCAACGTTATTGCGTAACCCTTGGCCAGATTCATCCTTCATTCTGGCGCATTGTTTACATGACTAGATATTATGCAAACATGATTAAGGAGATGCCCTTCACTCTCGACCACCTGATCAGAATGTATAGCCCCCGACTCTTCCATGGGGGCCTGATAAAGCTCCACTATCGGGCCCCGAGAGCCCTTTTTTCCTGCACCGACGAGGTTAGGAACGGAGGGTGGATGATCCTTTTTGTACGAGTTAGGACTTCAGACCTGATTCCAGCGGAGAGGATGCCGTTACCCGAAAAGTGGAACATGAAACGTAAGTAGATACGCTAATTAATATTCTCTTGCTTCTCTTTGGGTACATCTTCCTATGAATTGACTTCTTCCGCTGATGCAGCCGTTGCCGTGTACCCTAATACGGTTAGGGACCTCTTGGGATGGGTCAACTAGCTGGATTTGATTTTCCCATACGTTGAGCGCGTGTGGCGCGATCTGTCCCAGGCTCTATGGGAAGCCAAGGACCACGTTAAGCCTTTACTCCTGTTGTAATTGTATCTCTTAACATAACTGCTGCTGATAGCGTCCTCACTCCCTGTGTTTGTATTTTGCATTTGTGTAGGTCTAGGGAGGTCCCCCTGATGAGAGAAGCACGGCTTGGCGAAGCGGATACCCCGAGACCCGACGAAGAGAAGAAAAGACTAAGGGAATCGTCGACTGATCCTTCGAAATCCAAGAAGGCCAAAGTGGAAGAACCTAAGGTTGATTCCGCAGCCTTAACTCTAGAAGTAGTGGGGAGTCCTCGAGCTGAAGTGAAGAGAAAGATGATTACTTGATAGCATCCGAGGGAGGGGAAAACTTGATTGCCCCTTATACCGCAAAGACAGTTGCTTCCAAGTCGGAACTTGGTGCTTTCGCTGTCCAGCCTCGGGCTGAAGAGGCCTTCGAGGATACATTGGGTAAAGTCCCTAAGCTAATTGACGGCCAAAATATTCCCCGAGCTGAGGCGCATTTGGCAGGCGGTCCGGAGGAACCCAGTTCTGAAGCTCTTCAAAGATAAGAAACGACCCCGATTGATCCTATCGGTGTTATTAACGTGAGTGATTTTCCTCTGGGACCGACCTTACCTCCTAAGGAAATGCAGGATACCTAGAATAAAAAACCTTCTGATATGGGGGTGCCCATTGTAGATAAAGGTGCGCTTGAAAGGCCTTTAGCTGCACCTGAGAAAATCCCCGAGCTCGATGCCTCACTCATCCTTAGTGAGATGGACAGGCTCTGTGAGCAGGTAATTTTTGTAACCTCTGTTTGTCACCTTTATCTTTGTCTTTTTAACTTGTCTCTTTCATGGTTCCAGGCCAGAGTGCTTTATAATCAGACCTTCGCCCGGTTTCAAGTTGAGGTGAATTGCTACGGGGGTGAGAAGACTCATCTTGCTGAGTAGGTTACGTAGTTTCCGTTTGCTTTTGCCTGAATGTTTATCAGATCTCAGTGTTTTGACACATTTTATCTCATTTGCACAGTTTGAGAAGAGAGATGCCCTAATAAGCGAGGAGCTCCGAGCTAGAGACTCCGAAATTCTCAAACTCAAATGGCACGCGAGTGAGATAGCTTCTGAGGGGGATACTGTTAGTTTGTGTGAGTTCACAAAACAGTAGAGTACCTGGTCCTCTACAAGATTCTGCTGAGAATGCTAATAAAACAGTACGTAAATAAGGCAGAAGGTTTTTACGTGAAAAAATCCCACACAAGAGGATAAAAAAACCACGACCTACACATGTAGGCTTTCAATTTCACTAACTTGTAAAACCTATTACAAGCCACTCTGCAATGACTCCATTACAAAGAATTTACTCAACTAACTTGTGGTATTCTTACCACAAGCCACTTTGTGACTTCCTAGTTACAAAGACTTTTACTAACTTGTGATGCTCTCACCACAAGCCACTTTGTCACTCTACAGTTACAAAGGCTTTTGCTTATGACTAAACATAGTCACAACATAAACTCAAGGAGTTTACGGATTTACAAGAAGATTCCTAATCAAACGCTTCTAGCTAAGCAGTTTAGGAGATACAATAAGTACAATCACAAAGTTACAACTCAATTAGGACAACAACAAGCTATCTTTAGGAACTGGTCCGTAGTTGCATTCAACTTTGTTCTTCAAGTTTGTGAGGATTGATTTCTCTGTTTTTGGCAAGAAGCTTGAATAAGAAACTGAAATATTCAAGTGGTATTTTGTATAAACTCATTATAGGTACACCTTGATCATATCACTTAAAATGATGTGAGCACTTTAGTTGGTTAGATAATGAGTGGACGCTGGAAACAGTACAGTGCGACATAAATAGTACACTCAGTCACTTGGTTTTCAATTGTGTCCAATTGACTTTGTACTGCTATGAGGAAACCACAAGGGTATTAGGTCCTTGTTTGGGTTCCTAGCTCCTGAAGCTGTAGCAGTTCACCTTTAGCTGGAATCCGTTAAGCTTGCAGTAAAGTCCGGGTAGGTCAGGTCCCCTATCTGGTTCTTAACAATAAGTTTGTTAGATCATCAAAACATAAGGCAAGAACATTTAAAACATATCAATTTTCCCCTTTTAATGATGAGAAACTAAACATTTATAGAGTGGATTTAAATCAGTAAGAACCAGATTAAGTAGCAGGCATAGGTTCCCTCTGACTATATGCCCTTTCGGAACACATGTGTTCCCCTGAGTTGATGGCCATATTATTTTCCCCCTTTTGGAATCATTAAAAAAACACAAACAGAATAATAACACAAAGAAGTCCAGCTAAGCTAACTCATGCCACATATATGCACACAAGCATGATAGAGAATAGAAACACAGAAGTAAAGTACTGATATAATAAAAGAGAATAGAGTTAATATTAATAAAAGGCAATATTGGACTTGTTAAACGGGAGCAGTAGTGTTTCATCCCAACCACATAAAAAAAGAAAACAAAAACATCTGCCAAAACAACAAAAAACTTAACAAACATTTCCAGAAACTGGTCACTGAAGGGGTTAGGGGGCACTAGGAGTAAAGGGCTTGGAAGCTGCAACAAGTGTTTGGAGAACGAGGTCTATTCGGGCATTTCCCTACTTTTTCTCAGTGAGCAGTTATGCTTTCAGGTTCTCTACTTTCGCCCTGAGATCAGCATTCTCCTTTGTGAAACGAGCTACTTCATCATTTGACACGGGAACCCCTTGGGCTTGCTGACCTTCCAGGATAGCATTCCTGGACTTCAACCGACGTATTTCCTCAACTGCACTATTCTGAGTATTAATAAGCTGTGAGATGGTTGATGTACTTCCTACCCCCCCATTTTTTTCTATGCACTCGCATTCTTCCAAAATTGTCTGTGAGAAAGTGTGCTTCCTAGTCCCCACCTTGCCTGTCCCCAGTGGCACTTCAAAGAATTTGAACACTTAACTAAGCAGGAACCCATAGGGAAGGCCATGATTACCATCTTTGAATGTGGAAACCTTTTGCATGTATTCAATCATAATAGTAGGCAGACTCATAGGAGTAAAACTATCCAGTTGCTCCATCTAGAACATGTCAGACTTAGAAGTTATTGACCTCCTCTTAGCTCGAGGCAATAGAACTTTGTTAACCAATTCGAACAACAGCTGATAGATAGGGAGTAGTGATCGAAGCCTACCCTGCACTACTATTGAGTAGCGAGAGAGGGTCAAAGTAGATTTTACCCGATTTAGGGTCGGGATCGATTTCCACAGAGAGCTAGATGTTAGAGTCGGGTATCTATCTAATTTAGAGTTGGGTATGTGTTCCAAATTACACTTCTAAACATTTTTGGGTTTTTTTACTTCTACTTTTATCAAACTACAATGGTAAATTAAACTAGAATAAGCTATGTGTAAAATGTTGCGGGTTGTTCAAATGGTTTAAAAGGCACTAGGGTAGTAACTTTCACCTAGGTGGTCAATTGACAGATACTTGTGTCTAAGGCATGATTGACATATTTGGGGAGTATGATATTACCGTTGCACGATTTTACCCACTCTACACCTCTCGATGGTTCAAGTGATTTGCCCAAATTGACTTTCTCAAGGCTAATTGGGTATGCAAATTTGCACAAGCAATCAAAGTTCAAGTCGGGTATTACTCTCTCGAGGTTTAACCCTTTAATTGGGGCTATAAATCTCTTGAGTACGCCCCAATTCCTTGTTGGACCAATTTCAGAGACTCAAGCTCTCTTTCTCAAGAAGAGCTCAAGTCAACTAAACACAAACTAGTGTTTGCAACCACTAATTCAGCAATTAAACATGAAATTAGCCCAAATATCAAACACCCATAGTCAATCTAGCCCTAAAACACAAGACCCATCAATTACCCACACTAGGGTTGAGCCACAACCCTAGCTTATGGGTTTAGCTACTCATAATTAAAGAAGAAAAGCACGAAATAGATGAACAAAAACTCATATGAATTAATTATTAAGATAAACAAGAAGATTCAATGTAGATAAAATTGCTCAAAATAGCTAAAATATTCGAACTCACGAGCGCAGCTCTTAGCTAAAACTATCTGATGACCTAAAAATGGAAAAAAAAACTATTTATACTAAGCTGAAAAATCTAGACAAAAATACCCCTACAGGGCTAGTGCGGACCGCACAAAATCACGTGCGACCGCACTAAGGCTTTTGACATAAAAATCCATCTCTGTGAACTCAGGCAATGCAGACCGCACAGAATGGAGTGCAACCGTAGAGGCTTCTAGTGCAGTCCGCATGAAATGGAGCGCAGATCACATTGGCTTGAAACTCGTAATTGGCAACTCTCTGATCCTTCTTACTACGGACCACACTAAATCGAGTGTGGCCGCATTGATCCCAGTGCAGACCGCACAAAACCTAGTGCGGTTGCATTGCCCTTTTTGCCTGAATATCATACTCTCTGAACCTCACTTGTGCAGACCGCACAGAATGGTGTGAGGCCGCACTGGCCTTGCTTTGTATGAGCTTTGTCTTGTCTTGATACTTGTGCAAGTTTCACTCCTTTTGAGCTGATCTTTGACACCTTGTGACCTTGTTGATCAAACCTGCAATCAAGCACAACTTGTGAGCCTTTGGGACTATTTTGTACACATTTCTAATCAAAACTTAAGCAAGAAGGAGTATAAAATGTAGCTAAATCCCTAGTTATCAAGTAGCACTTTCTTATGGATCTAGTCCCCCTTCTGGTTTGCATTGTCTTTTACCACGACATTTATGAAGTTAAACTGACACACATCTTTTACACTGGACACACCAGCTGTAGGAACTTTAAGAATCTCTCCAAGCAACATTACATCGAACATGATGTCCACTCCATTGACAAAAGCACAAACTTGAGCATTTCCAAAATTTGGTGCATCCCAGCCATCTCAGAGATTGCTGGGTCAAACGTACGACCCAACAGAACTTTTTGATGCCTTAGGCGTTCAGAGCCTAGGATAACTTCACTTCTCATTCTCTTCACAGAACCAGGTTCTTCAAAAATTTCAGACTTATGTTTGACGGACTTCTCTCTATTGAATTTTCCTTTTCCCTTGGATTTGACTAACACATCCTCATCAGACATCGAGAACTCACTCACCACCTCCTTTATCTTGGACCTAGAGGTTGACCCTTTCTCTATTGAAGCAGGCTTTTTCTTTTTCAAAGACCGTCTAACAAGTGAACCAGGTTCATCTGGGGTTTCCTCCTCCACCTCTACTACAGGGATTGCCTTATCACTTACAAGTACACTACCTTTCACCAACTTTTTTCTTTTCTTCTTACTACTCTTCTTGCTCTTTTGAAGGGTAGAATCGTAGGCCACCTTAACTTGAAGCCTGGTAGTAGGGCATTTGGTTTCAGACTCAGGGGTGGACACAACCCTCCGCTTACTTATGAATGCATCAAGAGCCACATTATTCAGGTCTTCTTCATCACTGGATCTCATTTCAGGTACTTAAATTTCCAAGGGCACAACAGCGAATGCAGGAACAGAACTGTCTTGGGAATGAGAGCCCTGACCTGGGTCCTTCGGAGAGGGATCAGGTTCCTCATGTGATGCCCCAGTAGTATCTGCTAGTGCATCCCTTTCAATAGTTACAATGGCCCCTTCGTCCCCCACACCTTGTACTTCATTTTTCTGAGAGGTGATCTCATGCATCACACCATCAGCAAACACCATAAACACGGTTACAACATTTTTTTCCTCCTCAAATGGTGCTACTACCACCATGTAATTGGTAGGAACGATGGCATAAATCTTTGGGACCTCAGGGTTTTGACCGTGTTCTCCACTTGGTCTTTGACTGGTGGGAACCTCAAATGATGGGGAGGACAGAACAATAGTTTTAAGGGTTTCTGAATTAGGAAGAGACTGGGAAACTGAGTGAAGTGTGACTTTAGCGGTAGGAGTAATAGTGGGCGAGGAAGGCTCAATGGGAGTGGAAGGCTCCATAGGTTGATCAGTAGTAGTTGCGACTGAGGTAGGGAGATCGGAAGTTGTCTCAGCCATTGAAAAAGTGGTGTGACGATACTTTTGGAAAATTCTAATGTAAGGCTTATGGTTAGGAAGATCAGAAGAAAGTGTTTTTAAGAGGAGAGGATAATTATGAAGAGAGAGAAATAGGCACCGGTTCTGAAACGACGGTTGGGCGTGGAGAATTGCAATGTTTCAGAGGGAGATGGAACGATTTGAAATGAAGAGACGTGACAGCAGGATCTAAAAAGTTGAATGACATTGCAGTTGTGTTTTGTACCCTTTTTAAGACGTGTATTAAAGGATGCACAGAACTACTAACCTTTGGTACAAGAACTAGATTCTTTACCCTTTATTTGAAAGAATCAATCCTCTTTTATCATTCATGCACTGCATCTACAGCTTCTATACTCATCATGCATGTTTACCTGCAATGGTATTGAAGTGAGTTAGACATGGCCAGAAAACACTTTTAGCCAGTTATTTCTTGAAGGTGATTTTCATAGCTAGATAAAAAGGAATCAGGTTCTCAATTGGGCTTTAAAAGCCCCAACTTCACTTTGTTTCTTTCAAACTGTTCCCTACTTGGCACCTTGGTGAAAATGTCTACAATTTGATCTTCTGTGCTGCAAAACTTCATACATATCAACCCTTTCTCCACATTGTCCCTTAGAAAGTGATGCCTCACATCAATATGTTTTGTCTTTTTGTGTTGAGCTGGATTCTTGGCCATGTTGAGTGCACTGGTGTTGTCACATAGAAGGGGCACACTCTCAGTGAGTACCCCAAAGTCCTCCAGTTGCTGCTTGATCCATAAAAGTTGAGCACAACTGGATGCTGCGGCTACATATTCAGTTTCAGCTGTTGAAAGGGCCACTGAATTTTGTTTCCTTGTGCCCCAAGAGATAAGACATAACCTAAGAAGTGAGCCATTCCAGAAGTGCTTTTCCTGTCCATAAGATAACCTGTATAATCGGTATCAGCATACCCAATCAGATTAAAGCTGTCACTTTATGGATAATACAGCACCAAGTCCTGTGTTCCTTTGAGATATCTCAGTATTTTTCTGGCAGCCTTCAAGTGAGATTCTTTGGGATTTGATTGAAACCTTGCACGTAGCCCCACACTAAAAACAATATCAGGTCTACTGGTAGTGAGATAGAGGAGAGACCCAATAATGCCTCTATACATGGTTTGATTCACAGGAGATCCAGTTTCATCCATGTCCAGTCGAGTGGCAGTAGCAATGGGAGTGTCTGTCACTTTTGATGCTTCCATGTCAAACCTCTTAAAGAGCTCCCTAATGTATTTTTGCTGACAAATGGATATACCCTTTGGGGATTGTTTTACTAGAAGACCCAAGAAGAAGTTCAGTTCCCCCATCATGCTTATTTCAAATTCACTTCCCATGAGTTTTGCAAATTCTTCACACAGAGAATCAACTATTGCTCAAAAAATGATATCATCAACATAGACCTGAAAAATGAGCAGGTTCCTTCCTCGTTTCTTTAAGAAAAGAGTGTTGTCAATTTTCCCTCTTTTAAAGCCATTTTCCAAGAGGAACTTTGACAACATTTCGTACTAAGCTCGAGGAGCTTACTTTAGCCCGTACAAAGCTTTGTCCAGTTTAAACACATATTTAGGGTGCTCATGACATTCAAACCCTGGGGGTTGCTTCACATAGACTTCTTACTTAAGGAGTCCATTCAAAAATGCACTCTTGACATCCATTTAGAACAAAGTGAATTCCATATGAGATGCAAAAGCAATTAGAATTCTAATAGCTTCCATGCGAGCCACTGGAGCAAACATTTCATCATAGTCAATCCCTTCCTCCTTCTGATTGTAGCCTTGGACCACTAGCCTGGCCTTGTTCCTTGTGGTAATTTCATGTTAATCAAGCTTGTTTCTGAATACCTACCTGGTTCCTATAATGGTTCGATCTGGGGGTTTAGGTACCAGGTGATACACATTGTTTCTCTGAAACTGATGTAGCTCGTCTTGCATGGCTGTAATCCAATCTGCATCTTTCAAGGCTTCCTTGATATTTTTGGGTTCTATCTGGGAGCGAAAGATTGAGAAGGCAAGTGAATTTCTAGCTCTTGACCTGGTTTGTACTCCGAAATCTAGAGGAGTAATAATGTTGTCCATTGGATGAGAGCTTTGGTGTCTAGATTCCTGAGGTTCATTGTGAGAGGAACAAGGTATGTTTGGCTAATTTTCCTCTGTCCTTCTCTCAGGTGCTATCCCTGAACTGCATCAACCACTCTTTCTTTAGCTTCAGTGGTTGTAATTGAAGTGCTTGGTTCTATTGAAGATGAGGCAACATTGTCTTCATTTAGCTCCTTTACTTGACTCATCATATCTGCCTTTTCATTTGTCATGTTAATGACTTCACCACTAGTAAGGTTTCTCCATCTTGATCTTCCTCAGCACTCTTCTCACAGGATGGATAAGACTCATCAAAAATAACATGGACACTTTTCTCCATACATTGAGCCTGCTTATTATATATCTCGTAAGCGTTGCTTTGAAAAGAGTAACCCAAAAATATTCCTTCATCACTCTTGGTATCGAATTTACCAAGCTGATTCTTTCTATTGTTGAGAACATAACATTTGCACCCAAATGTTCTTAGGTGAGTTATCTTGGGTTTTCTTCCATTCAACAATTCATACGGGGTTTTGTTCAGAAGTGATCTGATCATGCACCTGTTCACCAAGTAGCAGGCAGTGTTAACAACTTCAGCCTAGAAGTTCTTTGCAATTCCACTGTCGGTCAGCATTGTTCTTGCCATTTCTTCCAGAGTTCTGTTCTTCCTTTCTACTACTCCATTTTGTTGGGGAGTTCTGGGAGCTGAGAAGTTGTGAGTGATGCCATTTTTATTTCAGAATTCATCAAATTTGACATTGTAAAATTCTGTCCCATGATCTGATCTAATGCATGCGACTCTAGACTCCATCTTTACCTGGATTTTCTTCACAAAGGCCCAAACACCTCAACAGTTTCATCTTTGGTTCTGAGAAATAGAGTCCATGTGAATCTGGAGTAGTCATCCACTATCACAAAAATGTATCTTTTTCCTCCTCTGCATTGCACTCTCATAGGTCCACATAGATCCATATGCAGAAGCTCTAGTGGCCTTGAGGTGCTCACATCTCTTTTAGACTTAAAAGAGGACTTCACATATTTTCCTCTAGCACAGGCATCACAGACCATTTGCATCTTGAATTTTGACATAGGCAGACCATGGACCAGGTCCTTCTGAATTAGTTTGTTCAAAAAAGAAATACTTGCATGCCCAGTCTTCTGTGCCATAGTTTATCATCATCATCAACAACTTTCAGACAACTCAGATCACCACTTTATAAGGACTCGAAATCAACAACATAGATGTTCTTGTATCTTTTGTCCACAAGTACTATTTCACCGGTCACAAGATTAGTGACTTTACATATTTTGGACAAGAATTCCACCTTGTTTCCTTTATAACAGATTTGAGAGACACTCAAGAAACTGTACTTAAGGCCATTGACGTAGCACACATTTTTAATGGAATTAGTGAGTGACTTCCCAACTTTTCCAACTCCTTGAATGTATCCCTTTTTTCCATTACCAAAGGATACACTCCCTCCTTGCAGGGCTTTTAGTGAAAGAAAATCCATGGTATTCCCAGTCATATGCTTTGAACACCCACTATCCATGAACCATTGTTGACCGCTTCCTTTCACTGTTCCCTGCACAAGAGATTAAGAGTTAGTTTTAGGAACCCAAGCAAGTTTGGGTCCCTTGTAGTAGGAAAACGGATAAATAAGAGTTCTCTTAGTCCATGCAGGTAATGTGCATTTTTTGTGAGTGGAACCTGGTCCCTCTTTTATAATCACCTTTTCGGCAAACACTTTGTTTTTCTGAACCGATTGATTCTTGGCCTGGACATCTTTCTTGAAGTGCCCAGTGTTCCCACATTGGGTACAAGGCCAGTTATCAGAGATAGTGACGTACTTGTTGTGAGGTTTGTGAGGAGTTTTATCCTTTTGGAACCCTATTCCCTGCTTGTTTTCAAATTTATTAGTATACAAAGCAGTGGTAGCTTCTAAGGACTAGGTCCACTTTAGGGACTTTTCAAGATCATTCTTTACTCTTTCCAGATTAGTTTGGAGTTGCTCGTTTTTCTCAATTTCTGCACACATCCTAGATCTTATAGCTTTCGCCTCATTTTCAAGCCTAATATGTTCCTCACTGGTTATCTTCTTTCCCTTTCCAGAATTTTCAGGTTTTTGACTTAGTCCATGGTTTCACTATTGTTTCCCTTAGGTCTGTAATTTCTGTCAATAGATCATCCTTTTCTTTTCTGAGGATTTCAATAGTTTTCTTATGGCCAGTAACTACAGCCACTAAGTCGTCTCTAGTTTGTTCAGATTCTCCTAATTCTAAGGTCAAAGAATCCCTATCCTCTACAAGACTATGAAAAGCAGTGATTAATACATCAACTAAAGACATGAGTTTTTTTGGAGAATAAGATTTCAGATTTCTCTGAACATCCTTGAAATTTACCTCTTTGTTGCCATTGTCTTCATCATCATCTAATTGAGCCATCAAAGCAAAAGTTGAGTCATATCCAATCTCCTCGCCTTCAACTGCCATCATGGAACTATCACCAGTATCAAGTTCATCTTCAGACTCACTAGAGGAATTCCCCCATACTGCAAGAGCCTGTCTCATCATATTGTCAGCAGATCATTTTCTCTTGAACATGAAGGGAACCGGGTTCACATTAGTTGTTTTCTCATGGTAGTTCTTGGAGAATTCTTGCTTCAAGAGAGGACAGTCTTTCATAAAGTGTCCAGGCTTTCCACACTTGTAACAAAGATCACAGTTTTTTGGTCTGTTAGAGTCGTCCCTTTTTAGCATTTCTCCATTCCTTCTGACCATCTTCTGAAATCTTTTGGTTAAGTAAGCTATGTCATTGTCTTCCTCACTTGAATCATTGTTATCAACTGTAAGTACCAGGTTTTTTTCCTTCTTTGGTTCTCTTCTTTCACTGTCTATCTTTCTCTTCAACTCATTGGTCTTCAAGTTTCCGATCAGCTCTTTTATGGTCAGCTCCTGTAAGTCCTTTGATTCAGTAATAGCATTCACTTTGCTTTCCCAAGAGCTAGGCAGAAAGCTGAGGATTTTCCTCACTAGCTTATTTCTAGGAATAGTTTCACCAAGTGAGTGTAACTCATTTATGATGGAAGTGAATCTTGTGTGCATATCTTGAATGGATTCATCGTCCCTCATTTTGAAGAGTTAATACTCGGTAGTGAGCAAATAAATCTTAGACTATTTTACTTGTGTAGTTCCCTCATGAGCTGTTTGCAAAGCTTCCTATATCTCCTTGGCAGTGTCACAGGTGGAGATTCTATTGTACTCTTCAGGTCCTATTCCACATACTAGAATTTTCTTGGCACAAAAATTCTTCTCCACAGTTTTCTTGTCTACTTCAGTGTACTCTTTGCTGGTTTTTGCCATTGAAAATGGAAGTTCCTCTAGTACCTTGGTTGGAACATAAGGACCATTGCATATGATATCCCATAACTCATAATACTCAGCCATAATAAAATCGTGCATTATTGTTTTCCACCACCCATAGTATTGTCCATTGAATTTGGGTGATCGGTATGTAGATTAACCTTCTTCAAAATTTGGTGGAGCAGTCATGAGGATCCTTCCTAGGTGTTAGCCTAATAGGAGGAACCTGCTCTGATTCCAATTGTTAGTTTGTGTAAGCCCACTAAACAGTAGAGTACCTGGTCCTCTACAAGATTCTGTTGAGAATGCTAATAAAACAGTACGTAAATAAGGCAGAGGATTTTTACGTGGAAAAATCCCACACAGGAGGATAAAAAAACCATGACCTACACCTGTAGGCTTTCAACTTCACTAACTTGTAAAACCTATTACAAGCCACTTTGCAATGACTCAATTACAAAGAATTTACTCAACTAACTTGTGGTACTATTACCATAAGCCACTTTGTGACTTCCTAGTTACAATGACTTTTACTAACTTGTGATGCTCTCACCACAAGCCACTTTGTCACTCTACAGTTACAAAGGATTTTTCTTATGACTAAACCTAGTCACAACATAAACTCAAGGAGTTTACAAATTTACAAGTGGATTCCTAATCAAACGCTTCTACCTAAGCAGTTTAAGAGATACAATAAGTACAATCACAAAGTTACAACTCAACTAGGACAACAACAAGCTATCTTTGGGAACTGGTCCGTAGTTGCGTTCAACTTTGTTCTTCAAGCTTGTGAGGATTGATTTCTCTATTTTTTTTGCAAGAAGCTTGAATAAGAAACTGAAATATTCAAGTAATGTTTTGTATAAATTCATTGTAGGTACACCTTGATCACATCACTTGAAATGATGTGAGCACTTTAGTTGGTTAGAGAATGAGTGGGCACTGGAAATAGTATAGTACGACAGAAATAGTGCAATCAGTCACTTCATTTCCAGCTGTGTCCAATTGACTTTGTACTGATATGAGGAAACCACAAGGGTATCAGGTCCTTGTTTGGGTTCCTAGCTCCTGAAGCTGTAGTAGTTCACCTTTAGCTAAAATCCGTTAAGCTTGTAGTATAGTCCGGGTAGGTCTGGTCCCCTATTTGGTTCTTAATAGTAAGTTTATTAGATCATCAAAACATAAGGCAAGAACATTTAAAAATAATTAGATACCCTCCAGGTAAAGATGACCTTAGTCGGGCATCAACTTCATGATGCGAGGGCGGAGAACAGTAAGTATATAAGTCTTCATACCGAGTTAGTCGTTGACTAACCGGGATCAAAGGTGAAGCCGATGTGCTCATATCTTTGCTCAAAGAGGACGCTGTTGTAATAGATGTTCAATCCAGGAGAGTGCCCGAGGGGGCCGAACTGAAATTGAATCGAGCCATAGAACATGCTCAGTTAGAATCTTGGAGGCAGATTCTCGAGGATATGCACGCGGAAGACATTAATATGTTTGCCGAGATTGAGAGGGTGAAGGCCCTAGAGAAGAAAACTGCTACCCTGCTTGCTTCTGAAGGTGTGTCGAGCAGTGGCTCAAGAGATGACGAGAATGAAGGCAGAATCCCCGTAGGGAAAGAGGCCATTGAAGACCCTGGGGCTGTGGCCGGAACTGTCGGGGCAGAACCTTCGAGGGAGTCATTGAAGGCATAGACCCGATGATAGATTAGGGTTTTATTTGATCTCTCCCTTGTAAGGGTTTTATAGGCCTTGTAAATGTACCATTGTGAGCAATATATATAGAAGGCCTTTCATTTTTCATCACTTCTATTTTTTCCTTTGCCTTTTAGGAATATTCCGCGATTTTTTTTGACAATTGGACCAAGATTTTAGACCTCGAGCTAGACCCCTAGGCTTTCACCATTGCTGGGCGATTCGTAATGGTCGAAGGTCGACCATTCGGGGCCTAGTCCCCGAGTCAGGTTCTCGACTCGGGTTTACCGACCTTTAGGTTCAAAAACTGATCCTGAGATTTTTTGGGTCAGCTGTTGGGTTGGTGTGACTTCTAGTCGGTCCTGAGGCTTTTTTAGGTTGGCGACAATGGCTCTTATGCGTTGGGTTGGTGACACCTTTTAATTTGAGCTGACGTCAGCGACTCTTATGCATTGGGTCGGTATGACCTCTTGGTATAGGCTGGTGACAGTGGCTCTTACGCATTTGCCCTTAGGCTTTTAGTTAACTGTTTCGGGCTCAGTCTTCGAGTCGGATTTCGACTCGAGATCATTGACCCTTAAATTTTCAAAATTTAAGCTAACGTCAGTGGCTCTTACACATAGGGTTGGTATGACCTCTAATGTGGGTTGGCGACAGTGGCTCTTACATATTAGGTCGGTACAACCTCTAATGTGGGCTGACGATAGTGGCTCTTATGCATTGGGTCAGTACGACCTCTAATATAGGCTTTATTTTCCCTCGATAGAGATTTTTTGAAGAGTTTGTGTTCGCCCGACTCTTCAACGGCTCGATGAGAGCCTCGATTGTGAGCCGTTATGTAGCGATAAATGATCACCTCAGATGATTTCGCTCGATGGATGAATTATTTCAAAGCCTGTTTGTTTGGAGCCGATATGATCGAAGCTCTTTTGATCATGACGAGGGTAGCCTGATTAACCGGTTCTTTTCGAAGTTTTTTCAAAGTAATTGAAGGCCCGTGATTTTATAGCAACGGTCGGGCATTCCCGAGTCGCATGAGTTTGGCTGGTACAGCCTTATGACTGTATTCATGGTATTTGGCCGTAGTCTTTCATTCCCCGAGTAAGGTAGTTATGGCGTCTATATCGAGGGTATGCCTTTTTAGGGGTCTTATAAGTTCGGATATATAGCCTTAACTTTAAGATCGGGATTATGCCTTTTGTAAGGTCTTAGAGATGAGTTACTTAGTACAATTATCTTCATGCCTTGCTTGAGGTCTTACAGATAAGTTACTTGGTATAAGTATGGTTCATGCCTTGCATGAGGTCTTACAGATGAGTTACTGATTGCTCGAAGGGAAGACAATCGAGCTTTGGGTGTCAGTCCTCGAGTGTTCGGGGACATTCTGGCTCTGGAGCCATTTTTTGTAGAAAATAGCAGACTTCTTTAAAGCGCAAAGTTTTTTGATGGAGGAGAAAATATTCTTTGATTATTTGGCACAAGTATACATGTTTTCGTTGTCTAGGTCTCGGTTATACTATGTGGACACGGTTCGTTCGACTGTTTGGCCAGATACATCATTTTCCTATCGAGACCCTTTTTGGCACATCTTGACTCCTCAGAGGAGGTGGCCTCCCGGGGG
Organism: Nicotiana sylvestris; assembly: GCF_000393655.2. Lineage (NCBI taxonomy): Eukaryota > Viridiplantae > Streptophyta > Magnoliopsida > Solanales > Solanaceae > Nicotiana > Nicotiana sylvestris. The sequence continues at coordinate 116,942,393 of NC_091058.1, read as the reverse complement.
ATGCCCCTCAGTATTTGAGGCTGACTGAAGAGAAGCCTTGGATACTTGTTGAGTTCCCCTTTGGTATAGATGTTGCCTCGTTAAAAATCTTGCCAGTAAAACCCTTCTTGAGATAAAACCCGATCGAAGGAAAAAAGTAATACGTTTGCTTTAAAACCCAAGGTCTTCGAGCCGGGGGATGTTTCAGCACGTTTCATCTAACACCCTAGCAGTATTAGCATTTGAGAATTGATATGTTCCAATTGCTTGGAAGTTGTTCGCCTTCCATGGTACCGAGCTTGTAGGACCCTTTGCCGATTATTCCGAGGACACGGTACGATCCTTTCCAGTTTTGGCCTAGCTTTCCTTTATTGAGATTTCGATAGTTTAGGGTAACTTTCCTTAATACTAAGTCCCCGACTCCGAAATGTCGGAGATTTGTTATCCTGTTATAGTACCTTTCGATCCTTTATTTTTGGGTGGCCATTCGGACCAACGAAGCTTCTCGCTTTTTATCCAATAGTTTGAGGGCCACAATCATGACCTCGTTGTTTGAGCTCTCAGTGGTGTGTCAGAATCTTGTTCTTGGTTCTCCGAACTCCACCAGTATCAAAGCCTCGACACCATATACTAGAGAGAAAGGTGTTCCTCATGTTCTTGATTTTGGAGTTGTTCGGTATGCCCATAACACTTCGGGAAATATTTCTCTCCACTTCCCCTTAGCGCTTTCCAACTTCTTTTTTAAGTTTTGAATGATGGTCTTGTTTGTAGATTCGGCCTGACCGTTTGCACACGGGTGGTATGGTGTCGACATGATTCTCTTGATTTTGTGATTCTCGAGGAACTATGTTACTTTACTTCCGATGAACTGCTTCCCGTTATCATATGTTATCTCGGAAGGAATCCCGAATCGGCACATAATATCATCCCAGATGAAGTTAATGACTTCTTTTTTTCTTATCTTTTCAAAGTCCTGTGCTTTCACCCATTTTTGAGAAATAGTCACTCATAAATAAAATTAATCTGGCTTTACCTGGTGCCATTGGTAGAGGTCCGACGATGTCAATCCCCCATTTTATGAACGACCACGGCGATAAGACCGAATGTAGCTGTTCACCGGGTTGGTGAATCATTGGGGCAAATCTCTGGCATTTGTCTCACTTTTGGACGAATTCTTTGGTGTATTTTTCCATGTTGTCCCAATAATAGCCTGCTCTGATCACCTTTTGGACTAAGGAGTCGGCGCCGGAATGGTTTCCGCAGGTGCCCTCGTGGATTTGTCAGAGTACATAATCTGTGTCTCCCGGCCCCATACATACTACTAGGGGGCCATCAAAGGTTCTTCTGTACAAAGTCCCATTTTCGTCTAGCGAGAATTGAGCTGATTTGGTTCGTAGGGCCCTCGATTCTTTTGGATTCGTGGGTAGTTTCCCACTTTTCAAATAGTTAATATGTTTATTTCTCCAATCCCATGTCAGGCTAGTGGAGTTGATCTCAGCATGACCTTCCTCGATCACTAATTTGGATAGCTGAACAACAGCCCCGGGGAGTAGCTCATCTTCTTCGACAGATGATCCCAGGTTTACGAGGGCATTGACCTCGCTATTCTACTCTTGAAGTATGTGGATCAGAGTCCATTCTTTGAAACGCTGCAATGTGACTTGAGTTTTGTCCAGGTATCTTTGCATCCTGTCTTCTTGGACCTCGAAGCTCCCATTTACCTGATTTACTACCAAGTGGGAATCACATCTTGCTTCGACGACTTCAGCTCCTAGGACTTTGGCCAATTCCAGACCTGCAATCATAGCCTCATATTCGGCTTCGTTGTTAGTCAATCTTGTAGTTTTTATAGATTGCCTTATTATGCTGTCCGTAGGCGACTTCTGAACTATACCGATCCCGAATCCTCTTACGTTCAAGGCACCGTCAGTGAACAGGGTCCATACCTCGGAAGATGTGCCTGTTTTTAGTAAAAGTTCTTTTCCTACCTCGGGCACGAGGGAAGGTGAGAAGTCGTCCATGAAGTCTGCCAGAATTTGGGACTTGATAGCCATTCGGGGTTGATACTCGATGTCATATCCCCTGAGTTCGCTGGCCCATTTGGCCAGTCGGCCCGATAGTTCGGGTTTATGCAATATGCTTCGAAGAGGATATCTTCTTAAAACACAACTACGATGGCATTGAAAGTAAGGTTTCAATTTTTGTGATGCGCTTATTAATGCAAGAGCTAATTTTTCTAGGTGCGGATACCGTGTTTCGGCATCTCCCAGGGTCCGACTTACATAATAAATAGAAAAATACATACCTTGTTCTTCTCGAACTAGCACACCACTTATCGTTATCTCAGATACGACCAAGTATAAATACAATGTCTCATCCTCTTTTGGAGTATGAGTAAAGGCGGGCTAGTCAGATATCGCTTCAACTCCTCTAGGACACATTGGCATTCCGGAGTCCATTGAAAGTTATTTTTCTTTTTTAGTAAGGAGAAGAAATGATGACTCCTATCAGATGATCTCGATATGAATCGGCCCAAGGCTGCTATCCGCCCGGTCAGCCGTTGCACGACCTTCACGTTGTTTACCACCGTGATTTCTTTGATGGCCTTGATTTTGTCGGGGTTGATCTCGATTCCCCTGTTTGACAACATGAAGCCTAAGAATTTGGCCGAACCCACCCAAAGGCACATTTCTAGGGATTGAGTTTCATGTTGTAGCTTCTGAGGATGTCGAATGTCTCCTACAAATGAGTCAAATGGTCCTTTGCACGCAGGGACTTAACTAGCGTGTCATCAATATAAACCTCCATGGATTTGCCTATTTGTTGTTCAACATTTTATTAACTAGGCTCTGATATGTGGCTCCCGCATTTTTCAGCCCGAAGGGCATTACATTGTAACAGTATGTACCGTACTTCGTAATGAACGAAGTCTTTTCCCTATCCTCGGGGTTCATCTGAATTTGATTATACCCCAAGTAGGCATCGAGAAAAGTGAGGGTTTTATGACCGGCCATGGCATTGATAACTAGGGATTCTAGTCTATTTTATACTCCTTTTTTCTTGAGTTTTGGACTAAAAATATATACAAGTAATCCCGAAAGCTTACATGTTGTGCTTGTTTGCAGGGTTTGGTCAAAAAAGTGACAAGTAGTCAAAACCAGCTTAAAAAGGAGTGAAACCCGCACAAGTACCAGGAACAAGTCAAGGCACTGCTGTAGCATAAAATCCACTGCAGCTGCAACAGACCTACCGCGGCCGCAGTCCATTTAGTGCGGTCCGCGATGAAAAAGATCAGAGAGATGCACTTTTGGAAGCTCAAGCATTGCAGTCCGTGGTAGATTCTTCGCTGCCGCAGTAGCCTCTTCGCGGCCGCAATCCATTTTATGTGGTCCGCGGAGAGGGGATTCAAAGAGCTGGGAGTTTTGAAGTTGGAAGCCATTGCGGTCCACGGTCCATTTCGTGCGGACCGCAGTGAAGCCACCATGGCCGCGGTATATTTTATGCAGTCCGTGGTGGCCAGATTCAAACACTGAGCAATGGAGCTAAAAAGCCTCACCGCAGCCACGGTGCATTTTCCGCGGTCCGCGGTACCTTCGTCAGGGGTATTTTTGTCCAGAAAATTTGGCCTTGTATAAATACTTCTTTTTCACATTTTTAGGTATCTTTCTCTTAACAGAGCACGTGAACGGCGGTTTTAGCCCATTTTGAGTAATTTGTAACTAGATTAACACTGAATCTTCAATATCTTAGTTTGTAATCATATTATATGGGTTATTCTTCATCTAAACCTCTGATTTCTTCCATTATTATGAGTATCTAAACCCATTAGCTAGGGTTGTAGCATAACCCTAATGTGGGTATTTGTGGGTCTTTTGTTTTAAGGCTTAAGTGTTTATGGGTATTTGATATTTGGACTGATTTGTGTTTTCCATGTTGAATTAGTGGTTGCAAACACTAATTTGTGCCTTTTTGACTTGGGCTCTTCTTAAGAAAGAGAGTTTGAGTCTAGGAAAATTAGTCCAACAAGGAATTGGGGTGTAATCAAGAGATTGATAGCCCCAATTAAAGGGTTAAACCTAGAGATAGTAGTACCCGACTTGAGCCTATATTGCTTGCACAATTTTGACACCTAATTGGTCTTGAGAAAGTCAATTTAGGCAAAGTCACTCAAGCTACCGAGAGGTATAGAGTGATCAGTTTCGTGCATTGGCTATATCGCAATCCCCAACATAACAACTTTGCCGTAGGTTTTAGATCCCGTCAGGTATTCACCTAGGAGAAAGTCACTTCCCTAGTGCCTCTTTAACTATTTAGAAAACCTTACAAGCATTCATACTTAGTTTAATTTCGCATCTCATTAGCATAAAATTAGAAGTAACAAAACAAACAAATATGATTGGAAGTGTAATTAAGAGTAGTACGCACTGCTAGTTTAGATAGGAATCCAAATCCCAAACAATCTAGCTCCATATGGATTCGATCCCGACCATCTCGGGTAAAAGCTTCATTGACCGTTCTTGCCACTTTGTAGTGGTGTCAGGTTGGACTCGATCACTTTTTGGGGCCGTTGCCGGGGCGCTAACGGTTTTGACTATCTATCTAAATAGTTTTGTGTACTGTTTTTCTTTCCTTATGTGTTACTAATTTGTGTGTTTCACCAACTCAGGTACAAAATGGCGGCAAACAACAACAACGCACCTCTTGAAGATCTTCCACTGGGGGAGGAGGTAGATGACAATATTGATGATGAGGTTCTTATAGTGCCTCAAGCTCAAAGGAGAGGCCGCCAGTCCAATGATAATTTTTCCAGACCCTCCCCTGCCTCCTCCAAGAGTGTCTCCTCAGGTGCTTCCAAACCAAGAATATGCTAGTGCAATTGTTCCACCCCGGATCCGGGCGGGCAATTTCCAAATTACAAATGTGATGTTGACTTTGTTGGAGCAGCGAGGGTATTTCACAGGTGCTCCCCATAAGAATGCTTACAAATATCTTAAGTGTTTCGTGGATACCTGTTGGGGGAGCAAGCAAACAAATGTATCAGAGGATGCACTTCGGTTGAGATTATTCCCTTTTTCACTTAGAGGGAAAGCTTTTGATTGGCTTGAAAGGCTTCCCAACCATTCCATCACTCTTGGGATGAGTTGGAGGATAAATTCATTGCAAAGTTTTTCTCGCCGGGCCACATGGTGAACTTGAGGGATGAAATCTTAGCTTTTAAGCTGGAGCCCAATGAACCACTGCATGAGATATGCGACAGATATCGGACCATGGTAAAGGAATGCCCAAATAATGATATGAAAGAGACAATGATACAATAGACATTCTACCGGGGCATTAACACAACAAATCAGTGCATAGTGAACCAACTCGCCGGGGGCAATTTCATGAACACACCGTATGATGAGGCTAATGCAATATTGGATGAGATGGCTGACACATTTTCCGCTTGGCAAAGTAGAGCCAATGTGCCACAGGGTGACCCTACGATCATTCATTTGCACAAAGAGCTCCTTGATCATGGGAAGGCAATAGCAGAACTGACAACCACAACGAACCAGTTAGCAAAGGCACAATTACAGTAGGTTCAAGCTCCATGACAAGAAAATACTATGGAGGGTGTCAACATGTTAATGTACAAAAGAAGACAAACAGGTCAACAAAACCAAGGGAGTTCGGATCAATATGACCAAGACAGTGGTGGGTTCCAAGATGATGGGTATGATGAGCAGAATGAAGAAGTGCAATATGTGAACAATTATCAGGGCCAAAGGGGCAATTCTTCCAACCAACAACAATGGAGACCCCAATACAATTGGGGAAATCAACAACAATAAGGGAATAGTAATTGGGGAACCAACAACCAAAATGCAAATTGGGGCAACCAGAATAGTAATCAGAACAATCAGGGTAATTGGAGTGGTAACAACAACAACTGGGGTAGAAACAACAATCAGGGTGGTTGGAACAATGGCAACCAAGGAAATCGGGGGCAAGGCTTTCAAAGGCCTCCAATGTATCAACAACCGAAAAATCCACCCCCATTTCCATCCCAAGGTCCTAGATCTTCCAACAATGAAATGAGGAGAATTGAAATAATGTTTGAACAAATGATGAAAAAGAATGCTGACTCCGATGCCTAGTTGGCATCCCATAATACTTCAATTGGAAACTTGGAGGTTCAATTAGGCCAAATCTCACAATCCTTGAATACTCGCCCTAAGGGGGCTATACCTAGTGATATGGTAGTCAACCCGAAGGGTGGGAACAATTCCGGGCATGTAATGGCGGTAACTACAAGAAGTGGACGAGGCAGTGATATGAATGCCTCCAAACAAAAAGAAATTTTGAGTGATGAAGTTGAGTTGCAAGAGGATGAGACCCCTTTGGTGGTTGAGAATATGATTGATGAGAACCTGAATGAGAAAGTGAGGATTGATATCCAAGATGCCGAGGTGGAAACTCAGATGTGAACCCGTCTAGAGAACACGTAATAGACATGCCGGAAATGGTAGTGCCTAAAGCCAAGGCCCTTTTGCCAAGGCCACCTCCACCTTATCCTCAAAGGCTTGTAAAGCAGAAAAATGAGAACCAGTTTAAGAAGTTCATTGATATGATGAAGAGCTTATCAATTAATGTGCCTTTGGTGGAGGCTCTAGAACAAATGCCGGGGGTATGCCAAGTTCATGAACGACTTGGTGACAAAGAAAAGATCCATGGATTGTGAGACCATTAAGATGAACCACCAAGTTAGTGCAATAGTACACTCGATGGCTCCGAAACTAGAAGATCCCGACGCTTTCACCATTCCTTGCACCATTGGGAGTGCAAACTTTGCAAAAGCTCTATGTGATTTGGGGGCAAGTATCAACTTGATGCCTTACTCCGTTTTCAAGACTTTGGGTATTGGGAAACTTAGGGCTACTTCAATGAGGTTGCAAATGGCGGATAGAACTATGAAGAGGCCGCTTGGTATTGTAGATGATGTCCTTGTTCGGGTGGACAAGTTCATTTTGCAAGCTGATTTTGTGATCTTAGATTGTGAGGTAGATTATGAGGTTCCGATCATATTGGGAAGACCTTTCCTAGCAACTGGGAAGGCCTTAGTTGATGTGGAATCAAGGGAACTCACCTTCCGGGTGGGTGATGAGAAAGTGGTCTTTCATGTGTGCAAGTCAATGAAGCAGTCCAACAGTTCTGAAGTGTGATCTTTTGTGGATCAGTGTTGTGGGTGACTCGTTTGATGAATGTTTGAAAAATCTTGATAGAGTGTTGGCCCGTTGTGAAGAAACCAACCTGCTTAATTGGGAGAAATGCCACTTTATTGTTGAGGAGGGAATAGTCGTTGGCCATAAAATTTCAAAGCACGGTATAGAGGTTCACAAAGCTAAAATTGAAGTGATTTCAAGGCTCCCTCCCCCTACTTCGGTCAAGGGAGTTAGAAGTTTTCTTGGGCATGCGGGGTTCTACCGTAGATTTATCAAGGACTTTTCGAAGGTAATGAATCCCTTGTGCAAGTTATTGGAAAAAGATGCCAAGTTCGTGTTCAATGAGGGATGTATGCAAGCCTTTGAACTTTTCAAGCACAAGTTGATCATCACTCCTATTATTACCGCATCCAATTGGAGCTTGCCTTTCGAGCTTATGTGTGACGCGAGTGATGTTGCGGTTGGGGTGGTCTTGGGTCAAAGAGTGAATAAAATGTTTCATCTGGTGTATTATGCAAGCAAGACAATGAATGATGCTCAAGTGAACTACACAGTGACTGAAAAAAGAGCTTTTGGCTATTTTGTTCATAATGGAGAATTTTCAGCCGTATCTCATGGGTGCCAAGGTCATAGTTCTTACCGATCATGCCACACTCCGGTACTTGATGACGAAGAAGGATTCCAAAGCTAGGCTGATGATATGGGTCTTGTTACTTCAAGAGTTTGATTTGGAAATTGTGGACCGGAAGGGTTGTGAAAACCAAGTGGCAGACCACTTGTCCTGCTTGGAGGAGGAGAGGAGGCCTCGTGATGGCCTAGAGATCAATAATTCATTTCCCGATGAGCAACTCCTTTCTATGTCGGTGAATGCTATGCCATGGTTTGCCGATGTTGCTAATTTCCTTGTGACTGGTATAATCCCATGTGATCTCTCTTCTAGCCAAAGGAAGAAGCTTAAACGGGATAGTTTGGACTTCTATTGGGATGAGTCATACTTGTTTAAGATCTGCACTAACGGTGTGATCCGGAGGTGTGTCCTGGAGGAGGAGCAATTGAGTATCTTAGAGGCTTGTCATTCCTCTCCCTATTGTGGTCATCATAGTGGGGTGAGGACCGCTTCAAAGGTTCTTAGAGTTGGGTTTTACTGGCCAACTTTGTACAAAGATGCAAGTGAAATTGTGAAGAGATGCGACTAATGTCAAAGAGCGGGTGGAATTTCGAAGAAAGATGAGATGCCTCTCAATACTATTCTTGAAGTTGATATTTTTGATGTAGGGGGCATTGATTTCATGGGCCCGTTTGTTAGTTCGTGTGGGAACACATACATCTAGTGACAGTTGACTATGTTTCAAAGTGGGTTGAAGCCGTGACTTTACCCAATAATGAGACCCTGAGTGTTGTTGCATTTCTCAAAAAGAGCATTTTTACTAGGTTTGGCACTTATCGAGCAATCATAAGTGATGTGGGGGTCTCATTTTTGTAATTGAGCTTTTGACACTTTGCTTGTAAAGTATGGTGTCAATCATAAAGTTTCTACTCCTTATCACCCTTAGGCGAGTGGCCAAGTTGAAGTCTCAAATAGGGAAATCAAGAGTATATTGTCAAAGACGGTTAATGCAAATATGACCGATTGGTCAAAGAAATTGGATGATGCTCTATGGGCTTATAGGACTGCTTACAAAACTTTGATTGTTATGTCTCCGTACCGGTTGGTGGTTGGGAAAGCTTGCCATCTACAGGTTGAGTTAGAGCACAAGGCCTTGTGGGCTTTGAGGAAGCTGAATCTTGAATGGGATGTCGCATCAAATCTTCGTGTGGAACAACTTAATAAACTTGATGAATTCCGATTCCATGCCTACTCCAATTTGTCATTGTATAAGGACAAGATGAAGTACCTTCATAATAAGTATGCTCGTGGCAAGGAGTTCAAAGTGGGTGATTTGGTTCTCTTGTTCAATTTTTTGTTACGTCTGTTTTCGAGAAAGCTTAAATCGAAATGGAGTGGACCTTTTGAAGTGGTGCTTGTGACTCCGTTTGGTGCACTTAACTTGAAAAACAAAAATGGGGAGGTCTTCAGAGTTAATGGGAACAGAGTCAAGCACTACCTTAGTAAGATTGATGACAGCCACGTGGTGGCACTGATCCATCTAAAATGATAATGGTAACCTTGCGCGTGCCGCGACGTTAAATTAGGCGCTTCTTAGGAGGCAACCCATGTGTCTTTCTTTTTGTTTTTCTTTGATTTTCTTTTTAGTGTAGGATTTGCTTTTGGACTAACTGGTTGTAAGATGTGTGTAGGGTTATTTTGATGCAGTGCAGGACAAAATTGGAAAAATATTGCACTCTCTGAAGTTTAGACTTCTACCGCAATGCATTTTTCGCAGCCGCAATGGCCTTGTTTCGGGGGCAAAATTTCATTGCAGTTTGTAGCTTTGAATGGTAAAAAGTGGAGGTTCTCTGAAGATTGTCATCGCGGCCACTGAGCATTTCTTGCGGATCGTAGTAACTTCCTCCCCAGTTCTCCTTTTACTTATCCGCGGTGCATTTATGCGGTCCGCAGTGGGTAGGTAACGTGGGTCCCAGGTCTTTTTTCTATAAATAGGACCTCAAGCCTTCATTTACACTTTTCGATCATTTGCTTTCTAAGTAGAAAAAACTAATGTTCATCAAGCCCTAACTGCGCAAATTCAATCACTGATTCTCATTCATCTTTACTACATCTCATTACTGGTACTTTTAATCTTTCCCTAGTCTTTAACTTTGTTTTATTTTCTTTTAGTTCGTTAGCTCTCTTTCTTCTTCTTCCCTTTACTTTTAATTTTTAGCTTAGGGTTGCATAATGTGTTTAGATTAGGGTTAATTAGTTAAGAATAATGATTGAATGCCTTTTGGGTTGATAATATGTGAATTTAGGTTTAAAATGAGAAAAATGTTGAAACCCTAGGTTGGTGTTGCTGAGTATGGTTCATCGCAGTCCACGGTGGATTTCTTGCGGTCCGCGGTGCCTCTTCACGGTCCACAATGCTATTTTATGCGGTCTGTGGTGGTAAAACTTCAGAGAGGTAAATGTTGGGGATTACTTGTCTCTCTAACCCCCTAACCCCCTAAAACTTCAGAGAGGTAGAAAGGAGAAAAATGTTTGAAATGAACAAGAAAGAATGACACCGTGTCTCTCTAACCCCCCAAGAAAGAAGTAAATGACTCAAAAAGTCAGGAGAATATGTGCCAAAATAAAGAAATGAAGTGCTTAAGGGAAGATGAAACCTACTTAGACCAAATATTTCCTACCCTAAACCAAAAGCCTTCACTATATCTCCACAAAAGCCCTATATGATCTTGAGTTGAATGAAGCTTACATTTGTAGTGACTCACATAAGGGGCAAGCTTATATGGTACTTAGAGTCGGACTTGTGACCTTTCTTTGAGAGAGATGAGTGTGTTTTCCACAATCCTCATTCTGAGTGCTACAACCTAAAAGTGAGGTTTGATTATGAAGAGTTGAGGAGTATGAGTTTGGGTTCCACAATAACCAAAGTAGTAGAAAGAGTTTCCTTGATGAGTTGAGTCAACTTTTGATGTTCTTGTGTCGCACTAAAACCATGGTGCTTAAAAGGTTGAATGTTGTTAATGATTCATTTGATTTGAGGGAAATTGTTAGTCCCAATTGATGCTAGATGAGGTCACTATAGGTTAGCTGAATTTTCTTGGTTTTATTCTTAAGGAGGAGGGAATTACTTTGTTTGCTTGAGGACAAGCAAAAGCTTAAGTTTGGGGGAGTTGATAACTAGGGATTCTAGTCTATTTTATACTCTTTTTTGCTTGAGTTTTGGACTAAAAATGTATACAAGTAATCCCGAAGCTTACATGTACTTGTTTGTAGGGTTTGGTAAAAAAAGTGACAAGTAGTCAAAACCAGCTCAAAAAAGAGTGAAACCTGCACAGGTACCAAGAACAAGTCAAGGCACTGTTGTAGCATAAAATCCATTGCAGCTGCAACATACCCACCGCGACCCCAGTCCATTTAGTGCGATCTGCAGTGGAAAAGATCAGAGAGATGCACTTTTGGAAGATCAAGCACTGTGGTTCGCGGTAGATTCTTCGCTGTCGTGGTAGACTCTTCGCGGCCGCAATCCATTTTATGTGGTCCGCAGAGAGGGGATTTAGAGAGCTGGGAGTTTTGAAGTTGGAAGCCATTGCTATCCGCGATCCATTTTATTGGACCGCAGTGAAGAGACCGCGGCCACGGTGCATTTTATGCGGTCCGCGGTGGCCAGATTCAGAGACTGAGCAATAGAGCTAAAAAGCCTCACCACGGCCGCGGTGCATTTTCCACGGTTTGCGGTACCTCTGTCAGGGGTATTTTTGTCCAGAAAGTTCGACCTTGTATAAATACTTCTTTTTCATATTTTTAGGGTATCTTTATCTTAACAAAGCACATAAACGATGGTTTTAACCCATTTTGAGTAATTTGTCGCTAGATTAACACTGAATCTTCAATATCTTAGTAGCTAAACCCATTAGCTAGGGTTGTGGCTCAACCCTAGTGTGGGTATTTGATGGGTCTTTTATTTTAAGGCTTAGGTGTTTATGGGTATTTGATATTTGGACTGATTTGTATTTTTCATGTTGAATTAGTGGTTGCAAACACTAATTTGTGCCTTTTTGACTTGGAATCTTCTTGAGAAAGAGAGCTTGAGTCTAGAAAAATCAGTCCAATAAGGAATTTGGGTGTAATCAAGATTGATAGCCCCAATTAAAGGGTTAAACCTATAGATAGTAATACCCGACTTGAGCCTATATTGCTTGCACAATTTTGACACCCAATTGATCTTGAGAAAGTCAATTTGGGCAAAGTCACTCAAGCTACCGAGATGTATAGAGTGAGTAGTTTTGTGCATTGGCTATATCGCAATCCCCAACATAACAACTTTGCCTTAGGTTTTAGCTCCCGTCAAGTATTCACCTAGGAGAAAGTCACTTCCCTAGTGCCTCTTTAACCATTTAGAAAACTTTACAAGCATTCATATTTAGTTTAATTTCGCATCTCATTAGCATAAAATTAGAAGTAACAAAACAAACAAATATGATTGGAAGTGTAATTAAGATCACTACGCACTGCTAGTTTAGATAGGAATCCAAATCCCAAACAATCTGGCTCCCTGTGGATTCGATCCTGACCATCTCGGGTAAAAGCTGCATCGATCGCTCTTTCCACTTTGTAGCGGTGTATGGTTGGACCCGATCAGGTATCGATCAAACGGTCGATGTTAGGCAACGGGAATGAATCCTTGGGGCACGCCTTATTTAAGTCTTTATAATCTACGCACATTCTTAACTTATTTCCTTTTTTGGGAACTACTACTACATTGGCCAGCCATTCGGGATATTTTACCTCCCTAATAGGCCCTATTTTGAGTAGTTTTGTTACTTCGTCCTTGATGAATGCGTGCTTTACTTCGGACTGGGGTCTTCTTTTTTGCTTCATCGATTTGAATCTAGGGTCGACACTTAGTCGATGGGTGGTTATTTCTGGTGGGATTCCTGTCATATCTAAGTGGGTCCAAGCAAAGCAATTGATGTTATTAATAAGAAATTCAATGAGTTTTCTCCTGAGTTTGGGGGCTAGCCCCGTTCCCAGGTATACCTTCCGATCTGGGAGACGTTCAATCAGAACAGCTTGCTCTAGTTATTCAATAGTTAACTTTGTTGCATCCGACTCTTCGGGGGCAACGAAGGTCCGAGGATGAGGAAATCTTCTTCTTCATCCTCGGGGGTATGCTTGTCTCCCGATTCTTCCGAGTTACAGTGTATGGAATCTGACATTTCCCAGTGGACCGCGAACATTTCTTTCACCGCGTACTATTCTCCATATACTATTTTTGTACCGTCCTTCGTTGGAAACCTCATCATCTGATACAGATTTGACAGTACTTCCCTCATGTCGTGTATCCATGGCCTCCCAAGTAATGTGTTGTACCTCATGTCACCATCGGTGACATGGAATTTGGCGTCCTGAACTACCTCAGACACGTTGACTGAGAGGGTGATCTCTCCTTTCGTTGCTTCGCCGGCCATGTTGAAGCCGTTGAGGACTCGGGAAGTTGGTATAATCTGATCAAGCAATCCGAGCTGCTCTACCACCTTTGACCTAATTACGTTGGCCGAGCTACCTGGATCCACAAGTACACATTTAATTTGAAATGTATTCACAAGTAAAGAGATTACCAGTGCATCATTATGAGGCTGAGACACGGTCTTGAAATCTTCCTCGCTAAATGCAAGGATGTCTTCGGGCATGCAACCCCGAGTTGACCCTTCTGTTACGACGAACACTTTTATCCGTTTAATCACGGGTCCATGGGGGATATTGGTCCCCTAATGATCATATGAACGATGTGCTGAGATTTTCCTGCTCCGTTTCTCCTATCTGCCTCTTTTTCTTCCCGGGCGAGATTTTCTCGAGTTTTCTATTGACTTTCTTGGCGTGTAATCCCGTTAATATGGGTACTGACATCAACGTGTTGGGCGTTGCATGAGACAGTACCCGTCGGGGTTAGTTTTGGCGTACTCTCGAGGTTTTGTGGTGGTATACCAGTACCTGGAATAGCTATACCGTTCTCTCCATGGTCCTCAAGACCGTCATTTTCACATGCGTTTATTGGGTTAGACATTTTGACCTGAAATCAAAGATTCTTGGACAAGAAGAAGTGTGAAAGATAACTTGCGTTATGTATTAAACCAGCAAGAAAATAATCACTATTATTTTTAGCCCCACGGTGGGCGCCAAACTGTTTACCTTTGAAAATGATAATTACAATTAGATTTGATTTTGTGGTTCTAAAAATACATGATATGTTTTTTTGCTAGTTGTTAGGCAATGGATGCTCAGTATGAAACTAGAAAATAAGACAAGAACTAGAAAACAATATGTTTAAGCACATCGAGTGGCTGAGAATCGGGGCCTCGAGCCTGACTATACGGGACCTCGGGGTCGAGCTCGACACTAAGCTATGGGCAGCCGATGAAGGGCTAACAATATTGAGAGCTTTGATGAAGGCTCTTTATGGTCAATAATGAGCAATAAATGAAGAACAATAAATAGAACACAATAAGTGTAAGTAATGAAATCAAGAGAATATGTTTAAGTTAGAAAGCAAAGAGAATGTTCTTATTCTTGTATTCAATATTGTGTATGATATCATGTAATCTCATGCGTGCAAAGAATAATAAAGGTCTCCTTTATATGGGAGGAGGGAATCCCAACATAGTACATGTGCATTTATTACAAAAAAAGGTAGCTGGTACAACTACTTAATAGTCTGGTACAAATTGATACTATTCTTGTAGGTGTTGTTAGTTTGGGCCACGTGCCTAGGGAACTTCCCGTTAATCCATGACAACTGCCAACTCGCACTGCCCTGAGATCGAGTATAAAGAACCTTCGAGGTCAAAACCTCGAACTGTGTCCCCGAGCCTTCGAGGCCTTTCGAGGCGAAGTTATGTGAAAGACATAATGACCATGAAATCAGGCTTTCTGATTTCACCCGTATACAGGAACAATATAGTAAATTACAACTACAGATAGAAAGGCAAGAGGAAACTATTCACAACTTGAAGTTCACGTTAAGTCAACTGGTTAAAGATTTTAATACTCAACAAGCCAATATTGTGAATAGTATCTTAGTAGAGCGTGAATTAGATACAGAAATTGAGGTGCTATTGGAGAAGACCAGAGTAGAACACCAATAATCAATCGAACTAGATTTTGAGGATGCCGATGTTATAGAAGAGATACTAGAGTCAACCAAAGATATTGAAGATACATATTTAGTTGACTCTATTGTCATTAGTGTTGAGAATGTAGGCAATCCCAATCATGTAGTTGAGCGCATTAGTCCACACTCCAAGTATTTTTCCACATTGTGTTTGGATGATGATATGGAAATAGAGTCGTCCGAGCCACTTGAGGAGTCAACGAATGAGGAACAAGGTGCCTATATTCTGGAATGCTTCTTGCCAGAAAATCGAGAATACATATCTCATCTAAAGGCCAAGAAGTGCAGAATGCTACATTGTTTTATGGGGCCAATCAAATTCGTTCTACCACCCCAGGAGCATGATCATACAGAAGAATCAAAATTTGGGGTCTAATTCATAAGTTCAAAGTGGAGGCAGAAAGTGATTCGCGTCGTGCCGCGACATTAAATCAAGCGCTTATTGGGAGGCAACCTAGCTTTACTGCTTTCTTTTATTTTCATTTGTATTATTATTATTATTATTATTTATTTTTATTATTGTATTATTTTTGTAGTGTCGATTTTTGATTTTCTAGGAGCATGGAAAGCAAAGCTATTGGAAGGATGCAATAGCAAACTAGATGGTTAGAACAAAGTGTGAGGTACCCGCACGAAGGACCAAGCCTGGGAGAAGTCTGAGTATCCCATGAGCTGCTAGTGCTTCGGCCTTTGGCCTACCAGGGAGTTTCTTTTACCCTCTTAATAGTATGATATGCATTAGGGACAATTCACAATTTTAAGTGTGGGGTGAAGAGATTGTCTGAGTGATTTTCTATGCTACTTTAGCTATGCTAGTTTGATTGAATAATTTTTTTTAAAAGATTGGAATTTTCTCGGCGATGGATCTATTAGACAATTTTCTTGAGGGACTTAAGTCTAAAGAAAAAAAAATTTCTTTGTAGGTAGTGTAGTAATTCTCCCTTGATTTTTATTTGTGCCGCGGTTATTTTCCAAAGGTTTCGTTTGAACCGGGTGTAGTTAGTTTTTTTAGGAGTAGGAGCTATGGTGATGTGAATTGAACTGAAGCAATATCTCTTGACTTTGTTATGCCTTGAGAATAGTTAGTACTTTGTTTGTGACGCTTAGGCTCAATTTTGACTCTTGTATAAGTAACTTAAATCGTATGATCTTAAATTTTCTTAACTGCTTTGACTAGAGTGTTTTGATAAAAACCAATCCTAAATGAGTTATGTGTCATGTATGTGTAAGGTTTTGTATTATTCTGTGCGTGCATTCGATGTCTAGAACTTGCCCCGTATGTTTGCAAAACGAAATAGTATTTTTTTCCAGTCTTGGAAGTGATATAGACATTTCTTTGTTGAGCTAGATATGTATAGTTTATCCGCCTAATTGTTATGTATCGTAGTTAACCCCTTTGAACCTTTAATCCTTTTTCTTTGGCAACCACATTACAACCCTTACCCATTTGTTTGAATTAACCATCTATTTAAACCTTCTAACCTCTCGTGAGCACTTGAATAGTTATAAACTTTCTAAAAGTTAAAGTGTGGATTGATTGGTTTGGCTTTTGAGTGAAACTAATGAAATAAGGAGAAAAGTGCACTGTTTTGAAAAAGTAAGAGCCACTTGAATTGAAAAAAAAAAGAAAAGGAAAATAATAGTTGGATTGTTGTGAAAAATATTCCTTGATAAATGGTGACTCTTGATGTAAGTGTGCTTGAAGAATAATGGAGTTAATATATAGTGATGTGAAGGTGTAGTTATGGTTTGGCATAAGTGTGGGGTTTTAAATAATAAGGGAGGTGTAGTCACTTTTATATCCAAATCTATCCTACCCGACCTGCATCCTACATTACAACCAATGAAAGTCCTATTTGATCTTAGACTGAATGAATTCGATTAGTGGAGTATTACACTACGGACAAGCTTATGGTGCGTCTTTTGTAGCATATGAATGTTATTTCTGAGAGTAAGTGTATTCTTTCTATCTTGAGTTCCTAGTTGTTCTTAAACTTTATTGTGTGTAGAACTACTCTCTTTTATTGTGTGAGGGCACGTGATGCATGAAGTAAAGGTAATGTCAG
Organism: Nicotiana sylvestris; assembly: GCF_000393655.2. NCBI lineage: Eukaryota > Viridiplantae > Streptophyta > Magnoliopsida > Solanales > Solanaceae > Nicotiana > Nicotiana sylvestris. The sequence goes on along the minus strand of NC_091058.1, from coordinate 116,925,368 downwards.
TGACCTCTATGTTAGAGTAAGTGGGTGAGTTGTGAATAATGCATGGTACTTGTGAGTCAAATCTTGAGGTGAAGATGTTACGTGTTTGTATTTAGTCTATTTTAAATATCCTTGGTGTGATGAATTAGGAGAATTGTTTAAAAAGGTCGTGTCTATATAAAGTGTAGTTTGATTGCTCGAGAACGAGCAATAGTTTAAGTGTGAGGTATGATAATAGGCTATAATTACGTATTTTAGTCGCTTATTACACTCTAATTTACTACACTTTAATTGAGTTTGAACTTTAATCGCTAGTATTTTGCACTAATTGTGTGTTTTATGCCTTGTAGGAGTTATTCCGAGCTATGTAGATATTATGGAATAAATTCAAGTGATTTGGAGCTTTGAAGTCTGAGTAAAAGCCTAAGGAATTAAGCCAGGATCGTGTTCGGGGATCAACAGATGATAGTTAAAAACGAACGAAGAATCGAGTAGGCATATTGCGCACTGTCTTGTAAAATACACATAACATTTCGTTCAGAACTCCATTTGGGCTCCACAATATATGGTTGGAAATCTAATTCAAAGGGCTACAACTTTCATGTTTTACATTTTTCCAAATTCCAGATGGTCCGTGGTCAGGTTTGCGGTCGAATCCACGACCGCGGATAGAACACTATGCAAAATCCGCGGTCGAATCCGCGGCCGCGGACATCCTTACCTGGAAAAATGTCCTTTTCGCGTAGGAGAAGGTATAATTGTTTGGGCCGATCCTACTTGGTATATATACATGAAAAACGGTATTTTGAGCACTTTTGTTATAATTTAGACCTAAGGAGGCTAAGGAGACCGGGGATTCGACCTAAGGAGGCAAGAACATACTAGGAGCAAGGCGGAGAATTCTTCTACGAGTTTTTCACTTCCTTCTTCCTATTTCCATTATTGGTTATGAATTCTAGTATTGTAGTTATGCATACTATTATGAATATCTAATTTGTTATCTAGGGTTTTGATGGAACCTATTGGAGGATGATTTTCCTGTTATGCTAATATAGATTTGTCGTAATATTTTCTCTATTTGTTCAACTACGTTATTATTGTGGTTGATTGAAGAGCTCTCAATTGATTGTGCCTATTTAGTGTGTATTACTCGGGAGAGAGTGCATATTTAGGTAGTTGTTGAACAACATCACTCCTAACGTATATGAGGGATCAATACAGATGGTTTAAAGGTGGGATTAGGGATAACGAAACCTTGGGTGCGATCCGAGTGAGCCGTACTTAACGCCATCTAGCATAATTTGGGAGAATATATCTAGTAAATTGTGGTAATTACTCGGGAGAGAGTTACAACAGTTAGAGCGCTCATGATCGGTAGAGAATACTTAGGCGAATTTATAAAAAACATAGCGGGAAGAATTCCGACAATAGGGGAAATCATAACTCTAGACCTCCTGAATCTTGTCTCTAACCCTTAGTATCTTTAGTTGTTAATCTACTAATTTAATTTGTTAGTTAATTAGTTAAACACAAGAATCTTAATATTTATAAGTTAGAAATTGTTCAAGCTTGTCTTTTTAGTAATAGGCAACAACTGTAGCTAAGCCTTAGGTCTCTGTGGGATTCGACTCCGGACTTGTAAACTGAATTATATTTGCAACGACCGCTTAATCTTTTTTATAAGGCATAGTTAGACGTGATCATTTAGCTAATTGAACCAATCGTTTTACATTAATTAGAAAGGAACAATAATATATGACAGAATATAATGGCAGCAAGAACAACTAGCCCTGTCATTACGACATATTGAAGCAACTGCTATTCCATGCGTTAAGTTTCTGTCTTTTCTTGTACGTTCATCATTTTCTCGTCAATTAAAAAGAGAAGTTTTTGTATTTTGTAAAGCAACTTTCTCAAAAGTTACCTCAGGAAAACTTCAAAGTATTGTCAAATATCTGTTCACAATAAGTGACCAATTTATTTTTTTCACATTCATTAAAAAAATACTAAATTTTAGAAGAAATAGTCAATGTGACTGAACTACCCTTTATTAAATGTTGCACTATAGTTATAGTAACATTTATTTCTCTTCTCAAATTGAAGAGTAAATGACTTTTTAAAAATACGCACATAAGGGTAATTTTGGAAAAATAAATTAACTTTTTTTAATTATATAAATAAACACTTATTTTGGATCAAAATAAAAAAGTAAATTGATCAGTTATGATGGACCGGAGGGAATATCATTTTCTCTATAAATAGGTGCTAGTGGAACAATCATTTAAGTTCAGCTACTTATTAGCATTTGTCTCTAAATTTATGATGACAGGTCAAAGTATTAATCTTGGGATTGGTACGTAACAGCAATATCTAACTAGGTGGTCTCCTATACAATCATTCTACGGGCAAGGAATCGCTGGGAAAAAGTATACTCATACTGAGAGTTTACATTGAATTAATAAACAGATGACATGTGTCTTTGATATGCACTTTTATCACTCGTTATAATTAATTAATGTATAACTTAACTCAAGGTATTACTTAATTGTAATTAATTAGTATGATTTGGTGTAAACATTAAATTTAATTAAATTTTATCGGAATTTTCGTTTATGTACCAGATCGAAGTCGGGGGACTTCTTACCTTAGTTTTCTGCTTAGATTTGGAAAAGGGAGCATTCAATGCAAAATCTTAAGTTAATGTTTGGACCAGGTGATCCGGACCAAAATAATAATTAGTAAACCCCACTAAATACTTCAATTTACTCCATTTGAGAACAATGTTTAAAAAAGAAGGGCGAGAGTCGGAACGTTTTACTTGACATGGAGCGAGACGTGAGTCTCGAGACATAAAATGTAAGCCCCATAGAGCTTTAAAAATTTTAATTTATAAATTAATAATGTAGCATTATAAAACAAGAAAAACACATTAAATACTCAAGAAAACCAAAAAGAATTAAAGAAATACATAACAAATAAAATATCTAGCATGTTTTACAAGCATAAATAATGCAATATTGTTAATGTTACTATATAATATAAATCAACTATACTTTCTTAAGTTTCAAACAATTTAAAATTATAATTTCTTAAAAATATTATCAAACTGCGTATTTTACTTCCCTAAAAATAAATACTCAATAAATTTTATTAATACTGTATATTAAATATTACTCCTTCATGAGTAAATGCAAAATGACTTTTAAATGCAAAATAATAAACGTATGATAATTTTGAATGACATGGAACTAAGATATTAGATCTAGCAAGTAAAGATACAAATATTGTTTCAGAAGAAATATTCAAATGATATTCACCCTCATGATATTCTCAATCAGTAATATGCAATACTATAGTTCGTTAATTGAGTTTTTCATAATTTTCATATTCCTATAGATGAAAAAAATTTAAGACCCGTTTGTCCATAAAAAAATTCCTTTCTTTTGATTTTTTTTTCAAATGTGTTTGTCCATGAAATTTTATAATTTTTTGAAAACTTTTTATAATTTTTTTTTCCCACTCACAAAATTGCAACATTTTTTCAAGTGAAATGCATGTTCAAACATAATTTCAAATACCATTTTTCAATTTAACTCCAAATATTACTTTTCTTCAAAAATTGCATTAATTTTTATGTCCAAACGCCTACTTAATCATTTATTTGTTAAAGAATTTGAGAGTAAATAGTGCTAATTAGTGAATTCAATACATGATTTATATAGAAACTATTGGGCGAGCCCCAAGTATTGAGCACTAGTCGCATACATGACCCTCAAGGCATTTTAATAGTGCCTCTCCCCAGGGCGAGCCCCGAAGCAAATTTCAAAAAAGCCTTTTAAAACACTGTTTGAAAATTATGTAATAATTAACAAGCAATAATAAAAAAAGGCTTCAGGTATTAGACCGTGTTTAACCAGAAAATATAAATTTCGGTCAAAGCTTATTTTTAGAAGAACTCGGGTTACTGATAATCAAATAGAGAAATATTTTTGCAATGAGATAGGAAACATTAGAATGAGAAGTAGCTGAATAATCAATGTAAAGCAATGTAAATAAGTATATTCCAATAATAATCAGTTTGTCCATACAAATGTTATTTCTCTCCCTTTTATAGCCCTTTCTAAGTACAACATTTCTTCCCTCTTTTAATCGAGTCATAATTAGCAATTAATGATATTAATAAAAGGTTATAATTGGCAATCGTAACTGTTCATGAAGATTCTGTAACGTATGCTCATTAATTGAAGGTTAACGAATCTGTACCTTTTGCTATCTTGGTTCATTTTGTCGGTATTTCTTCAAATTATGAAAAGACTCGAGCGACCGTTTCTTCTTGCCTCTTAGACGCCTTGCTCGTACCTATTAAGACTCGTATCTCTTTATGTACCTTCTTCCAGTTGTCGCCTTCCTAATGATCCACGTGGCTTGGAGGGCACATACTCACTCCCCGAGTGGTCAATAGCTCTATCAGCAGCCCTTATGATCTTTTTGGTGTTTTTGATGGCTTGCCGGGCTTGCGAAGTCAATCTAATCATGCCTCGTCTCCTACCCCAGGAGGACTCTCCTTTTCCTTTCTTTTTATCGCCTCTAACTCGTGATTTCACCATTATCTACAAAGAGAACACATTCTATTCTTGTTAGTATCCCAATAATAGATGAAACAACGCAGAAAACAAACTTGTAGACAGTCAGAATTGCAGACAGCGTATCGCAAAAAATGCACTACGGTCCGCACTGAGGTGGGGATCAGACTACCCACTCTTTGATTCTAGGCACCGCGGACCCCACAAAATGCATTGTGGTCCGCATTGTGGCACCGCGGACCGCACAAAATCCATCATAACCGCGGTCCTCAATTATCAGTTTTCAGAAGTTTCACCACTGCGGTCTGCACAAAATAGCATTGCGGACTGCACAAAATCCACCGCAGTCCGCGATAAGTGGTACCCAGCAACACCAGCCTAGGGTTTCAATTTTTTCACATTTTTAGTCCAATTTTTCACCTACTATTGATCCCCTAGGTGTTGAATCAGTGTTTTTAACTAATTAGTCCTAATTTAAACATGATTAAACAAACCTACGATACATAATTCAAAGAAAACGGGAAGAAAAAGAAGAAAAAACTAAGAAAACTAAAAGTTAAAGAAAATAACAAAGTCAAATAACTAAGACAAAATTAAAATTACCAGAAGTGAGATGCAATGTAGATTAACGAAATTTAGCAGTTGAATTCAAGCAAGTATGAGAGATGAACAATGATTTTTTAGCTTTTGAGTGCAAAGGGTCGAAAAGTTTGAAATGAGGGCCTCAGGTCCTATTTATAGAAAAAGGAACTGGGGCCCATCTCACCTACCCACGGCGGACCGCACAAAATAGCACCACGGTCCGCGATACTCAGAAACAAGTGGCACTAGGGAGATATCCACTGCGAACCGCAAGAAATGTAATGCAGCCGCAGTGGTCCACCGTGGACCACACAAAATGCATTGCGGCCATGGTGGAAAACTTCAGAGACTCCTCATTTTTTCCCAATCAACTCTACGGTCCGCATTGAATTTTTGCCCCCGCACTGAGGCATTTGTGGTCCGCACAAAATGCAATGCGGCCACAGTGCAAACTTCAGAGAGTGTGCATTTTCCAACTTAGTCCTGCACTGCATCAAAACAATCCTACAACAAATCATAACCAGTTAGTCCAAAAGCAAATCCTATACTACAAAGAAAATCAAAAAGAAAGACACATGGGTTGCCTCCCAAGAAGTGTCCGATTTAACGCCGCGGCACGACGCAGGTTACTATCAAATCACTTTAGGTGCAGTAGTTCAACCACGTGGCTATCATCAATCTTGCCTAGGTAGTGCTTGACCCTGTGCCCATTAACTCTGAAAACCTCCCCATTTTTGTTCTTCAAGTCAAGTGCACCAAACGGAGTCACAAAAACCACTTCAAAAGGTCCACTTTATGTTGACTTAAGCTTTCCCGGAAACAGATGTAACCGAGAATTGAACAAGAGAACCAAATCACCCACTTTGAACTCCTTGCCACGAGCATATTTATCATGAAGGTACTTCATTTTGTCCTTGTACAAGGACGAACTGGAGTAGGCATGGAACCGGAATTCATCAAGTTCATTAAGCTTCTCCACACGAAGATTTGCTGCCACATCCCATTCAAGATTCAGCTTCCTCAAAGCCCACATGGCCTTGTGCTCTAACTCAACCGGTAGATGGCAAGCTTTCCTAAACACCAACCGATACAGAGACATACCAATCAGAGTCTTGTAAGAAGTCCTATAAGCCCATAGAGCATCATCCAACTTCTTTGACCAATTGGTCCTATTTGCATTGACCATCTTTGACAATGTACTCTTGATTTGCCTGTTTGAGACTTCAACTTGGCCACTCACCTAGGGATGATAAGGAATAGAAACTTTGTGATTGACACCATACTTTGCAAGCAAAGTGTCAAAAGCTCTATTACAAAAATGAGACCCTCATCACTTATGATTGCACGAGGAGTGCCAAACCTTGTAAAAATGCTCTTCTTGAGAAACGCAACACTTCGGGACTCATTGTTGGGTAAAGCCACAACTTCAACCCACTTTGAAACATAGTCAACCGCCACAGGAATGTATGTGTTCCTACACGAGCTAACAAACGAGCCCATAAAATCAATGCCACATACATCAAAAATATCAACTTCAAGAATGGTATTGAGAGGAATCTCATCTTTCTTCGAGATTCCACCCGCTCTTTGACATTAGTCACATCTCTTCACATGTTCACTTGCATCTTTGTACAAAGTTGGCCAATAAAACCCGCAACTAAGAACTTTTGAAGCCGTCCTCGCCCCACCATGATGTCCATTATAGGGAGAGGAATGACAAGCCTCTAAGATACTCAATTGCTCCTCCTCCGGGATACACCTTCAGATCACACCATCCATGCAAATCTTAAACAAATACGGCTCATCCCAATAGAAATCCAAACTATCCCGTTTGAGCTTCTTCCTTTGGTTAGAAGAGAGCTCACACGGGATTATACCAGTCACAAGGAAATTAGCAACGTTCGCAAACTATGGCATACCATTCACCGACACAGAAATGAGTTGTTCATCGGGAAATGAATTATTGATCTCTAGGCCATCACGAGGCCTCCCCTCCTCCTCCAAGCTGGACAAGTGGTCCGCCACTTAGTTTTCACTACCCTTCCGGTTCACAATCTCCAAATCAAACTCTTGAAGTAACAAAACCCATCGCATCAGTCTAGCTTTTGAATGCTTCTTCATCATCAAGTACCGGAGTGCAACATGATCGGTATGAACTATGACCTTGGCACCCATAAGATATGACCGAAATTTCTCCATTGCGAACACAATAGCCAAAAGCTCTTTCTCATTCACCGTGTAGTTCACTTGAGCATCATTCATTTTCTTGCTCGCATAGTACACTAGATGAAACATTTTGTTCACTCTTTGTCCCAAAACCGCCCCAACCGCAATATCACTCGCATCACACATGAGCTCAAAGGGCAAGCTCTAATTGGGTGCGGTGATAATAGGGGTGGTAGTCAACTTGTGCTTGAGAAGTTCAAAGGCTTGCATACATCTCTCATCGAACGCGAACTTGGCATCTTTTTCCAATAACTTTCACAAGGGATTCACTACCTTCGAAAAGTCTTTGATAAATCTCCGGTAGAACCCGGCATGCCCAAAGAAAACTATCAACTCCCTTGACAGAGGCAGGGGAGAGAGCCTTGAAATTACATCAATTTTTGCTTTGTCCACCTCTATACTATGCTTTAAAATTTTATGCCCAAGAACTATGCCCTCCTCAACCATGAAGTGACATTTTTCCTAATTAAGAACAAGATTGGTTTCTTCACAACGGGCCAACACTCTATCAAGATTTTTCAAACATTCCTCAATTGAATCAACCCAAACACTAAAGTCGTCCATGAACACCTCCAAAATATCTTCCACTATATCGGTGAAAATGGCGATCATACACCGCTGAAATGTAGTCGATGCATTACACAACCCAAAAGGCATCCTAGAAAAGGCAAAGGGGCCATATGGACAAGTGAATGTGGTCTTCTCCTAATCTTTCGGAGCAATCAAGATTTGGTTGTATCCAGAATACCCATCCAAGAAACAATAGAAGGCACGCCCAGCAAGTCGATCTAACATCTAATCAAGAAAAGGCAATGGAAAGTGATCCTTGCGGGTAACTTTATTCAACTTGCGGTAGTCCATGCATACCCTCCACCCGGTGACGGTCCTGGTAGGAATCAACTCATTTTGCAAATTTGCAACCACGATCATGCCACCTTTCTTCGGTACACATTGCGCCGGCGAAGTCAAAGAGCTATCAGAGATGTATAATCTCTCCCGCAGGTGGGATCAGGACAATGCCCAAACCTGCTCCATTTACATTTAAAGAGCCATCAGTAAATAAGGTCCAAATACCTAGATTAGACCCGTTAAATACCTGCAGTTCTTTTTCTACTTCTGCTACCATCCCTGGGCTAAAATCTGCTAAAACTTGTGACTTTACTGCAGTTTTAGGTTGATATGTGATGTCATATTCACTTAGCTATATAGCCCATTTGGCTAACCTGCCTGATAACTCTTGTTTAGGTAATATGTTACGTAAGGGGTAGGCAGTTACAATAGAGATGAGATGACACTGAAAGTAAGGCCTTAATTTTCTAGATGTCATAATTAATTCTAGTGCAAATTTTTCTAAATGAGGATATCGAGTTTCAACATCCAATAAAGACTTGCTAATATAGTAAATTGGAGATTGTTTACCTTGGTCCTCTCGAACCAATACGACACTTATTGCCACTTCCGAAATAGCAAGGTAAATGAGTAGTTTTTCCCCGTCCTTCGATTTGGCTAGCAATGGTGGATTTGACAAGTATGCTTTTAAATTTTTGAGTGCTTGTTGGTATTCTTTAGACCATTCAAATTGTCTTTGTTTTTTTCAAGGTTGAAAAGAACTTAAAGCATTTTTCTGATGATTTGGAAATAAATCTTCCCAACGCTGCTATTCTACCTGTCAACATCTGCACTTCTTTTTTGCTTGTGAGTATATCTGGTATTTCTTCAATAACCTTAATCTGTGCAAGATTTACTTCAATGCCACAATTAGAAACAAGGAATCCCAAAAAACTTACCTGATGACACGCCAAATGCACATTTCTTAGGATTTAACTTCAAGTTGAATTTGTGGAAAATCTGAAACATATCTGACAGGTGTTGAATATGATCCCCTGCTTGTTGTGATTTGACTAGCATATCATCTATATAGACCTCCATGATTTTCTAAATGTTCTTGAAACATCTTGGTCACTAGCCTCTAATACGTGGCACCAACATTCTTTAGACTGAATGACATAACTTTATAACAGTAAGTCCCTCTGTCTGTAATAAATGAAGTTTTTCCTCACCTAGAGGATCAATCTTTATCTGGTTATATCCTGAATAGGCATCTAAAAAACTTAATAGCTCATATCCTTCAGTAGCATCAATTAGTTGATCTATGAGCGGTAATGAAAAAGAATATTTAGGGCAAGCTTTATTTAAATCAATATAGTCTACACAAACTCGCCACTTACCATTCTTTTTGGGCACTACTACCGTATTAGATAACCAATCAGGATATTTTACCTCGCAAATAGACCCAATTTTTAAGTGCTTTTGTACTTCATCCTGAATTACCTGATTCTTGAAGGACCCTTGCTTCCGTTTATTTTGTTTCACATATGGATATGTTGGATATTCATTCAGCTTATGGGTCATTACCTCCGGAGGTATACCTATCATATCTGAATGCAACCAAGCAAAACAATCTGCATTAGCTTTTAAAAATCCAATTAACTTACTTTTCATCTTCGGGTTGAGATTGGCTCTAATGTAGACTTTTCTGTCCGGCCAATGTATAAACAATACCACAACTTCCAGTTCCTCGATTGTTGTTTTTATGTTTTTATTTTCTTTTGGTTCTTGAATAGTATCGGGCCTTGAGTCTATATCTGTTTGTCTGTTTACAGTTGAAGCTTGCGTTGCTAAGTCCTTAACTGAATTCTATAATTGCTATTTTTTGTCGCTTTTCGTGCTTAAGTCTGCTACTGAGTTAATGCTTCGAGAAGCCTGTTGGTCACCACGGATTTGTCGTATTCCCCATTGTGAAGGAAACTTGATAACTTGATGTAGGGTAGATAAAACAACATCCATTTCGTGAATCCATGGTCTGTCGAGAATTATATTGTAAGTCATATCCATTTCTATCACTTGAAATTTGGTGTCTTTGACTACTCCTTCTACGAATGTGGTGATTATTATCTCCCATTTTGTTACGAAGCTCGAGTTGTCAAAACCAGACAAGGTTCGTGCCTTGGGTATCAACTTATCATTGGCTTGCATCTCGTTTACCACTCTCAACAGAATGATATTCACAAAACTACTTGGATCAATCAAAACTCGCTTTACATTAGTGTCATGTAAAAGTAAAGATATTACCAGTGCATTATTGTGTGGGGTCATCACTCCATCTACATCTGTATCATCAAATATTATACTGTCTTCTTCCAAAACTTGATGAACTCGCTTTCCGTGGGTGACTGTGATTTTTGACACCTTCTTTGCTACCGTGCATGTTACGCCATTGATCTTCTCCCCTCCACTTATGACATTAACCGTTCTTTTTAGTGATGCAGGTTTCAGCGGTTCTTGCCTATTCTTCATATACGCCTGCTTTCCCTTTTCATTAAAAAATTCTGTTAAGTACCCTTGCTTTAACAGATGTTCTACTTCACCTTGTAGTAATCTCCAATCCGTTGTTTTGTGACCGTGATCATTGTGAAATTCACACAAAAAATCGGGATTTCTCCTGTTTGGATTTGATCTCATTTATTTTGGCAACCATACCTTATCTCCATGCTTTTTAAAACAGCCACCAACTCGGATGTGCTAACATTACAACTGTAGCAACCAATTTTTTCTTTTGAGCCTCTGTAATCGTCTTGCGTATCTCATATGTTTCGCTCCTTTCCGAATCTTGACGATGAACCTGATTCTCTATCCCTTGATCTAGGATCACACCTTGGGTTTTCCAATTTTGAACGTGAATCCCTTCCTGCCGGTCCCATATAAGGTTCGTACCTATTTTTACCGGACCTTTTTTCAGTTTCAGCCCGTCTTGAACTTACTCTTTCATCTTTCCGAGATTGAATGATAGTATATTCTTCTATCCGCAGTTTTGTGCTGTATCTATTGTAAACATCAATCCAAGTTGTTGTAGGAAATTCTCTTAAGCTTTCTTTGAGTTTCCTCGTAGCTTCAGAGCTTTTTTCATTCAGATCACTGGCAAAAGCCATAGCCGCCCAATTATCAGGTACACGTGGCAACATCATCCTTTCATGCTGGAATCTGTCTATGAATTCCTTGAGCAACTTCGTATCTCCTTGTTTTATTTTGAAAATGTCTTCCATTCTTTTTTCAACTTTTTGAGCTCCCGAGTGTGCTTTTATAAATGAATCTGCAAGCTCATCAAAAGAATCAATAGAATTTTCAGGTAATAGAGAATACCATGTTAGCACTCCCTTCGTGAGTGTTTAACCAAAAATAAGGATTTTAGTCAAAGCTTATTTTTAGAAGAACTCGGGTTACTGATAATAAAATAGAATAGGAATAATTGATGTAGATAATAGCTGAATAGAAAGCAAAGTAAATCAGTATATTCCAATAGTATTTCATGTCCTTACAAATGTTCATTCCTCACCTTTTATAGTTATTTCTAAGTAATACATTTCTTTCCTTCCATAATGGAGTCATTTTGGATAATTAATGACATTTAATGTAACGTTATAATTGGCAATCGTAACTGTTTCAATACAAATTCTATAACATTTTCCGTAATTAATGCTCATTAACTACCAATAATACATATCTATACTCTTTTGCTATTTAGGTTCATTCTTCCGATGCCTCTTCAAATTATCAAGAGGTTCGAGCACCTATTCCTTTTGGTTTTCTTAGATCTTTGCCCGTGCCTGTTAGAGCTCATGCCTCTTCAACTATTCTTCGCCAACTGTCATTCCTTTACTGATCCACGTGTCATGACATCTCAGCACATAATTAATTCGATATATTAACTTGATTTTTCCCAATACAGATAGTCCCCTCACTTGCTATTTATTCATCAATAGAATATTTGGTAAGTGGATCTCATTAAAGCGGGAATTTTTTCCGCCATTATACCTTTTTTTGAACTGACTCTTCATATGTTACTTCCATTTAATGCTCGTGGTGCGTGGCATCTTCCGATTGGTTCTGCAACTCTTCAGCGTCTTTTAGGGCTTTTTGCGGCTTCATCAATTACGAAGTGATAGTTTCCATCATGACGTTTCCATCATTACACCTTTTTCTTTGGCGGTTGCTTCTCAGTATAAATATAGCTTTTGTCTTTGTCTTTCTCATAAAAAGTTATCTATCTTAGAATATTCACTCTTGTTTTCTTCTTCCTCATACTGCCATGTCTTCTTCAAACCCTAATCCTCGAAGAGTCCCCATTGTTGATGAACTTCCTCTTGCTCCTGTTAGAAGCAGAAGAGGAGGAAGATTGCATAGTTTAGGATCTTCATTTATACGGGGTGTTTCTTTACCTCCAGTGAGTTTTACTCCTCCTTCTAGAACTAGGGGTTCTCTTTCCCATAGACCTTCATCTAGAAGTAAAGACTCTAATGAACCCATTCATGAGCCTTTAGTAGATGAAATTGTCCCTACTGAACTATCTTTTTACGCTGATAGAGAGTCGATTAGAAACCAAGTTTCTTCTATGTCTTCTTTAGATCGTGCTGATGTTTACCCTTTTCAAATCACCGAAGGCTTGATCTCTGTTGTTTGTAGGGAATGCCATTGGAGATCTGATTTCCCTATTATAATTCCTAATGCAAACTAAAGAATTACATCTTACTTGACCGGGTTTTCTTTTGTGTATACATACCCCCTTACGCTGAATTTAAAACCCCTCATTGATCTTGTTATCATTGAGTTTTGTCATTTTTTCAACATTTGTCTAGGATAGATTAGCCCCATTGTGTGGAGGGCTGTTGCTTGTTTAAGGCACTTAACAAGGTTGGCTAATTTGCCTTTTACTTTTTCCATTTGATCCATCTCTACTCCCCCAAGCTTTTCCGACATGGGATCTTCACTTTAGTGGCGAGAAGTAAGAGAGTGCTAGTTAGTCCTGAGGATGACAAGGACCGTGGCTGGTATACCACATTAGTTGATGCCTCTACTATTGGTTTAGTAGGTGAAGAAAATGTACCATTCCCTGAAAAGTGGAATTTTGCACGTAAGTTTACTTTTGCAATTTTCCTTTTTTTATTTTTATTTTAAAGGGTTTATTTTTCCTGCAGTTGTTTAACTTTCCCTTTTTTCAGCAATCATGGGAACTGTTGATGAGATTCCTAATTTCCATGGTTGGGTAGAGAAGTTATTGACTATTGCTCCGATGGAAGGTAGATCTTGGAAAAATCTTTCACATAGGTTTGGTTGGAAGGTTAAAACTCATGGTAAATGCTTTAACCCCCTCCTTCTCATTTTTTCATTCATCTTTACCTTAGAATTTATTTGACCCTTCTTTTTATCAGGGTTTCCTATACGTGGTATAAGTGTTGAAGCAGTTGCGGCTTCTAGAGTTTCTTTGGAAAGAGCTCAAGAGATAATCTTGAGTTCTTCATCGAAAAGGAAGGCTGATGCAACCCATGATTCTGAGGAGGAGGAGGAATAGGATGGAAGTTCCTTGGTTAAAAGGCCGCGGGCCAGAAGACACGTCTTTTCAGATGATGAAGCAACTCCTCCCCATTTTGTTCCCATAACCGAGCCTGTTGAAGCCACTTTGGTGAGCTCTAATGATGATACTCCTGCGACAGCTCATGACACTGATGATTAGCTTTTTTCTCGTGGGTTTGATAGTGAGAATTTGGATTTAGTTTCTGATGAAGGCCTATTCCTGTGGTGCGTTCTTTGCCAGTTGTTTCTGCTACTGTTCCTACTTCACCCCAAGCTGTTATGAATTTCTCTTCAGTTCCCACTACTACCGTCCTTTGTACTGAGGTTGGTTCTTCGAGTGGAAGTAGAGCGATGAAGCAGATTACCATTGAGGTCCCTGCCGATGGTAATCTTTTGAAAAAGCCAGGTCGGGCTGACATATGGTTGAAACCTTTGATCGGTCCAGTCGAAAAGTCCAAGCTTGAGAGTGACAACTCTTTGACTTGGATGAATGATATAGTGCAATCGTCACTGAAGGTATTTGCTCCGGTTTACACTTTATTCCATTGTCTTCTCTTTATATTAAGGTTCTTACCCCTTTCTTCTATTTTAGATCAATCTTATTGGCATAGAGATGATGAAGAGGGTTTCTCATACGGAGCAGTTAATGCTTGATTATCAAATTGAGGCAGACAATTGGAAAGAGCAATACAAAAGTCTACAACTTGAGATGGAAGTTCTAGAAGAAAGCAAGTGTAACTTAGAGCAGCAACTAACAGTCATGGTATCAGAGCTAGCAGTTGAGAAGGCTTCTTCCAATCAGGCTGGCAAGGATAAAAATCTCCTTGAGACATCTTTTTTCCGAACAACTCTCCAAGGCCAGTGAAGAGATTAGAGGCTTTGCTGAGCGAAAAAGAAGTTTATACAGGTGAACATGTTCAGACCCAAACCCAGACCCAAGAGGATCTTCGTGTATCTTCTGATAAGGTTAGATTTTTGAAAAGTTCACTTGCCCCTTTGCAATCCTCTTATGATGCTTCTTTGGCCGAGAAGGAAGAACTCAAAAATGAGATTGATTAATGGGAGAAGGATTATGAAGCTCTCGAGGACAAAACTGCTATTGAAGTGAGCTGGGCTATCTTAAATACTCGCCATGATACTCTAGTGGAGGCTAGCCAAAAAGTTTTTAATTTGGATGCTGAGTTAGCTAAGATAAAGGAAACCTTTGAGAAAACTCAGCATGACCAAATATTTTCTTCTCCTATGGCTAATACTCCTAAGTATATTGAAGCTAATGTAGGCGAGGTAGATGTCCCAGCTCTTTCAAATCAAATCGAGCCTGCTGATGATGCTGCTTTAGACTCTTCTTCTTCTCTCCAGTGAAAGTTTATGAAGTTCCCTTTCTTTTTTTTTCTTGGTGGAATATGGTTTTACCCCTGGTCCCATTTGGGGGTTCAGTTTTTGGAAATGACAAGTCCCCAGACCTTTTCGGAGCATTTTGTAAAAATATGACAATCAGTTAATGACTTAGTCTTAATATTATAAAGTTTTTGTTTCAACTTAATTATCTTGAGCTTCCGTTTTACTCTTTTTGCCTTGTTTCATTAAATAAATTCAAGGTCTTGCTGTTTTACTTCATGGATTTCCGTCTTACCCTTTTTGCATTTTATTATAAAATGCTTTACTAACTTCATGTATCTTTGAATGAGACATAAAATTATAAAAGAGGGCCATTTTATATATGACACTTAATGAAGAAGACGTCTCAACTTCATAATAGTGTAAATATACAAAAAAAGAAATAGGAACACACATGCTTCTTGAAATAACTTTGATAAAGTTTTTATTTGAACTTTGTCAAGTTTAAATAACATATTACATGTATTTAAATATCTTCTATAACTTTTTCGTAACTATTTTATTTACAACAGATTTGCAAAAAGGAAATAAAATTCAAGGGGTTTTTAATAACCCATGGCTTAATACTGCCTTTAACCTAGACATCATAAGATTTTGATATCTATATGAAGGTTTTTTGATTGGCTTGTGTTATTGGCTTGTGACTTTGCTCTGAACTTGATACATTTGATGAGTAGACTTTTGGCTTGACTTGAACTCTAATTGTTTTCAGTCTTCTTTGCCTTCTTTATACATATATCATATGTATATTATATAGTCCTCCAAATGTTTGAGCTTTGAAGTATGAAATCTCGAGCACTTGATTATTCCTTCCATGCGGTCCTTTTCCTGAAAAGGAAAAACATACGGGACTCGGAGGTACGATTTTAGATGAAGACAGCTTAACCCATTTAAATTTCTATCAGAATAGTTGTAATCCTAGACCGGGAATTATGTTCTTTCCAGGTGTCTTTTTAGGTCGTAATTCATCATTTAGTGCGGGCTAGCTTTTTGTCTATCATCTAAAATCGTTAGTAAAATTTTAATAATTCAAAAATAAAAGTTATTAATGAGGGTACCTGCCCGTGGGTATTTCCTTTCCTTAGAAATAGTATCTCTTCAAATGAACATCATTCCAATTTTAAGGTTGAATCTTTCCATCCATTGTTTCTAGTTCGTACGCTCCTTTTTCCTGCGATACCGTGAATCTTATAAGGTCCTTCCCAAGTTGGACTTAACTTTCCTGCATTAGCTTCCCTCGTTGATTGGAAAACTTTCTTGAGTACGAAGTCCCCAATCTTGAACTATCTGAGATGAGCTTTTCGGTTATAGTATCGTTCCATAACTTGTTTTTGTGATGCCATCCTTATTAATGCAGCTTCCCTCATTTCTTAAAGTAAATCCAGGTTTACTCGCATCTCTTCTTCATTTAACTCCTCAGTTGCTTGTGTATATCTCGTGCTTGGTTCCCCTATCTCGACTGGAATTAAGGCTTCAGCTCCGTATACAAGTGAGAATGGCGTTTCCCCCGTAATTATTTTTGCGGTTGTTCGATAAGCCCATAAGACTCCAGGTAACACCTCTGGCCAATTGCCTTTAGATTCCTCCAACCTTTTCTTTAAATTGTTGATAATGACTTTATTCATTGATTCAGCTTGTCCATTACCCATCAGATGGTAAGACGTTGAAGTAATCCTTTTAATTTGCCAACTCTGAAAAAATTCTGTGATTTGTGTGCCTATAAATTACGGGACGTTATCACATACGATTTCCTTTGGTACACCGAATCAACATATGATATTTCGCCAAATGAAATCTCTGACCTCTTTTTCTCGCACATGTTTAAAAGCTCACGTTTCTACCCACTTAGTAAAGTAATTAGTGAGTACTAACAGAAATCTTACCTTGCCTTTGGCTTGGGGTAGTGGACCCACGATATCCATCCCCCATTTCATAAAAGGCCACGGTGCAATAACCGGATGTAATAATTCAACATGTCGATGCATGTTGTTACCGTATCTTTGGCACTTGTCATATTTAGCCACAAAATTTTCCGCGTCTTCTTCCATTTTTGGCCAATAATAGCTGGCTCTAATAATGGATTTTACTAAAGATCTTCCTCCCGCGTGATTTCCACAATGACCCTCATGTATTTCTCTTATCACATACTCTGTCTGAGAAGGTCCGATGCATCTTGCTAGAGGACCACAAAATATTTTACGATAAAGATTGTCTTGCTTTAAACAGTATCGAGCAACTTTTTTGCGGAGTGCTTGAGCCTTTTTCTTATCTTCAGGCAAAATTCCGTACTGCAAAAAAGTGACAATCTCGTTCCTCCAATCCCAAGTTAAATTATTGAAATTTACCTCGTTTTTGTCTTGATTAAGTGCTGAATGAAATAAATAAATTACAAAAGCATTTTCGTCATTTGTTACTTCTGTAGCAGATGCAAGATTAGTTAGGGCATCCGCCTCGGCATTTTCCTCTCTTGGTATCTGCACGAATTTCTAGGTTTGGAATTGTCTAACCAGATCACGTGCCTTTTCCAGGTATTGCTGCATTCTTGCCTCTCTGGCTGTATAAGTCCCCAGTATTTGGTTAACTACGAGCTGTAAATCGCTTTTGATGACGACCTGTTCTATGCCAAGCTCTTGTGCCAGTTCTAAACCTGCAATCACAGCTTCATACTCTGCCTCATTGTTAGTAATAGGGTGACATTTTATGGCTTGTCGTATGGTTTCTCCCGTAGGTGGTACCAAAATAATACCTAGACCTGCCCCTTTCACATTCGATGAATCATTAGTAAATAAAGTCCAAGTTCCTGGATTAGACCTATTGAATATTTGTAGTTCTTTTTTCTGCTTCTAGTTGTATCCCTTGGCTAAAATCTGCCACAAAATCTGCTAACACATGCGACTTTATTGCAGTTCTAGGTTGATACATAATGTCATATTCACTTAGCTCTATAGCCCAATTGGCTAATCTACCTGATAAATCTTGTTTATGTAATATATTACGTAGGGGTAGGCAGTTACTACAGAGATGGGATGACATTGAAAATAAGGTCCTAATTTCCTAGATGCCATAATTAATGCAAGTGCAAGTTTTTCTAGATGAGGATACCGAGTCTCAACATCTAATAATGACTTGCTAACATAATAAATTGGAGACTGTTTACCTTGGTCTTCACGAACTAACACAACACTCATCGCTACTTCTGAAACAGCAAGGTAGATAAGTAGTTTCTCTCCATCTTTTGGGTTTGCATGCAACACCAAATTTGACAAGTATACTTTCAAAATTTTAAGCGCTTGTTGACATTCTTCAGACCATTCGAATTGATCCTGCTTTTTTAGAGCTGAAAAGAAACTGAAGCATTTTTCTAATGATTTGGAAATAAATCTTTCCAAAGCTGCTATTCTTCCCGTTAGTCTCTGTACTTCTTTTTTACTTATCAGTGTATCAGGAATTTCCTCAATAGCTTTAATCTACGCGGGATTTACTTCAATGCCACGGTTAGAAACAAGAAATCCCAAGAACTTACCTGACAAAACTCCAAATGCACATTTCTCAGGGTTTAACTTCATGTTAAATTTACGGAGAATCTGAAATGTATCAGACAAGTGTTGGATATGATCCCCTACTTGTTGTGACTTGACCAGCATATCATCTATATAGACTTCTATGATTTTCCCTAAATGTTCTTGAAACATTTTGGTTACCAACCTTTGATATGTGGCTCTAGCGTTCTTGATACCAAATGACATTACTTTGTAACAGTAAGTCCCCCTGTCTGTTATAAATGAAGTTTTTTTCTCATCTATGAGATCCATTATTATTTGATTATACCCTGAATATGCATCTAAAAAACATAACAATTCATGTCCTGCAGTGGCATTAATTAGTTGATCTATGTTTACCATGAAAATAGTAATAACAATTAAATTTGTAAATGAGACTCTAACAATACGGGATCTATTTTTATGCTAGTTGTTAGAGCAGTGAATGTTAGATATATGAAGTTTAATGATAAAATACAAGCTAAAATAGGGCAGTAATCAAACCGAGGGGCTTGCTACCCGGGCCTTGGACTAATTGATGAAAGGCCTCGAGGTCGATGCCTAGGCTCGAGCTCAAGCTGTCAGGGGTAGTCGGGAAGGGAATAACAATTAGGATATAATTAAAGAAATCTCTTTATGGCCAATATCAAGCAACTACTGAAGAACAAATACGAAAGCAATAAATGGGAAGAGTATCCTCGAGCGAGTAAGTTGGAGAGAAAAGAGAGAGATATTATTGATCTTGTGTAGAATAGTTGGAGTTGCATCAGCCCTCTACAAAGTGGTGAGGATTCCCTTTATATAGGAGGGAAATACCGTTATAGTACAACGTACATGAATTGTAAAAGCATGGAGAATGGACGGCTAGACACGACGCCTCGATACAGGCTCTGGGTAGGCCGGCTCTGTCAGACTTAGCAGTGTGCCTTGGGAATTCCCTATTTTGCTCTAGACTTGATCTTCGTCTTCTTTGATTTGGGCCTCGATGAGCCCCGAGGGAGGCAACTCGGTCGCAACTCCACGTCCTCGGGGTCTTGAGACATTCTTCTGAAGTGAATTGATAGCAAGAAATTAGGCCCTCTGATTTTTCCGCATCCAGATAGTCTCCGCATTTCTTAGAACAAAGTGATGGGAAACGACTCTGATACCCGACTCCTCGGGCTTCTCGTGACGACATCACGCAACCTATGATGCGAGTTTTTGCAATAACTGGGACATCCCACGGACTTGTATTTTTGACATCATTCAATGCACCATCGATTCCCGTTCTCCAAGGTGAAAGTACCGCCATTGATTCGGTTCTTCAAGAACGCGGTAATTGCATTTGCCGATTAGTCTTCTAAAGGCCTTGATGACCGTGTCATTATGTCCTATAAATAGGGGCGTTATGACGTTATTTTTCTGTCCAAGTGTCTTCATCTGCTCATTCATCCCTTTCTCCTTGCCATCTTCCTCTATTATTGATCACCATGTTTGGAGTTCATGGTCTTAGGGTTGTTTGGCAGCGTTCCGATAGGCCGCGTTGTGGCCTTTTTCCTAAGCTCCCCTTTGTTGAGCATGATTATGACGTTCTATCATTATTGTTGTTGTTACGTCTGCTGTCACTATCCCTCTTGGCTCGAGATGATGATATACAGGGGTTGACTTTCCTCGCTTGTAAAAAGTTCTTCGGACTATATACCACTACTCAAAAGGGGGCTCGAATTATACACCGCTGCTCACCTTCATACCCCGGCTCGATGTGGCGCTTTACCCCGGGCTGGTAGCTTACATGGCTCAATGTTCTAAGAAGTGGATTCAAATTAACCGTGCAAGCGAGGCCGATGCTCGCCAGGTCTGCTATCTCTCCGAGGTTCTCTTGGCCAGAGAGGGTCCTCGACCTTTGGTGGGCTATGGTCTTTTTTCATCCCTTCCTACTTCTCAACCTATCCTTTGGGGATATTAGTGCAGATGACGGGGATAGGGCTTCTGAGGATGCATGCCCGGATACGTTTGTTACAGGAGGTGGACCTTCGAGAGTAGACTAGGCTCTAGGCTTCTACCATGTGTGTGCATTGCTTTGCTTTTTTATTTCCATGTAAGGACCCCTTGCGGGCTTTTGTATTTGTATATCCTCAGGGGGCGTTGTAAGCCAATATTTATGAAATAAAAGGACATCTTCTTTACTTCTGCCTTTGATATATGCCACATCCTTGTGTATTCTTGTACGTTTGCGGGGATTTTGACTATATGCCTTTGTTGACGATCGTCGATATTTTTTCCAGCTTTTAGCTGATGAAAATGGCTCCTTTCTAAGCCTATCGTGGTCCTTCGGACCTAGCCTGAAGGGATCCGATAGACTCGGATCGCCGGGACCCTCGAACCGCACGAAGATGGCATATCGAACCTTGGAATCTTCGAGGGCGCTCTCTGAGTGAAGGTCATCTTCAGGCACCTGGAGATTTACTTTGAACTTGATGTGGATAGTCTTTTAAGGCATTGTAAATGGGTTCCTGTGGAGAGGTTGCTCATGGCCGGGTGGTGTCCTGAGATCGAACCCTCATGAACAGAGCTTTAAGTGCTTACTTTTATTCTTGAGAGGAGCCTTCGAGGCCGGATATCTTCTCGGGGCCTAACTTCCTTTCTATAGAGGTCCTTAGGGTCGGGTACCACTTCGGGATCCGTACTAGAGCCGTAGGCCTCCCGGGGCCTATCCTGGGTAGGCGAATCATTGTTGTTCCCCACATATATATGGGGTGGCTCCCGCTTCTTGGAAGATCCCATTAGTTTAGATAGCTATCCTTCCGCCTTCACATCGTGTCCTTCGTTACCTTAAGCGCAAAAGTGTTCGTGTAGGTTCCTACTTCAGTTTTCTAGTTCCACCATAGTCATGACTGTCACTTCGGGGCCTGCCCGGCAGGGAGGGGAGAGTCCCACTCCCAATTCTTAGGATCCATGGGAGTTTACTCTGAAGACCATGTCTTCGATAAGAGAGGAGCATCTGGAGATAGTGAAGAGAGACTACGGATGAGGCGAGGGGGTAGCGTTGCAGGCGCTTTCCCCGGATGAGGATATCATGGACCCTACCAATGGATTCCTGAACGTGTACTTGTATCCTTTCGCACTAGGCCCCCTTAATAGGGTCGTGCTCAATTTCTGTTTAAAGTGTCAGGTTACTTTGGCGCAGATACATCCGTCGTTTTGGCGAGTAGTGCTGATGATGAGATTCTTTGCGGAGAAGGATGGGCTTGAATTCACACTTAGTCACCTTGTCAGGCTGTACCAGCCCTTTCATCATCGAGGCCTGCTAACCTTGCGGTGTCGTTTGTCTATGCCCTTTGTTGTTGATGATAAGTAAGATGGGGGTCCAGAGTGGGTCAGTCAATTTGTCCGAGTCCGGACGACTGACATTATCCCCGTGGAACTCATGCCATTTCCTGAGGAATAGAATTACGCGCGTGAGTGGAGTGTCTCGTGCTTTCTTAGATTTTCTTGTAGCGAAAGCCGGTTTAGTAATTAGGTTTCCTCTTTTTCTGCAGCAACTTTGTGGGTGCCAGGCGAAGTTCCTGATTTGCCTGGCTGGGTCCGGAGGTTGCCGACCCATTCAACTTGCGACGAGCGTAGGTGGTGAGCTGTGTCCCGGGGCAGATGAGAAGTGAGATACCAAGGTATGTGCGTACGCTACTTTTACTTTGGCCTTCATATATTTGAGATGACATTTTCCTATTTTCATGTACTTACCTTACCGTCATAGGTATCAGAAGGTCCCTAGGGGCGAGGCTGTGCTCCTCCGGAGAGGGGGTAGTTGTCGGCTTCCGAGCCAAGGGACGATGGTGATAAACGGGATATACACTCGCAGTGCGATAAAGCTTTTAGCGGGGCTAAACGGGTCCGCGTCTTCGAGGAGGAAACATCCTTCGAGCCTGCTGTTCCTGAAGTCTTCAGTTCTGGAGCGGTGGTTCCTCCGAGTGATCATGCTTTGACTGAGGTCGATTCTTCCAGGTCGAGGGGGCTAGACCAACAGGAGTGTGCTCGGCCTTCGAGGAAGTCTGCCGGCTTCACTTCGCATGAGTTTTGGCATATGCCTTACGCATCTCGTGTCTTCCCTTCCTTATCGAGTTTTTCTTCTGCAGGACTTTTGTAGGCTCAAGTCTGAGCTACTCCATTATAGGGCTAGGCTTCGGAAAGCTGTGGATGAGGGTAGGTCCCTTAGGCTCCTCTGCGAGGAGAAGAAAGTTGAGTTGATGCACTGGTGATATGAGGCGTACCGAAGCTCGAATTATGAGAGCTATTTGATGTAGCAGGTAGTCTCTCGTAATACACGTTTTGCTTTTTAACCTTTATGGTTAATATTTTGCCTACCTCAATTGCAGAAAAAGATGGATGCTCTGGAGCACCTTAGGGCTGAATCCGATCGAGTTAGGAATGACTGTGGCGAACTAAGACCTTAGGTGCAGGCTCAAGCTTCAGATGAGAAGGGTGCCTTGGCTAAAGTTCCCGCCTTCGAGGCCCAACTCTGCTTGGATCGTGACAACGCTTCAGTTCAAGCGGATGTGATCGCGAAGCTCAAGTCCAAACTTTCGAAGGTCAAGGCTGAAATCGGCTGAAGCAGCATTGAGTCTGATTAAGGCTGATCAGGAGATGGTGATTCATTTGAAGGATGCCACTGATGCCCAAGCCGAGTTGAAGAGGGTCCTAGATCGTGAAAAGAGGATCGAGGAATATGTTCATTGCAGATCTCGAAGAGAGGTACTTAAAGAGGTCGGTGCCAGGGGTTTTGATCTCCCAAAGAGCTGGCTCGAGTAAGGGCAGACGAGCATGATGCTCGGTTACTTCTGGCCGACGCTGCGGAGAGAGAAGATGAGGCTAGTAGGCCGTAGCCCTTTGGAGCGGAGCGCAGACTTTGCTATTTTGTATGTGACATTCGCAGAGCGCGTTTGTAAATGGAGAATGCACCTTTTTGTGTATGTGAATAAAAGATAACCTGAATCTTTATCTCTTATGTATCCCTTTCTGCTTTTCTTTTGACTAGGTGGAATGGTTACGGAGTTGGCGAGAATCCTTAGCCTCGCAATATGGCTCCGGGGCTTATCAGGCATGCCCGGGGGCTCTTACGCGTTCGGCAGACGTGGCCTTTTTAGTGTAAGTTGGTGTGGGGGGTTTCATGTTTTTGCTTGACTGTCTTGGGTTTAGTCTCCGAGTTAGATCACGACTCGAGCTCAATCGACCCTCAAGTTTTGAGTTTTCGTGGGATGGCGACAACGGCTCTTACGCCTTGGGTCGAAGCGACATTTTATGTATGTGGCCCTGAGGCTCGCGAAGCTGGAGATGATGGCTCTTACGCTATGCCCTTAGGCATTATGTATAGTTAACTATTTTGGACCCGGTCTTTGAATCGGGTTACGCCTTGGGTCGAAGCGACCTTTTATGTATGTGGCCCTGAGGCTCGTGAAGTTGGCAACAATGGCTCTTAGGCTTTTGCCCGTGGGCATATGTATAGTTAGTTATTTTGGATCCGGTCTCCGAATCGAGTTATGACTCGAGCTCATTTTGATCCTCAAGTTTTCAAAATTTAAGCTGGCGACAGTGGCTCTTACGCTTTTGGTCGTTGCGACCTTTTAGTGTGTGGACCTGTAGGCATATGTAGGCTTTGTTTTCCTCTCGTTAAGGACTTTTTTGAAATGATTTTGCCTGACCCGTCGTTGGTTCGGAAAGAACCTCAATTTCAAGTTGTTAGCGGCGATGTTCGAGAACCTCGGAAGGTTTAGCTAGTGGGATGAGTAGCTCAAAGCCTTTGCGATTTGGAGCTGACATGGTCGAAGCTCGTTTTCCTATTCGAAGTAATGGCCTGTTATTTTGTTAGCGACAATCGGGCGTCCTCGAGTCGCGTTAATTTGGCTAGTGCAGCCTATTGACCGTAGTCATTTGCATTTGGCCAGAGCCATTTATGATCACGACTGTGGTAGTTCAAGCGTCTACATCGAGGGTATGCCCTTTCGAGAGTCTCACAAATGCGACATATAGCCTAAACTTCAGGATTGAGTTTTATGCCTGTAGTAAGGCCTTACAAAATTTTCATGCCCGTTGAGGTCTTATAGTTTTTTTATGCCTGTTGAGGTCTTACAGTTTTTTCATGCATGTTGAGGTCTTACAGTTTTTTCATGCCTGTTAAGGTCTTACAGTTTTTTTCGTACGTTAAATAGACCTTGCTAGACCGAGTTTGCCCGCTCAGGGTCTTACAGCCTCGGGTTTTTCAGTGTGGTGATTGGCGATAGTCTCCGAGTCATCGAGTTCGCTTAGGCTTGAAGGCCGTTACTCGTGTGCTCGGAATTGCCTCTTTGAGGTCTTATGAGTATGGAGTTCCGACCCTGAGGTCATGTAGGTATCAAATTGTTGACGCTAAGTCTCCGAGTATTTCGGGATGCACTCGATGGAGGAATCCTTGCTGTGAATATGCTGAATTTTCTTCAAAGTACGAGATGCTTTAGGTAAAAGACATTCTTTGATTGCTTGGCATAAGTACATGTTGTTTTGTTGCCGTGAGCTCAGCCTGCGCCGACACGTCTCTTTTGACCGTTTGGCCCGGTACATTGTTTCCTATCGGGACTTAGTCTGTCGTTCCCTGGCTCTTTCGAGCGAACAACATCTCAAAAGGGGGGTGCCCTCCAGTGTTCAGGGTTGATTGCAAAAGTAGCCCTGCAAGCTTGTCGGATCCTCCTTTAGGCAGCGTGTCGCCCCACTAAGAACCTTACTGGCGAAACCCTCTTTGGGACAAAAGCTCGGCTGAGGGGAAAGAGTGCGACGGGTGCCATTAAGGTCTTGGGATCTTCGGGTTGGGTTAACATTTCCGAACGCCCTGGACAGGTGCCTGCATATGGGTTAGTGTGAAATAACGAATGAGGGAGGTAGTCTTACCTTATCACGGGGTGCGCAGGTGATGTTCCGAGGCCCGGCGTGTCCCTGCTATTTTGGAGCGAGGACCCTGTACAACCCTCCGCTGTGTTTAATCGGGCTTGGCCGAAGACATGGTTTGATTACCCTTAGACTCTTTCGAGAGTGGAGATATTGGTGCTGGCGTTACGTTACGTGACGCAAACACTTCACTTGCCGCGTGTTGCCCCCTGTTGACGGTTTTAATTTTGTCCCTTGCTAGGGATTTTATTATTTGGCGAAGAGGGGATGGCACTACATTTACGCGGTGTGTCCGCGACTGTCTGAATAAGGTGTTTATACATCGTGCCTCTTTGATGATATGTAACTTGGCGTTCTGGTCTGCGCCAACCATGCTGACTGAGAGGATGATATCTCCTCTTGTCGTTTCGACCACCGTGTTGAATCCGCCGAAGATTTGAGAGGCTGGCATGATTTGATCCGGCAGTTCGAGATGCTCCATGATCCTCGACCCGATAATATTGGTCGAGCCACTTGACTTCATGAGCACATGTTTTATTTGAAAATGAGTCAAACGAGGAAAAAGGTTACCAGTGCGTTGTTACGAGGTTGAGGCGAGGTTTTGGAGCCTTCCTTGCCGAATGCGAGGGTACCTTCAGATACGTATCCCCGGGTCCATTTTTCTCTAATGATGGACATTTTTATCCTCTTCTTTACATGTTTCTAGAGAGCGTCGTTGCACCTCCAATATCACGGTAATATGTCGCGGCCTGTTTGCTTCGTTCTCTTTGGCCGCCTTCCTTACGCGGAGCTGAACTTGAGCCCGATCGCTCAAAAATTCTCGGCGATGATTTTTATTGAGTAGCTTGGCTATGGTGGCCATCTTCGGCCCTATGGCCGTGCGTATTATGTAGTTCACACACCAAGCTGTGATTCCTCTGAGAAGGATTCGACCGAGTAGGCCTGGGCCATTTGGCGTCCCTGGTTTTGCTGACGGTGAACATGATGTCTGATACAACGATATTGAAATTGTATCCTAATGGGCGAGGCGCCCTCACTGGCCTCATGTCTCCGTCGAATCTGGCTCTGTTGACGACTCCCCGAGGATATTGTCCTCGATCCATTCTCCGATCGTTGCGAGGTAGGTTGCGTCTCGGGGCATTCCTCTTATCTGCGGCGTACGGTAGGTATCTTTCTTTGTTTGGCATCGATTTCTTTACCAGGAGCCTGCTTGGGTATACTGAGCCCGAGGGGGCTCCCATCTGGTCATCCACGACCTTGATTTGTGACTGGTGCCGGTTGTGGGCGTCCGACCAGGTCTTGGTTGGATACCGGGTCAAGTTCTGTTTTAAATGCCTTGAAATCGCCAAGCTTTGTTCATTTAGGTCTTGAGTGAAGGCCTGCACTGCCCAGTTGTCAGAGACCAGGGGTTGTTCTGTTCGTTCCATCTGGGAACGAGATGCGAATTCTCGCGGTATTTCATTCTTCCTTTGCTTAATCTCGGATGCGTCGGGCTTTCCTGTCATTGCTTCGATGGCACCGACGTGTGCCTTTATGAAGGAATCCTCTAGTATGGTAAGTGAGTTTACGAGGTCGGGAGCTAGGCTATGATGCCACATCATGGCCCCCTTCAATAGTGTTTCCTCGAATTCTTTCAACAATACGGACTTGATCTCGTCATTCTTTATATTGTTGCCTTTTACCGCGTAGGTGTAGGTAGTAATGTGTTCATTAGGGTCAATGGTCCCGTTGTACTTAGGGAGTTCCGACATTCTGAACTTCTTTAGAATGGATTTTAGGGGCCGTTTCCTCGGGGAACGACCTTTGTATGAACTTATTCGAATCCACGCCCTTGAGGACGGGGGTTGCACCTGGGATCTGGTCGACCCTAGAGTTGTAGGTCTCGACCTTCTTGTCGTTGGCTGCAATCATTTTCTCACCCGATTCGATCCTTTTGGTGAGATCCTCAAGCATTATTACTATGGCAGGTTTGGCTATCGATCCGTTATTGCTCGATCTCTTGGGTACCTGTTCGGCTGGGGGGGGGCTATTTCCGGTGCTACCGTGCTGAGAGTCTTGGGGTGGCTTTGTAACTGAGCGATAGCCGACTGTTGTGCTTGCAACATTTCAAAAATAACATGAAGACTAACTTCCTATTTTTCCCAAGCCGAGGTCTTCTGGGCTTCATGTTGGTCGCCATATTGTATGCTTCTGTTGATGTGTGAGGTTTCATCAACCTGCTGCGTGTCTTGCAAACCCGCGTTTGCTGGAATCGGTGTAGGTGCGTTATTAATGTTCTGCGGTGGCGCGCTAACGATTCCCCGTGATTTTCGAGGTTGTCGTTCTCAACTCTGTTTACTGAGCCAGACATTTTGACCTGAAATCAAAAGATCTTGGACAAGAAAAAGTGTTAAAGATAACTTGCATTTGCGTAATAAAACCAGCAAGAAAATAATCACTATTATTTTTAGCCCCATGGTAGGCGCCAAACTATTTACCATGAAAATGGTAATAACAATTAATTAGTAAATGAGACTCTAAAAATACGTGATCTATTTTTATGCTAGTTATTAGAGTAGTGAATGCTAGATATGTGAAGTTTAACAATGAAATACAAGCTAAAATGGGGCAGTAATCAAATCGAGGGGCTTGCTACCCGGGCCTTGGACTGATCGATGAAAGGCCTCGAGGTTGATGCTTGGGCTCGAGCTCGAGCTATCGGGGGTAGTCGGGAAGGGAATAACAATTAGGATATAATTAAAGAAGTCTCTTTATGGCCAATATCAAGCAATAAATAAAGAACACATACGAAAACAATAAATGGGAAGAGTAGCCTCGAGCGAGTAAGTTAGAGAGAAAAGAGAGAGAGATATTATTGATCTTGTGTAGAATAGTTGGAGTTGCAACAGCCCTCTACAAAGTGGTGAGGATTCCCATTATATAGGAGGGAAATCCCGTTATAGTACAACGTACATTAATTGTAAAAGCATGGAGATGGGACGGCTAGACGCGACGCCTCGATACAGGCTCTGGGTAGGCCGGCTCTGTCAGACTTAGTCGTGTACCTTGGGAATTCCCTATTTTTCTCTAGCCTCGATCTTCGTCTTCTTTGAATTAAGCCTCGATGAGCCCCGAGGGAGGGAACTCAGTCACAACTCCGCGTCCTCGGGGTCTCGAAACATTCTTCTGAAGTGAATTGATAGCAAGAAATTAGGCCCTCTAATTTTGCCGCATACAATCTATATGCGGTAATGGAACAAAATCTTTAGCACAAGCTTTTATTAGGTCAGTATAATATACACAAACTCACCACTTACCATTCTTTTTAGGTACTACTACAGTATTAGCTAACCAATTTGAATATTTTACCTCGCGGATGGACCCAATTTTTAAAAGTTTTTGTACCTTATCTTGAACCACCTGATTTTTGAAAGATCCTTGATTTCTTTTCTTTTGTTTGACATGTGGATATGATGGATCTTCATTTAACTTGTGGGTTATCACTTCTGGAGGTATTCCTGTCATATCAGAATGGGACCAGGCAAAACAATCCACGTTAGTTTTCAAAAATTCAGTCAGCTTACCTTTCATTTCGTGTGTAGGTTGGCCCTAATGTAGTTCCTTTTAGGCCAGGGTGAAAATAGTACTACAGGTTCCAATTCCTCAATCATCGTTTTGATGTTTTCAATTTCCTCTGGCTCTTGGATGGTATCGGGCTTCGAGTCTACATCTGTTCACCCGTGTTCAGTTGAGGCTTGTGTTGCAGTATCCTCAAATGGATTCTGTGATTGCTATTTTTCTTCATTTTTTGCGCTTGAATATGCTATGGAGTTAATGCTCCTAGGCACTTGTTGGTCACCACAGATTTGTCGTATTCCCCATTGTGAAGGGAATTTTATAACTTGATGCAGGGTAGATGGAACAACATCCATTTTGTGAATCCATGGTCTACCGAGAATCATATTGTAAGCCATGTCCATCTCTACCACCTGACATTTCGTGTCTTTGACAACTCCTTCTGCGAATGTGGTGAGTATTTGATAGCAACTAGGTCGTGAATCCAAACTAGATTAAGAATTTAAGAAGTAAATACGGAAGCAATAACAACAAGGAATTGAACAACTAGAATTAAAGAGATGAAAATAAAGGATATAGGAAAATTTAAGGAAAGAATTTCCAAGAACTTCCAAGAATGCAAGTTCTACAACCTTGACAAGATCAAAGTAACAACGTCTTGATTTATGGAAGAAATCAAACGCCTTTACTTAAAAGTAAATCAAAAAAATAGATTCGGATCTTGACCGCTTTACGAGTAACTTGAGACAACAATTAATAACTAGTATTAATCGCCTTCTAAGAATACCACAAAGGAATCAAAGATATCACAAAAGAGAAGTAATCTTACTACCTTGAACTATGAATTAGTAAAGATTGAAAGATAAATCTCAAATCACAAGTAACAAAGGTTCAAAAGAACTCTCAAAGTATGATATACTTAATCAATAATGTAGTCCCTTATGAATGAGAGGAAATCCTTATTTATAGGACTTAAAAGCCCTTTAAAATAATTTAGGGGGTTGCTAAAAAGTCATCTAAATTAGTTAGGGGGCTTCTAGGGGTCACAATAGCCATCAAACTTAGGTAGGGGGCTCCTAAGGGGTAACAAAAGCCATCAAAATTAAGTGGGGGGGGGGCAAATCCTTTTGAGGCAGATTTGGGCCTTAAAACTACTAGTTTGGGCCATTGGTTTGAACTCCATTTGGACTCCTTTTGAAACACCCCCTTTTGGACCTCTTTTAAGGTCATTTTGAGCCCTTTAGGTGGACTTTAAGGGCTGATTAGGTGGCCCAATCTTCCTCCTCTTAGACTTCAATTTGGACTACCAAATAATTGTAAAACTTGGACAATTCATCTCCTTTGGGCTTGAGCTCTTTCTCTACAATTAAAAGCTTCTTTATTTGCCATTGAAGTCCAACAACCTTAGTTTGCAACTCTTTAGCTTGAGATCTTATAAATGGCCTTGGAGCTTCCAAAACTCTATCATCTCTATCATTGTCCTTAATTATATCCTTGTCCTTGATGCTATCAGTATTATCTCCCCTTTTGTTACGACGCTCGAGTTGTCAAAACCAGATAAGGTGTGCGCCTTGGGTATCAGCTTATCTTCAGCTTGCATTTCGTTTACCACTCTTAGCAAAATGATATTCACGGGACTACCTGGATCAATCAAAACTCGTTTCACATTAGTGTCATGTATAAGTAAAGATATTACCAGCATGTCATTGTGTGGGGTTAGCATGACATCTGCATCTGCATATACATCGTCAAAAATAATACTTTCTTCTTCCAAAACATGTCAAACTCGCTTCCCATGTGTGACTGTAATTTTTGAAACCTTCTTGGCTGCCGTATATGTTACGCCATTAATTGTTTCTCCTCCGCGTATGACATTAACTGTCCTTTTTGGTGAAGGGGGTTTAGGGGGATCCTATATGTTCTTCATATACGCTTGCTTACCTTTTTCACTAAACAATTCGGTTAGATATCCTTGCTTTAACAAATGTTCAACTTCACCTTGCAACAATCTGCAATCTGCCATTTTGTGACCATGATCGTTATGAAACTCGCACCAAAAATCAGGATTTCGCCTATTCAGGTTTGATCTCATTTCCTTTGGCCATCGTACCTTATCTCACATGCTTCTTAATACTGTTGCAAACTCTGATGGGCTAACATTGAAATTGTAACTGCCAAACTTTGCCTTTGAGCTTCTATCATCATCTCGCGTCTCTTGTGTGTTTCGCTCTTTTCCAAACCTTGATGATGAGACTGACTCTGTATCTCTCGATCTATGATCGTACCTTGAGTTATCCTGCTTTGAACGCGAGTCTCTTCCTCCTGGTCCCATGTAGGGCTCGTACTTGTTTTTACCGGACCTTTTTTCAGTTTCAGCACATCTTGAACTTACCCTCTCCTCTTTTTGAGACTAAGTGATGGTATCTTCTTCTATCCGCAGCTTCGTGTTGTATCTGTTGTAAACATCATTCCAAGTTGTTGTTGGAAATTTACGTAGACTTTACTTGAGTCGCCTCGTGGATTCTGAACTTTTCTCATTTAGATTACTGGCAAACGCCATAGCCGCCCAATTATCAGGTACGCGTGGCAGCATCATCCTCTCACGCTGAAATCCATCTATGAATTCTCTGAGCAGCTCCGAATCTCCTTGCTTTGAGCTCCCGAGAGTACATGTTAATGCTCCCTTAGTGACTGTTTCTCCGAATTTTTTCACCATTACTGATTCAATTTCTTGTTTGGTCAAGTCGTTGCCCGTTACACCAGTTGTAAATGCAGTTACGTGGTCTCATAGATCAGTTGTTCCATCGTATTTTGGAATATCGGGCATCTTGACTTTCTTCAAAATTGGTAAAGGAGCGGCACTTGGCTTCCAAGGTGTTTGCAAATATTTGTCTATATTTATTCCCTTGATTACATGCGGTACTCCAGGTATTTGCTCTATGCGGTCAATCTGCTCCTTGAGCTGTTTCTGCAAAGTTAATACTTAATTTTGTAAATCAGAATTAATTGTATTACCTGGTTCTCCATCACGAGACTCGCTGGGAGTTCCACCACTGCCTGAATTAACGAGTCCAGAACGAGGGTTTTCAAAAGTGTTGTTATTTGGAGTTGGCGGTGTAATCGACAACTGGCTGGTAAAAGCCTGGAGAGTGTTGTTGACCTGTTGAGCAACTAATTTTTTAAGAGCTTCATCGATAACTTGTTCATTTGCAACTCTATCATTTTCATTCAATTCAGATCTGTTTGGAGTCCCCTCTCGTGATTGCCGCTGAGAATGTTGTGGCGAAGGAGGTGGGGTTCTGTCTTGTTCGTTCAGTTAATGCTGTGGATCTTCTTGGAGTGGTAAATTGTGTTGGTTATTGTTGTTGACATTCGACATGATTATTTTTGATAAAAGAGTCGATTTGGAAAGGAGATGATTATCAGATTCCCGTTAATGGAAACAATTTGTTTAACCAAAAATAAGGATTTTAATCAAAGCTTGTTTTTAGAAGAACTCAGGTTACTGATAATCAAATAGAAATAGGAATAATTGATGTAAATAATAGCTGAATAGAAAGAAGAGTAAATTAGTATATTCCAATAGTATTTTGTGTCCTTACAAATGTTCATTCCTCACCCTTTACAGCTATTTCTAAGTAATATGTTTCTCTCCTTCCATAATAGAGTCATTATGGATAATTTATGACATTTAATGTAACGTTATAATTGACAATCATAATTGTTTCAATATAGATTCTATAACGTTTTTCGTAATTAATGCTCATTAACGACTAATAATACGTATCTATACTCTTTTGTTATTTAGGTTCATTCTTCCGATGCCTCTTCAAATTATCAAGAGGTTCAAGCACCTATTCCTTTTGGTTTTCTTGGATCTTTGCCCGTGCCTGTTAGAGCTCATGCCTCTTCAACTATTCTTCACCAACTGTCATTCCTTTACTGATCCACGTGTCATGACATCTCAGCACATAATTAATTCGATATATTAACTTGATTTTTCCCAATACAATGAGTGTTTCTCCAAATGTTTTGACCAACACTAATTCAATTTCTTGCTTGGTCAAGTCGTTGCCCTTTACACCAGTTGTAAATGCAGTTATGTGATCCCGTGGATCAGTTGTTCCATCGTACTTCGGGATATCAAGCATCTTGAATTTCTTTGGAATTGGTAAAGGAGCAGCACTTGGCTTCCAAGGTTGTTGAGAGTATTTTCCCATATCTATCCCCTTGATTACGGGAGGTACTCCAAGTATCTGCTCTATGCGATCGCTTTGCTCCTTGAGCTGTTTCTGCAAAGTTAGTACTAAACTTTGTAAATCAGAATTAACTGGGTTACCTGACCCTCCATCACAAGATTCGCTAGGAGTTCCTCCGCTGCCTGAGTTAACGAGTCCCGAGTGAGGATTTTCTACGGTTACGTTGTTGTTTGGAGGTGGTGTTGGTGGTATATT
This sequence comes from Nicotiana sylvestris, assembly GCF_000393655.2. NCBI lineage: Eukaryota > Viridiplantae > Streptophyta > Magnoliopsida > Solanales > Solanaceae > Nicotiana > Nicotiana sylvestris. The sequence goes on along the minus strand of NC_091058.1, from coordinate 116,891,753 downwards.
CGGCAACCTGCTAACAAAAGCCTGAAGAGCATTGCTAACCTATTGAGCGATTAATTGTTTCAATGCTTCATCAATAGCTTGATCATTCTCATACTGCTCATTTATATTTGATTTAGATCCGTCAGGAGTCCCTTCTCGAGATTGTCGAGGAGAGTTTTGCTGTGAGGGGGCTGGAGTTCCATCACCTTGTTGATTCAACCGATGTTGCTGATTTTCTTGGTGCTGTAGATTTTGTTGGTTGTTATCGTTGACGTTCGACATGATTGTTTTGATAGAAGAATTGATTTAGAAAGCAAAAGATTATCAGATTCCCGGTAATGGAACCAATTTGTTTAACCAGAAAATAAGAATTTCGGTCAAAGCTTATTTTTAGAAGAACACGAGTTACTGATAATCAAATAAAGAATTATTTTTGCAATGAGAAAGGAAAAATTAGAATGAGAAGTTGCTGAATAATCAATGTAAAGCAATGTAAATAAGTATATTCCAATAATAATCAGTCTGTCCATACAAATGTTATTTCTCTCCCTTTTATAGCCCTTTCTAAGTATAACGTTTCTTCCCTCTTTTAATCGAGTCATAATGAGGAATTAATGATATTAATAAAACGTTATAATTGACAATCGTAATTGTTCCATGAAGATTCTGTAACGTATGCTCATTAATTGAAGGTTAACGAATCTATACTTTTTGCTGTCTTGGTTCATTCTGTCGGTATTCTTCAAATTATGAAGAGACTCGAGCGACCGTTTCTTCTTGTCTCTTAGACGCCTTGCTCATAGCTATTAAGACTCGTATCTCTTTATGTACCTTCTTCCAGTTGTCACCTTCCTAATAATCCACGTGGCTTGCTACGTCAACCACATACTTAATTTCTAAGTATAATATTGATTTTCTCCGATACAGACTGAGTGATATTGGAAAAAAACAAAAAGAATCTTAGACTACCTATTCCATTAGCACAATGCATTTCAAATACATTGGATAAGTAAGAAAGAGATCGTTGTATCCTTTTTCCCCCTTCTTTTGGGTTTTGGTCAAAATAAGCCCTTCTTAAACATGCATGAATTAAGTGCTTCCAAAAGCACTACTGAGTTAAAATCATACCTCAAAATTTTGTTAAATTCATCACATTGTTGATTGACTCGTTTAGAAGAATTAATATGGACGAAACCGAAGGCTGATGAACAAAATAACGTGCGATAAAAGTTGGCGTTGGATAAGATGTTGACTTAGTCTAATTTGTCGTGCTATGACTAAATCTCAATTAGGAAACTTGTAAAATGATTATTATAGTTTAGGGAACAGCATAATCAGGTATAGCTTTAGTCAAGAAATGAACCTAACCTAAATATTTTCCACATCCTCTTGCGCCCAGTGGCGAAGCCACGGTCACAAGGCGGTCAACTGACCACCCTTAGTCCAAAAATTACATTGTGTATATAAGTAAAATATTATATTTTAGAGATATATAACACATATTAAACACCCTTTGTCAGAAATTTTTTTCACTTCTTTCCAATTTGAATACCTTTAAAAAAATTCCTAGTTTCTACAATGCTTGTGCCACAGTCCACATATAAAACAAGGTCGTGTATATATAACGCCAAATTGAGAAAGTGAGAATAGCAACTTGGTTAGTTTTCATTCTCTCATAGAAGGGACAAGAATTAATTAGCTGTAGAATTAACCGAAACTCTAGAATAGCGAGGAGGAGAAGCAAAAGAATATCTAATTTCTGCATCAGAATATTTGTCATTTTTATGGAGAGACAATTAAGAGGAAGAAGTTGATAAGTTAATTAAAAGGAACTGTCACACCCCTTTTCTACCCCTCCAAAAGATAATGTGTGTTATGGATTGTGGGTTAAAGAGTTTTTTCCAATTAAAGTGACAAATTTGAAATAAGGATTATTTTGTTATTCAGAGTCACCACTTGGAATTGATTTTTGGGTGTTCCAAGTCACCTTTTATTTGATCCTTATTCAAAGGAAAGTTTAACTCTTTTATTATTGATCTGCGAAAACAAAGTCCGGGTAAGAAATTATGTTGATCGGGGAGAAGGTGTAAGGCATTCCCCGAGTCCCGTGGTTCTAGCACGGTCGCTTTATTGACTATATTTGGCTTATACTATTTTTTTGGATAACTTGTATTTTATTGGTTCTCATCTTTTACCTATTTCCGCTTTATTGCTTGATTAAAATTATGAAAAAAAGTTATCTTGAAATAAGTTACGCGTTCTAATACTTATTTTGTTACATATCACAATTATGCCACGGAGACCATACACATAGCCATGATAGTTAATTATTTAAAGCGCACCTAAATAAACTAGCGCAGTTGAAGTATTTTCCTAAACTAATTTAAGATTATTGTAAGGCCAAAAGTTATGGAATTGTTTGTAGAAAAAAGTGTATGATTTTAGATATTTGAATGAATAAATTATCATATACCAATACCCTACATCCCAACAATTGAAGCCTAAACTTATTAGTGTCCAAATCTTCCAAACTTTTAGCAAGTTTAAATACTATATTTTCAGAAACATGATTAAACATATAACATTTAAGGATTGATTTACATTATTATTTATAAAGTTTAAAGATAAATAAATAAAATCACATAAAATAAGATAAAAAAAGAGAGGGAAGAATAAACCTTTTAATGCAAGTTTTCCAATTAAATGAGTCTCCAAGAATATGTACAATAACTCAAACGAACGCCGAACAAGCATAAGCAAAGATGATCATCAAAGCCGGTGAACAGAGCTCCAACGGAATCCTCGACCTCGACTGTTAACCCCACTCTTTAGCGTGTAAAATAGGATGTTTTGAAGTATTTTTTGTTGGGTTTTGGGGTGTTGAATTGCTGGAAATTTTCGAAAGAAAGAGGAAGAAAGAATAACACGAGTAGAAATTGTCGTAGCGTAGAAGAAGAAAAAATTTGTTTCTCTCAATTCTCCCCTCTCTTTTCTCTCTTTTTTCCATTTCTCCTCAGATTTTCTCTTCTATTTATAGCAAAAGTTTCGAAATTTTTCAGATTTTTTTATTTTTTTAAAAATATTTTAATATTTTTTAATTAAAAGAAATCCCACTTACAATTTGCTTTTCTTTTTTATAAAAAGAAATCCCACCTTTATTTACTTTTATTTTTTAAATTCCAACTTTAATTACTTTTATCTTATTTAAAATCTCACTTTTTTTTACTTTTAAAAGAGGATTCCACTTATTTTACTTTTCTTAAAAAAACAATCCACTTTCTTTTGTTTTTCTTATAAAAATTCTACTTTATTTTACTTTAATTTTCAGCTACCTTTATATTTATTTTTTAATTCCAACTTTCTTTACTTTTTATTTTTTTTAAAATTTTCACAAAACTTTACTTTTAATTTTCCACTTTCTTTTACTTTTTAAAAGAGAATTCCACCCACTTTTACTTTTATTTTTTTTTATTCCATACTTCCCTTTTTCTTATTTTTTATATCTCACCCGAAAATTAAAAAAAAATAAAATTTTTCGGATTTGTTTTATTTTAAAAATAAAAATAAAAAATAAAATAATAGTAATAGTAATAATTCACCTTTTAAATTTTTGTATTTTTACCCTATAATAAAAAGTGTAACAAAGCTAAAAATTGTAGGTTAAAACCCCTAAAATATTTACATAGAAGAAGTGACAAAAAATTAAATATTGTCAAAAATTAGGTGCTCACAGCTGCCCCTCTTTGCTTGGAAACATGAAGAGTTTTCGAGCAAAGATAAGGTAAGCCATGTAACTAATTTTTGAACATATCTTTATTCTAAAGGGAAGAAATAAGGATAAGAGAAAAGATAAAGGGTGCAACCGAGTCTTGGTTTTGGATAGCCTACATATCCTGGGTTATATGGGAATCAGGTCGCGTGTAGTTCAAGGAGAACTGTGGAATGATGAGTTGAAAAGTCGAGTGAGGTTCCGTCGAGGCTCCAGTCAGTAAGTCTGTTATTACATTAAAAAAAACCGAACAAGCCTATCAGCTATGAGTTACAAGATTCCTATCTATGAGTCTTTTGAAGCTTGATCTTGAGTCTTGGATGGTTCTTCCTGCAGACTCTGATCTGAATCTTGATGCTCGTTAGCTGCAACCGCTGGTTCATTCTTCTTCGGCTTTTCAGATCAAAACGAAACATGCAGAGCTTGTGACTTCAACTATGTCTTGAGCAATCCACATCTTTCCTTCGCTTCTGCACTTTGGATTCACTTCTTTTCCTTTTTCTTTATTCTGGATTGAGACTCATTCTTTAGGCATCTCGAACCCTGTACCTCGAGGTAAAACTTGCTCAGACACCAAAGCAAACAAATGAACAAAAATTTTCTGCCCCAGTTTCCACTAGGAAAATTTTGTGAGTTATTGTAACAAAATTCTAAACTACTTCTTTATTGAAAGCAATAAAATCAGGATTGTGTATCCTTGAGAAAAAGGGATTGGGGAGTGGGCCCTATATCTATACTAAAAGTCTACTAGGGAGTGGAGATCCTATGTTGAAAAGTTCAGCTAGGGATTAGCGTACCCTATACTGGTAAAGGAAATGTAACCCGGGGTTGGTGCCACGTATTACTGAAAAGGAAATGTAACCAGGGGTTGGCATCCTGTATTACTGAAAAGGAAATGTAACCGGGGGTTGGTGCCATGTATTATTGAAAAGGAAATGTAACCAGTGGTTGGCACCCTGTATTATTGACCAAAAAACAATGTTGAATCCCCCTGGGTGATAAAGTTCTACCTGGGTTAAACTAACAAAAGCAAATCTGGGCGAAGAGTACTTCTACCCGAAAACTATGAGCCGGATCTCCCTAGGAAAAAAGGTTCTACATGGGTTAAGCTAATCTAAAACAACCTGAGCGAAGAGTACTTCTACCCGGAACTATGAGCTGGATCCCCCTAGGCGAAAAAGGTTCTACCTGGGTTAAGCTACATAAAAATCACCTAAACTATGAGCTGGATCCCCCTAGGCGAAAAAGGTCTACATGGGTTAAGCTAATGTAAAACAACCTGCGCGAAGAGTACTTCTACCCGGAACAATAAGCTGGATCCCCTAGGTGAAAAGGTTCTACCTGGGTTAAGCTAATGTAAAAACAACCTGAGCGAAGAGTACTTCTACCCGAAACTATAAGCTGGATCCCCCTAGGCGAAAAGGTTCTACCTGGGTTAAGCTAATGTAAAAACAACCTGAACGAAGAGTACTTCTACCCGGAAATATGAGTTGGATCCCCCGAGGAGAAAAGGTTCTACCCAGGTTAAGCTACGTAAAAATAACCTGAGCGAAGAGTACTTCTACCCGGAACTATGAGCTGGATCCCCCTAGGCAAAAAGGTTCTACCTGGGTTAAGCTAATGTAAAAACAACCTGAGCGAAGAGTACATCTACCCGGAACTATAAGCTGGATCCTACTAGGCGAAAAGATTCTACCTGGGTTAAGCTAATGTAAAAACAACCTGAGCGAAGAGTACTTCTACCCGGAAATATGAGCTGGATACCCCTAGGCGAAAAGATTCTACCTGGGTTAAGCTACGTAAAAATAACCTGAGCGAAGAGTACTTCTACCCGGAGCTATGAGCTGGATCCCCCTAGGCAAAAAAGTTCTACCTGGGTTAAGCTAATGTAAAACAACCTGAGCGAAGAGTACTTCTACCCGAAAATATGAGCTGGATCCCCCTAGGCGAAAAGGTTCTACCTGGGTTAAGCTACGTAAAAATAACCTGAGCGAAGAGTACTTCTACCTGGAACTATGAGCTGGATCCCCCTAGGCGAAAAGGTTCTACCTGGGTTAAGCTACGTAAAAATAACCTGAGCGAAGAGTACTTCTCCCTGGAACTATGAGCTGGATCCCCCTAGGTGAAAAGGATCTACCTGGGTTAAGCTAATGTAAAACAACCTGAGCGAAGAGTACTTCTACCCGAAAATATGAGTTGGATCCCCCTAGGCGAAAAAGGTTCTACCTGGGTTAAGCTACATAAAAATAACCTGAGCGAAGAGTACTTCTACCCGGAAATATGAGATGGATCTCCCTAGGCGAAAAGGTTCTACCTGGGTTAAGCTACGTAAAACAACCTGAGCGAAGAGTACTTCTACCCGGAAACTATGAGCTGGATCCCCCTAGGCGAAAAGGTTCTACCTGAATTAAGCTAAATAAAAATAGGTGGTGGGAACAATAGTGACGTATGCTAAAAGTAAAAGAAAAATGGAGATTTTAAGGAACTTACGTTTGGTGACATTCGTTCTTTTAGAATCACCATTCTGCATGCTTTGTTCCTGCTTCAAACAAAGAAAAATTTGTGAGTTTTCAAAGTGGTGGTTGGTTTGTGGCCTTGATGCCCTGAGTAGCTTGGTTCACGGCCACTGCTATCGAAGAACCTATTCTGTCAGCGTGGTACCGAGATGTCCATGGTATCGTTACCCTTGTCTCTAAGGCAAGGCTATTTTTTCTTTAAAATCAAGGTCAGTTGTCTTGCACCCAGTATCAGTTTGTGTCTGTAGTGCTTAACAACTTTTCTTATGAAGCAGGTTTTGCTTAGGCGACCTTTTCAGTTTCTTTGAGACACTTTGTTCGCCTTATCAAATGAGACCATAGATGGATTTGTGCCTTCGTCAATGCCATATATGCCCCAAATTGTGCTTGACATTACAGGGAAACTGTATCCAGTTTTGCAGCCCTTTCTTTGCTTCGATTTTGATGCAGGATTAGACCGAAAGGGACTCAAAGAAAAATTATGGGTAAAAATACAATAATAATTGGAAGCGAAAAAGAACTGTGCTTGAACAAAAGGTGTCCCTTTCGGGGAAAGGAATATGGAGACTTATCTGGAGGTATGTGCCGACTTCAATGAATGATGACATGCATTTTGGACTGGACGCCTGATCTGTCTAAGCTGTCTAATTCTCAAAATCTGCCGCAAATGCTCATCTTGAATTTGTCTTGGTTGTGCTCATGCCGGAGAATCGAAGACCCTTATTCGGCTAGTAGCGCCCTTTGCAGGTTTTCGCAAACTAACCTCTCTCATTTCTCTACTAACTGTCGCCTTATGGTGCCAATCTGGGTTTTCACCAATAAGACTCTCTCATCTCTTTGTTCACTGTTGCCTTATAGTGCCCGTACGGGTTTTCACTGATAAGACTCTCTCATTTTTTTTGACTAAGATACTGCATGAGGGAGGTTACCCAACGCCCTTGGCATGTGAACTTCAAACATTCTCAAACATATCGATCAGAAGCTCTTGAAAGGTAAAAAGGCGAAATGAACCTTGAAACGAATTACAACTTTTGGAAACCGTTTTTTACAGAAAAACCGTGAAATAAAACAAATTTCTGGCCCAGTTTTGGAGTACTAGGAATATGGGTTTTTTGTTCTGATGGGACCGAACCCAGGGTAAGGCTTCCTACGTATCCTTTCGGAATCAAGTCTCACGTAGTTCAATGCAAGGATTTTTTTTGGCTTTTTTGCCTCTTTTTTTTCAAGTACACATATAGACAAATACGGATCAAAAGGCTTAACAAAAGGATTACACCTATTTGGAGTAGCGAGCAAATGATAGCCTTTGTCACTTCAATCTGAGAAAATCAATACGTGAAATTCTACAGCGGGTATATATCAGACATAATATCTTTTGACTGCATCTGCGTTAATAGTCATGTCTGGTACCCGTCCTTCTTCATCTACCAAGTGCAAGGACCCTTTTGGTAACACTTTCTTGATGATGTAGGGTCCTTGCCAGTTCAGGGTGAACTTTCCTTTAGCTTCCACCTAGTGCGGAAGGATGCGTTTCAACACCAGCTGGCCTACCTCAAAATGCCTTGGGCGCACTTTCTTATTGTAAGCGCGCGCCATTCTTTGCTGGTACAACTGGCCAAAACACACTGCTGCTAGCCGTTTTTCATCGATCAACATTAGTTGTTCTAATCGGGTCTTGACCCACTCAGTGTCTTCAATCTCTGATTCCATAATAATTCGGAGAAAGGGAATTTCGACTTCAGCGGGTATTACAGCTTCAGTTCCATATACAAGCAGATACGGAGTTTCACCAACAGATGTGCGAACAGTCGTGCGGTATCCCAAAAGAGCAAAAGGCAGCTTTTCATGCCATTGCCTGGAACCTTGGATCATCTTCCGAAGAATCTTCTTGATGTTCTTGTTTGCCGCTTCAACGGCTCCATTGGCTTTTGGCCGGTAAGGGGTAGAATGGCGATGCATGATTTTAAATTGTTCTCATACCTCCTTCATCAAATGACTATTTAGATTGGCTGCATTGTCAGTGATACTGGTCTTTGGGATACCAAGCGACATATGATGTTGGAGTGAACAAAATCTACCACTGCTTTCTTGGTGACTGTTTTGAAAGTGACGGACTCCACCCACTTGGTGAAGTAATCAATTGCAACCAAAATGAATCTATGCCCATTTGAAGCCTTTGGCTCGATCGGCCCAATAACATCTATTCCCCAAGCAACGAACGGCCAAGGAGAGGACATGGGATGCAACTCCGAAGGAGGCGAGTGAATCAGATCACCATGAATCTGGCATTGGTGACACTTGCAAAGAAATCTGAAGCAATCTCGCTCCATAGTAATCCACTAATACCCTGCCCGCAAAATCTTCTTTGCCAAAACATATCTATTCATGTGAGGTCCGCATACCCCTGAATGCACTTCACTCATGATCCACTCTGCTTTTGTAGCACCTATGCATCTCAACAAGTTTAAATCTGGGGTCCTCTTGTACAGAATTTCCCCATTCAGGAAGAAACCATTGTCGAGTCGCCTTATAGTTCTTGTTTGATCTCCTTTGGCATGCTCTGGATATTCTCTTATTTTCAGGAATCGTTTGATGTCATGATACCATGGTTCACCATCTGGTTCCGTCTCGATTGTATTGTAGTAACCGTGTTGATTCCGAACTTGGATTTCTAGTGGGTCAACATGAGTGTTGCCTGGATAAGGGAGCATCAAGGATAAAGTGGCCAAGGCATCGGCTAGCTCGTTGTGAAACCTGGGAATGTACCTGAACTCGATGGATCTGAATCTTTTTCTCAAGTCATGCACACATTGTCTGTACAGAATGAGCTTGATGTCTCGAGTCTCCTATTCACCTTGGGCTTGCCGGATAATCAAGTCAGAATCTCCCATAACCAATAGTTCATGCACATCCAGATCGATGGCCATTTTCAAACCCATGATGCAAGCTTCGTATTCTGCCGTATTATTGGTATAGAAGAACCGAAGTCGGGATGTTGCAGGGTAATGATGTCCAACAGGTGAAATGAGGATTGCCCTGATCCCAACTCCTTTGATGTTGACAGCCTCATCAAAATACATTTTCCATACAGGGTGATCGTCTGAAACTACTTCCTCTATTGACTTGACCTCTTCGTCTGGGAAGTATGTGCTAAGTGGCCTGTACTCATCATCAACTGGATTCTCTGCCAAAGCCTGTGCTTTCATCGCGGTGCGAGTGACATAGACAATGTCGAACTCTGTGAGCAGGATTTGCCATTTTGCGAGCCTGCCAGTGGGCATTGGCTTTTGGAAGATGTACTTCAAAGGATCCATTCTGGATATGAGGTAAGTAGTGTAGGCCAAAAGATAATGTCTCAAATTCTGAGCGACCCAAGTCAAGGCACAACATGTCCTTTCTAAAAAGGTGTACTTAACCTCATAATTGGTGAACTTCTTGCTCAAATAGTAGATTGCCTGTTCCTTTTTGCCTGTTGCATCATGTTGCCCCAGAACACATCCAAAGGAATTATCCATCACTGATAGATATAAAAACAAAGGCCTACCAAGTTCAGGTCGGACCAGTACAGGGGGTTTTGACAAATAATATTTGATCCTGTCAAAGGCTTTTTGGCAATCGTCTGTCCACTTGATAGCGGCATCCTTTTTTAGCAACATAAAGATGGGCTCGCATGTGGTTGTGAGCTGAGAAATGAACCTACTGATGTAGTTCAACCTCTCGAGTAAACTCGTGACTTCCTTTTTGTTCTTCGGAGGTGGCAAATCTCGAATGGATTTTATCTTAGATGGATCCAGTTCAATGCCTCTTCGGCTGACTATAAAACCGAGGGGTTTCCCAGATGGAACCCCAAATGCACACTTGGCTGGATTAATCTTAAGGTCATACCTTCGAAGCCGTTAGAAGAACTTTTTCAAATCGCACACGTGATCATCCTGTGTCTTTGATTTTATGATGACATCATCGACATATACTTCAATCTCTTTATACATCATGTAGTGAAAAATGGTGGTCATGGCCCTCATGTAAGTTGCCCCTGCATTCTTTAAACCGAATGGCATGACCCTGTAATAATAAGTACCTCATGGAGTGGTAAAAGCGGTTTTTTCTGCATCATCTTCATCCATTAGAATTTGGTGGTACCCAATATAGCAATCCACGAATGATTGTATCTTATGCTTTGCGCAATTATCTACAAGAATGTGGATATTTTGCAAAGGAAAATTATCCTTTGGACTTGCTTTGTTCAGGTCCCTGTAGTCAACACAGACTCTGGTCTTTCCATCCTTCTTTGGCACAGACACAACATTCGCCACCCAAGTGGTGTATCAGACAGCTCTAATCACATTGGCGTTCAATTGCTTCATTATTTCCTCTTTGATTTTGTCACTCACATCTGTTTTAAATTTTCGTTGCTTTTGTTGGACTAATGGAAAATCAAGATATGTGGGAAGCTCATGAACCACTAGATCGACACTTAAACCCGGCATATCATCGTAAGACCAAGCAAACACATCTCTGTATTCAAATAAAAGTTGAATCAAGGCATCTCTGGTTTTCTATTCGGTGTGAATGCTTATATTCATTTCTCTAATTTCTTCAGGACTTCCGATATTAATTGGCTCAGTTTCATTGAGGTTGGGCTTAGGCTTGTTTTCAAATTGTTCCAACTCTCTTTTTATTTCCTCAACAACCTCATCTTCATCATATTCCACCTCTTGATGCATTATTTCGATATTAGGCAGGTTTTTAAGATCTGAACGTGAATTCCTCATGCATGTCATGTTATTAAAATCGGCATTAACAAAACTGAAATGGAAATAAAATGACAGGAATTAGGAAAAGGGAAAGATACAAAACTTAATACGAAACTGAAATGCATTTCATTTAATTCGAAAGGATAGAAGGGTTAACATTAAAATAAAACAATAACACTGAGATGTTTGGATTACAACCCTGAAAGTAACCCAAAAATACAAAAAAAACTGCAAAAGCAAACTACCAAGACTCCTTCCTTGTGGGGAGAGGAGTTGCTTCCCAGTTGGTGAGCATGGTGTCTGGGTCAATTAGTTGCATATCGGCACGACTAGTGCCTTCACCGGCCTGGATCATATTTACTTCAGAAAACATATGGCTGAGGCCATGGAAAATTTCATCAATGTTTCAATGCGCCGAGGAATTTTGAACCTCTTGGAGTCGTGGCTTGACAAAAGTGTAGAAAATGTGAGGGATAGGTTGTTGCAAGACCCATCCATGCTTTTTGTGGTGCTTAGCTTTGTTTTTGTCTGCTTGTGTTGGCCTGAAGCCTAAACCAAAAGTACCCTGGTTACCGAACGGAGAAATTGGCTCTGAAATTCCTTGCAATGATGCCCCCAAGACTTTCCCTAGCTCATAACCTTGTCTCATCATAACCGCAACCACCATTATAGATGTGGTGGAAAGACGAGGATGCAGAATGGGCTTTCCTTCCTCAACATGGTCCACAGAAACCACTTCAAAAGCTTGATAGACAATGGACTCACACCCTTCCTTGGCCTCAATGCACGGGATTAACGGGTCTTTATAAATGGATGACTCGTCTTCTCCGTGAACAATAATCTCTTGCCTATTGTGTTTGAACTTGACCATCTGATGCAATGTGGATGGCACAGCTCGAGCCATATGGATCCATGGCCTTCCAAGAAGAAAGTTATAAGAAGTGGCCATGTCCACTACTTGGAAGACAATTTCAAAGTCAACCGGCCCAATCGTCATTGTGAGGTTAATCTCCCCAATGGTATCTCTCGTTGAACCGTCAAAAGCCCGGATGCGAACATTGCTGGGTCGGATTTTGTCTGTATTGATCCTCATGCCTTGCAAAGTATAGAGAGAGCATACATCTACACTCGAGCCTCCATCGACCATGACTCGCTTTACACAATGCCCCTCACATTTGACGACCAGGTGCAAAGCCCTATTGTGCTCGGCTCCTTACTCGGGAAGTTCATCATCAGTAAAGGAGATTCTGTTTACCTCGAAAACTCTATTGGCCATCTTCTCCAACTCATTCACTGTGGTCTTCTCGGAGACATGTGCCTCGTTTAAGGCCTTGATTAGTACACGAGCATGCTCTTTTGAGTGTAGGAGCAGAGATAGTAGAGAGATTTGGGCAGGAGTCTTTCTTAGTTGTTCAATGATTGAGTAGTCATGAACTTTCATCTTTTTCAAAAACTCTTCTGCCTCTTCTTCCATGACAGATTTCTTTATTAGCAATTGTCCCTCTCTGATTTGCTTGGCCTTCCTCAACTCCTCTAGAGAGTAACACCTCCCTGATCGAGTCAAACCTCCAGTTTCCCCCACTTCTTCTATGATTTCCTTGCCTTTGTACGTCATCACAGTTTTGTTGTAGTTCCAAGGAATGGTTTTTGTATTTGTCACAGGGGGTGGCATGGCAGGTCTGATTATGATCGGCTCTATTATACCGTTTGTACTGCCCTGTTTCTGCCTTGTGATGGGGTGGCCTCCAAGGACATACAACCTTGGGCTTGGAACATTAAAGCGAACTTCCAATCTCGTGACCTTGGGAACAAATAAAGTTACATTTTCTGAACTCGGGGCACCTTTCACAAACAATGGCACATCTTGGATCGGACTTACATCCCATTTGGTTCCCTCTTGAATTGTTCCCACGATCATCTCTGCTCGATTAAATGGCCTGCATTCCAGATCTCGTCCAATCATTCCTACAAAATGAACATCGTTGTGTGCTGGCAATAGGTTGTTTGTAACATTGGGAGGTTCTTCGCCATTTGTTACTACAATCAACTTTTCAGTCATGAGTCTTTCTATAACTCTTTTTAGAGTCCAACAGTCATCCGTGTTATACCCCGGGGCACCTGAATGATATTTACATCTAGCATTTGCTTGAAATCCATGTGAATCGGGATGCATATGGTGGGGAGCGATGGGTCCAATCACGCCCATCTGTTTCAGCTTCCGGAAAAGACTAGAGTATGGTTCATCCAATGGGGTGAATTTTTCCACCGACCTTTGCTCTCGACCGTAATCCTACCTGGGACGAGCATTGTAGGGTGCCCGAAAATTTTGTTGCTGAGGTCGGGGGGCTCTTGGAGCTGGTGCCTCTACCTGTTAATTGGGAGGCTGAGCATATGATTGAGCATTGAACACTGTATATTGCGGTGGGCCCACATAGTATTGAGGAATCGACGGGGGATAATAATATTGAGGGTAGCTGGATTGCCCCTGCTAAACTTGCATATAATGGTGCGATGCCCCTCTTTGAAACTCCCTAGATCCCGAAGCCATCATGGACTCTTCATCTCTCTTCTTTCTATTTGCCAAACCTCTCGACCCAGTTTGGATAGCTTGGGTGGTGGCTTTGATAGCAGCTTGACTTACAATTCTACCGGTCTTGAGGCTATTTTCGACCATCTCCCCTATTTTGATTGCTTCTGCAAAAGGTCTACCCATCGCAGACATCATGTTCTGAAAGTAATCAGGCTCTTGAGCTTCCAGAAAAACAGTGATCAACTCATGGTTATCCATGAGTGGCTTAACTCTAGCTGCTTGCTCCCTCCACTTGATGGCATATTCCCTAAAACTTTCGGTCGGCTTTTTCTTCATATTGGACAAAGAATTATGATCCGGCGCAATATCAATGTTGTATTGGAATTGCTTGATGAAGGCCTGGGCCATGTCGTCCCAGACATGCCAGTGAGAGATGTCCTGGTCAATGAACCACTTAGAGGCTACCCCTATAAGACTTTCTCCAAAATATGCCATCAACAATTCTTTTCTTCCGCCTACACCCCTCAGCTGGTTGCAGTACCTTTTCAAGTGGGCGATAAGGACGCCGTGTCCATCATACTTCTCGAATTTTGGGGTCTTGAAACCTTGTGGCAAATGGATGTGAGGGAACATACACAGATCATTGAATCAGACACTTTTGTGACCACCTATTCCCTGTATGTTCTTTATGTTTTGTTCAAGACTTTTCACTTTCCTAGCCATCTCATCCGGCTCACTTGTCTTTGCAGGCTTTTCATTTTCCGCTGGTGACTCGTACTGAGGAGTCTGATTGTAGGGAGCTGAGGCCCTGAAAGCCATATTTGGGGAGTAGTATTGGCCATCATAAACCTGAGGTAGTGGCTCGTTGTTGGGTCTCGTCACAGGTGGTCGCGGTGGTATTGTATATACCGGTGCGCCAGACACAACTAGAGGGGTGTTCCTAAACGGTGCGACTGGAGGTCGCATATTAAAAGTACAGGGGGCAGCATGGAGGCTGTAGTTTGGCACATACCCTGGTGGTATAATGGGATCACTCGTTGCATGGAGCGGTGTCTGAGTAGCCTGGGTATGGTGGATGTTCCCTCTGAAGGACCCTGGGGTGGAGGTCGACCGGAAACCCAAACTTGATATACATCTGACAGTTGTTGTCTCAATTTTCTTATTTCTTCCGACTCTTGCTCAACTGACTGACCCTGCGGATTGTCACTGACCAACTCGATTTCATCGTTGTTATCCATTACTACTGGTCCCTTAGATCTTGTGAAGTAATGACGTGTTGCCAGATTCACCACAAACCAACCACTTTAAACTTACTCTCTATAAGGGACAACAAATGTGTTAGGGTTAGAAATTTTATAGATATGAATTACACATAACATGCCATGCTCCTAACATCATCATCGTTTCTAAAGTACATTTTGGAAGGCTTCATGTTTCATTCCAGCTTATCAAGTTGCTTCCTATTAGCGCCTTCCCCCCCTTTTTTATCAAGTTACACTCCCCCCATTTTGATCCCAGCTTAGATTCATTGAAAAATATTTTGATCGAACCTTTTGTGGGTTGCCTACGTATCATGTCGCCGCATGAATCAGATCATTACGTAGTTCAGGGACATGACCGTTTTTTTTTACAAAACAAACATCTTTTGGGTTCATTTTCGAATTTTTCTAAACAAAATCTTTTTCATATATATATATATATATATATATATATATATATATATATATATATATATATATTATTTTTTACACAAGACTCAAGAAGAAGCAATTGCATAAAGATAAATAAGACCAGACTTGACTCAAACAGACTTTTTAGGATAAAAGGCAAAACAACGAGACTCAAAACACCAAAAGACTCTTACATGATCAAGAATAACAAAGGACTGATAAATAAATAAAAAAAGGACTTTGACCTTTGCAGTAAAAATCCACCAGCATCGCTGTAATCAAGGCACTTTTTCCTGCGGCTGACCCCCAACATTACGGTATATTCTTTCCAGGTCTGCAGATATATGACGAGCAACGTTCAATGATACTTTTGCAAACCGCTCAGGCGTCATTCCCTGACAACTCTTGCACGCTCTTGAGGTATATGTGGCTACCTCGAGGATCTTTCCCTTAATGTATTCTTGAGCCACATGCAACTCTTGATTTTGCTGACCACGGGTCTCAGCTAGATCCAGCGCATCCTGCTCGCGGTCCAAGTCCATATCTTTCTGGCGCCGAACTTCTAGCAACTCTACTTCTAACTGATTGATCACCTTTTGGTAGTCGTGCCTTCTATTTCAAACTCCGCGATCTGGCTCTCCTTGATTGACTCAACTTCCCCTATCTGATCCCTCAGACCTTGGATTCATGGAGCAAAACCTCTACGTTCTTGATCACGGACTACCATGAACTGGGCTTCTTTCTCTTCTTGTTGCTGAGCGGTTGTGACTATGTTCTTCTTTCGAATTTGGGCTTTGATTGCTCGTTTCTCTCCTGCCCATTGAGCCTTTTCTCGCTCAAAATCAACATGTTGTACGTCCATGGCTATCTCCAGAATGCCCTTATCTTCTTGTAAAGTGTCAATACGAGATTGGAACTCTTGTGCCGCTTCCCTTCTGGTTTCTCTAACTCTGACCTCGATCTCCTTCTCTCAATCAACTCGGGCCGTATGGATCTTTCTGTCCTTTGCTCGGGGATAGCCTGGTTGTGAAACCACTCAAGGTATGCGAGGCTTACCTCCCCAAATTCACGATTAGCTACCATCTCGTCTAAATCAGAAAATCGACCACCAAACCAAACCTTTTGTGCATATGACTCCCTTGGAGGTTCCTCTCCCTTGAATTCCCACACGACGGACGCATGTCCTCAATCGGGGGTCTCTTTTGCTCTCTCCCTAACTGGCGCATGATACGTAGAGGCGCGTAGGGTTGGAAACCTCTTAAACCCATGAGTATGAAGAACGGGCGATACGTCGACATATGCATGACCCTAGCAGAAGGGAACCAATAATAGTTCCAAGTGATTCTATCAGCATTCAATGAACCAAGTAATTTCTGCCAGGCCCTCACCCCCTCTGGAAGATTACAACTTGCGACCCTATCTGGGTGGCATCCAATGTAATTCAACCAGTTTTCATTAAAATTTATTACTATTGGATGATGATAAAGGTGCTCTATGAACCACATCTGCAGCAGAATGTTGCATCCCTCGAAGTAATCTTCACCCTCTTGGCAGCGGGTCAAAGCTCGAAAAATATCTCCCAAAATCATGGGAAGAATGGTATGATCCATGCTACTTTGCAAATATGAGACCACCGCAACCAATCGAATTCTGATACGCCTACCACGCTCTAGAAAGACCATGATCCCTAGAAATGATATCATAAACGTGAAGATTCTCAACTCCCTCCAAGCATCGTAACTCAACTGGTTGACGAATTCTATGCCCGAGAAATTTTCGAACCCTTTCTTGTCCCCAAACATGTTATAGAGATATTCCAACGGAACCCAACCTTCGTTTAAGCAAACCATTGGAATTCGACGGAGGCATAATTTCTTTAAAAAGTTGTTCACACCAACATTTCGGAGCAGCAGGCTTTTTCCCACGAAGGTCTCTCCCCAATCCGGTGAGCCCACTTAATTCTTCCAATGTGGGCGTCATTTCACAATCTTTGAACCTGAAGACATTGTTCGCAGGGTCCCAATAACCCACTAGAGCCTCAATTAAATCTCTGTTAGGCTTAATTCCCATGATGTTTGTGAGGAACTTGAGGTTCTTAAATACTTGATTTTGTTCCCATGTAGCAAAACTAGCCCACCAATTATAGAGACTACTCGGGGTCTTATCTCTTATCAAGAACATAGGAGGTGTCTCGTCCCTTACCCTTTTCTGACTGCTTCTTTGTGGAGAACTCATGGTGATCCTTAGAGTAAAATAAAAAGGGTTAGGACTTACCTAAACTATATGCAAATTATGATCATTCATTATTTATTTTTTGGCCAATTTAGGACTCGATCTATTTTTTTTAATTACAATATATATTTTGAAATTACCGGACACAAAAGTTGAGATGATAAAAGCAGAAAAATGGCTATTATTACAAAACGGCCCTTTAATACTTCCATAGAAGGCATAAAGGATGTCTCGACAAAAAACAGCCAAACACAGAAGCAAAATGATAAAAATATACAAAATAAAAAAAAAACTATTTTTGTCACCTTTTACTGTCTTACCCTCATGCTCCAACTGTTTTGCCAAGACAACCTAAAAATCTTCTTGGGAAGTGCTGAAGGACCATTTTTGTAAAAGTAGTTACTTTATCCATATTTGTTCACCTTTTACCATTTGCCTTTATGACTGGCCATTTTTGTCGAAGAAACTTTAAACCTTTCCAGAAGTACCGAAAGATTGTTTCTGCAAAAAGTGTCACGACCCCAACCCCGGTCATGATGACGCCCAACACACTGCTAGGAAAACCCGATCATTCAACAACATTAACCCAAATTCTTATTCAGATTATAGATAAATATCACAGAGAATTTACTAAGTCATTACATTAAAGTGTATAATTAATAATAAAATCTGCGGAAGTTCAATTAAAATACCACACCATAGCCCAATAGAATCCGGTGTCACGAATATATCTCCCTGAGTCAACCACTCAAACTGCCTACGCAGCTCCTCTCTGCAGGACTGAGGTACATACTTCTCCAGAAATAGAGTGGAGAACTGCTGCCAAGTAAGGGGCGTTGCACCAACAGGTCTACGCCTCTCAAAATCTTCCCACCAGGTAAATGCAGCTCCCTGGAACTGAAATGTAGTAAAAGATACACCACTCGACTCCAAATCCCTGTGGTGCGAAGCATACGCTGACACTTGTCGAGAAAACCCTAGGCATCCTCGCCCTCTGCACCACTGAATGTCGCTGGAGCCTACCAAATCTCTCGAGACGATGCTGCTCATTGTCTGGCATAGCTGGGACCACACGGTTCTGAACTGGTGCAACTGGCTGAGCTGGAACAGCTTTCGGTGTCTGCAATCCCTGCACAACCTACTCAGCTGTGCGATTAACAGGAGTCTGGGTGCCTTCCCTGGCCTGTGAAGTAGTTGCGGCTGTAGTGGCTAAGACCGCTTGAGCTAGGCCAGTGCAAACTGTCAAAATCTCAGCCAAGGTCTCCTGAAGACCCGGAATCACAATAGGCATAGCTGGTGCTTGAACTGGTACATCTGCTGGAGCCTGATCTGGAACTGGGCAACTGGTGGATTAACAGGTGCTGCCCGCGCTACTCTACCTCTTCCACGCCCACGACCGCATCCACGGCCTCTGGTGGCATCAGTGGGTGGCATTGGTGGTCGTCCACCTCGTCCAGTAGCACGAGTCCTCGCCATCTGCGAGAGAATAGAAAGATAGAAATTTTTAGTGTTCGGATCAACAAAGTTGCACGACAAGAATTTCAAGAACATGAAGTTTTCCTAAAGGTTCTGCAGCCTCTCGAGGATAAATACAGATGTCTCCGTACCGATCCGCGAGACTCTACTAAACCGGATCATAACTCGCGAGACCAATTAACCTAGGCTTTGATACCAACTTCGCCAATTCAAGCCTAAATCTACTACTAACCTCCAAAACTCCTTCTGATCACGCTCCTAAGTCATAAATCACCTCCCGAAGCTAACCGAACCATCGGAACTCACATCCGAGCCCTCTAACACATAAGTCAACATCCGGTTGACTTTTCCAACTTAAGCTTTCTTAAAAGAGACTAAGTATCTCAAACCTTATCAAAATCATTTTGGAATGACTTCAAATTTTGCACACAAGTCACGTTCGATATTACGGACCTACTCCAACTTACGGAAACGGAATCCGACCCCGATATCAAAAAGTCAACAATCGGTCAAACTTCTCAAAAACCTTTAAATTTCTAACTTTCGCCAAAATGCGTCAAATTGTCCTACGGACTTCCAAATCCGAATATGCTCCTAAGCCCAAAACACCATACGAAACTATTGGAATCATCAAAATTCCATTCCGGGGTCGTTTGCTCAAAAGTCAAATCTCCAGTCAAACTTAAGAAATCTTTAGCCTTAGATTTCTAGATTCCGTTAAATGGTGATAATTTGAGCTAGAGACCTTCGAATTCGATTTCGGGCATATGACCAAGTCCCAAATCACGATACGGAACTACCGGAATGGTCAGAACTTGGATTCGGGTTCTTTTGCTCAAAATATTGACCAAAGTCAACTCAGTTGAGTTTTAAAGCTCTAATTCATAATTTAATCCATTTTTCACATAAAAACCTTCCGAAAAATTATATGGACTGCGCATGCAAGTCGAGGAATTATTGATACCGCTTTTCAAGGTCTTAAAATACCTAGATAGTTATTTAATTTAAAGGTGACATTTTGGGTCATCACATTCTCCACCTCTAAAACAAACGTTCGTCCTCGAACGTACTAAGAATTATTCTTAGGTTGCCAAATTGACGATTTTACTTTTACACAAATATTCGCGGTTGATCCCACATTACCGCATTCAACATAAGTCTAATAATACCATTTCAATTGAGATTATTTCCTTTATCCATATTTATAAACTTGAAGATCAAATTTCTTACACTCCAATCATTTCCAGAAAGGTCCGATTTTCACGTCAACATATGATATTAGTCTCGACTGGCTATAGAAACTTATGCCTACGCACCCATCAAATATGGGGTATTACATTCTCCCCTACTTAGGGTCATTCGTCCTCAAATGAAAAGTAGAGTTTGTCCTCAAACACATAATGTAACTTATCTCTTTCTTTACACATCTCAATATCCCAAATTTTTCTAACTCCAATTTTTTTTTTCCAGAAATTTCTACAGAGTCTCCCCTGTAATTGGGCATATCCACCTGTCGAAGTAACACCAAAACAACTCCTAACAACATGTCCACAACCCAGCAAAGCACCACATAGTATATATCAATAACACTAATCTCCGCATTACAAGCACGACATTATCACAATGATATTCATACAATATTTTTTTTCACCACAAGGACCTCGTCCTTATATAACATCTACCATAGCTTGTAGCCTGGTTTAAATATTTCACATTATATAAAACACGAGGATCTTGTCCTCAACTCTGTACCACAAGTAATATGCACATCGTGCCAAATTGGAACATTCCATTTTCTTCTTTTGAATAGTTTTCCGTTTAACAAAATCACAACACATAATGATAGACATAGATATCACCATCGAATCTCCCAATAGGAGTATTTACATAAGCAGATTTCAGAATTACGAAGCTCACTCATAAGTGAAGCACAATAGGAGGACTTGCCTCGATACTCAGAACCAAATCAAGTTAACAAAATTGTTACTTTATAGTAACTCGAGACCGTACTTGTAACGACACCATCTGGTGTTGCGACCTCAGCCATACCATAGAAAATATATCAACGGCTCGGTCTCCATCTCTGGGAGTCTCACCTCCACCTCTAACATCCTGATCCCTACCTCTGGTTGGTCATGTAAGTAAAGTAGTTACTGTAATGGGGCAGGTAGACTCAGGGCTTTTACACAATATGTTTCTCTCAAGTCTAGAACAATTTTCTCATGATGTGCCTAGTACCACCACATTCATAACAATCCCTTTGAGGGTTCAGCTGCTCATACTGAGTCTATGCTAGATAACTAAAATAACCATTATATGAACCTCGTGTCGGTAGTGCATTAAAAGAACTTACTGGAGCACCCCGAGTAATTAGATATATTGACTGGGCTGACCAGTTGCCCAAGCCCATATCATAATGATTTGTAGTTTTACAGTAGAATCTGCTGAATCCTTTAAAACCTCGAGACCTCTTGGTCTTCTTAGGTTTTTTTTTATCCAGAACACATTCTAACATTTGGCAATTTCTACCACTAGCCGAAATGAAGCATCAACCTGTAGTTTCCCGGGTTTTACTGAATTTCAAGATCATAATTGAGTCCTCTAATGATTCTGTGGACTCACTCTCTGGCTTAGGAACCAAAGTAGGAGTATGATGGCTAACTTATTGAACCTGATGACATATTCTGACACTGTCATGGTGACCTGTCACAACCGTCCAGACCACATATTACAGGAATCTGGGAGACAAACTCCTTCAAAAACATTTATGAGAACTGAGCTAAGTAGGTGGTGTTGCATTGGCTAGTCTGCCCTCTTCATAGGCTTGCCACAAACACCGACGGCTAATTTCTACTTTTGCTATGTTGACTCAACACTGCTGAGCTATCATATTTATTCGTATACTCTTCGATTCTTATTTGGGGTAACTCTTTCCCCCAATTATATACAACGATCACAAAAGTATAGCTCCATCAAGATAAATCTTGGCACGAACTACATAGTCTAGAAGATCGTCAACCACTGTACTTCCTTTGAAGCACCCAAAATCTGCAACGCCTTCCTGATGTTCTTTGGAAGGGCAACGTAAGGCTAAGCAACCGATGTCAATGCGGTTGTTGTCCGCCAATGAGGTTCCCTCCGCATGCTAGACTAGATTGTCAGTGCCGTGCGGGAAAACCAATTTCACAAGCAATTGCGGAAGCTGAGAGAGAATTGGGTTTTGAATAATGATGATTTTATTGATGAATGAAATGCTGATTACAAAAGATGCGATGTCGAGGGGGAGAGACACCAGTACAGAAAATTGATTGCTGAAAAATGTTTGATTGCTTGATCCCCCCTAATAATGCTTAAAAAAAATAAACCAAAGTTGCAAGACTAGTCCTAATAAAGCTGTAGAAGCACACTGAATGAAAATGATGTAAACTAGCCTATAATTACAATGAAAAGGACTTAGTTTATTACAATGTAGAACTAAGTCCGATGGCAGCAACTTTGTTTTGCGGGTCAAGGTCTGCGCGTGTCGTGTTGTGGGCGCGCGTGATACTTGATGTGTTGGCCTGAGGCTGGGCGCTGGCACTTGGCATCAGGGTCTGTGCACGAGGCGCTGCCGGAATGGTCCTGAGGCTGGGCGCTGGCGAGGCATCAGGATCTGTGCGCGCGACATTGTCAGGGCGCGCGGTGCTGTTGTCATTGGCCAGCCACTGGGCGTTGGCGAGAGGCATCGGTGGGGCGACAGAGGCGCATGCGCGCTTGTCACTTGGCGCCGCCAAGACCACGGGGCCGACCATGGTGCTAGGCATTGTGAGGCTTGCTAGGCCGCCATGGGGCGCAGCCAAGGGGTCATGGGGCGTGTCTGGAAAGCAGCCCATGACATTCTCCCCTACCTGAGTTGGCGCCGTCCTCGGAGCCTTATGATGATGATGATGCTTCTGGTGGTTGTTGGATGGGAGGTCAGCGCCCCTCTGTTCTGTGAGAATGCTATTGTAGCGACGCAATGATTTCATGCGGCTGACATGGAAGACTGGATGGATCTTCCACCAGGATGAAGTTTTCACCTGGTATGTGGACTTCCCAATACGTTTTTCGATGGGCAGGGGCCCGATGTATTTTTGTTGCAAGCGAGGGTCATGGGTCCTCTCTGCAAATAAGTATCTCTTTGGGATGCATAGCATTACTTTGTCCCCTGTTTGATGTTGGGCAAAGCAAAGCTTTTGTTCGATGAACCTTTTTGCCCACTCTTGGGCTTTGACAAGATAGCTCCACACTATCCCCATGTTGCGCTCCCATTCGCTCGAGAAGTTGGAAGCTCGAGGAGATTTCGGCATGGTTAATGCATTCACCATTTGAGGGAGAAGCGGTTGTTGTCCAGTAATAATTTCAAAAGGGCTTTTGTTTGTATGATGGCTCTTTTGAGAATTGAAACACAGTTGAGCAGCATCCAAGAGCTTCACCCAATGCTTCTGTGATCCGGTTGCAAAGTTGCGGAGATATTCCTCCTGCATGTCATCGAACCGGTCTGTTTGGCCATCCGATGGTGGATGGATGTCTGAGTTGTGACTCAATGTTGACCCAAAACACCTGAAGAGATGGGTCCAAAAGTTGCTAGTGAAGCGTGAGTCGCGCCTACTAACAATGTCTTTAGGCAGGCCCCAATGTTTGACAATGTGCGAGAAGAAGAGTCGAGCTGTATCTTCTGTTGATGCATTTTGCGGGGCTGCTATGAAGGTTGCATAGTTTGAAAACTGATTTATGACAACCATGATGGATGCAAGATTACCGACTTGGGGCAATCCCGTGATGAATCTGAAGGAAACACTTTCTCATGGTGTCTGAGAGACATGTAATGGCTGCGAGGGTCCTTTCTGTGATGAGTGATCCGACTTGTCCTTATGGCATGGCTGACAAGTCTTCACACGCTGAGGAGCGTCACCAGTCTCTTGAGGCCGATGACCTGATGGCTGATTGTTGCTGCGAAGGGTAGCCGGAACCAGGGGTTCATGTCTGTTGACTACCTTCTCCAACTGCATGGCCGAGATGTTTTCAGCGGCCATCTTTATGGGAAAGCATGGTATGGTGCTGGGCTTGGACCCATTTCCTCCCATCATTAGGAGCATGTTGGCATATGGTACCGGTATGGTGTTGGTTTGACTCATGAACTCCAAACCCACTATGATGTCGAAGTCATCTATGATTGCGATGCGCAGGTCGATGGTTCCTTTGTATGGGCCAAGTTTCACTGGGACATTTGTAGTTGTTCCACCCAATGTCTGGGGTGGTGAGTTGATAGCCTTTACGCGGCCTTTGCTCTTTTGCACAACAAGACCCATGCGCTCTACTTGAGTTGACGACAAGTAGTTGTGGGTGGCACCCATGTCTATCAATGCGTGAAGGGGCTTGTCGTTCACTTTCAATTCGACGAATATTAGGGTCCTCGCTTGTTTAGGAGGTCTCTCATCCATCTTTCCCTTCCCTTTCCGGAAGATGAAACAGATGGGCGTGATTGGACCCATCGCTCCCCACCATATGCATCCCGATTCACATGGATTTCAAGCAAATGCTAGATGTGAATATCATTCAGGTGCCCCGGGGCATAACACGGATGACTGTTGGACTCTAAAAAGAGCTATAGAAAGACTCATCACTGAAAAGTTGATTATGGTAACAAATGGCGAAGAACCTCCCAATGTTACAAACAACCCATTGCCAGCACACAACGATATTTATTTTGTAGGAATGATTGGACGAGATCTAGAATGCAGGCTGTTTAATCGGGCAGAGATGACCGTGGGAACAATTCAAGAGGGAACCAAATGGGATGTAAGTCCGATCCAAGATGTGCCATTGTTTGTGAAAGTCGCCCTGAGTTCAGAAAATGTAACTTTATTTGTTCCCAAGGTGACGAGATTGGAAGTTCGCTCTAATGTTCCAAGCCCAAGGTTGTATGTCCTTGGAGGCCACCCCATCACAAGGCAGAAACAGGGCAGTACAAACGGTATAATAGAGCCGATCATAATCAGACATGCCATGCAACCCCCTGTGACATATACAAAAACCATTCCTTGGAACTACAACAAAACTGTGATGACGTACAAAGGCAAGGAAATCATAGAAGAAGTGGGGGAAACTGGAGGTTTGACTCGATCAGGGAGGTGTTACTCTCCAGAGGAGTTGAGGAAGGCCAAGCAAATCAGAGAGGGATAATTGCCAATAAAGAAATCTGTCACGGAAGAAAAGGCAGAAGAGCTTTTGAAAAACATGAAAGTCATGACTACTCAATCATTGAACAACTAAGAAAGACTCTTGCCCAAATCTCTCTACTATCTCTGCTCCTACACTCAAAAGAGCATGCCCGTGTACTAATCAAGACCTTAAACGAGGCACATGTCTCAGAGAAGACCACAGTGAATGACTTGGAGAAGATGGCCAATAGATTTTTCGAGGTAAACAGAATCTCTTTTACTGATGATGAACTTCCCAAGGAAGGAGCCGAGCACAATAGGGCTTTGCACCTGGTCGTCAAATGTGAGGGGCATTATGTAAAGTGAGTCATGGTCGATGGAGGCTCGAATGTAGATGTGTGCTCTCTCTTTACTTTGAAAGGCATGAAGATCAACACAGACAGAATTCGACCCAGCAATGTTCGCATCCGGGCTTTTGATGGTTCAGCGAGAGATACCATTGGGGAGATCAACCTCACTATGACGATTGGGCTGGTTGACTTTGAAATTGTCTTCCAAGTAGTGGACATGGACACTTCTTATAACTTTCTTCTTGGAAGGCCATGGATCCATATGGCTCGAGCTGTGCCATCCACATTGCATCAGATGGTCAAGTTTGAACACAATAGGCAAGAGATTATTGTTCACGGAGAAGATGAGTCATCCATTTATAAAGACCCATTAATCCCGTGCATTGAGGCCAAGGAAGGGTGTGATTCCATTGTCTATCAAGCTTTCGAAGTGGTTTATGTGGACCATGTTGAGGAAGGAAAGCCCATTCTGCATCCTCGTCTTTCCACCACATCTATAATGGTGGTTGTGGTTATGATGAGACAAGGTTATGAGCCAGGGAAAGACTTGGGGGCATCATTGCAAGGAATTTCAGAGCCTATTTCTCCGTTCGGTAACCGTGGTACTTTTGGTTTAGGCTTCAGGCCAACACAAGCAGACAAAAACAAATCCAAGCACCACAAAAAGCATGGATGGGTCTTGCAACAACCTATCCCTCACATTTTCTACACTTTTGTCAAGCCATGACTCCAAGAGGTTCAAAATTCCTCGGCGCATGCAAACATTGATGAAATTTGCCATGGCCTCAGCCAGATGTTTTCTGAAGTGAATATGATCCAAGCCGGTGAAGGCACTAGTCGTGCCGATATGCAACTAATTGACCCAGACACCATGCTCACCAACTGGGAAGCAACTCCTCTCCCCACAAGTAAGGAGTCTTGGTAGTTTGCTTTTTCAGCTTCTTTTTTGTATTTTTGGGTTACTTTCAGGGTTGTAATCCAAACATCTCAATGTGATTGTTTTATTTTATTGTTAACCCTTCTATCCTTTTGAATTCAATGAAATGCATTTCAGTTTCGTATCTTTCCCTCTACCTAATTCCTGTCATTTTATTTCCATTTCAGTTTTGTTAATGCCAGCTTTAATAACATGACATGCATGAGGAATTCACGCCCAGATCTTAAAATGCTGTCTAATATCGAAATAATGCATCAAGAGGTGGAATATGATGAAGATGAGGTTGTTGAGGAAATAAAAAGAGAGTTGGAACAATTTGAAAACAAGCCTAAGACAAACCTCAATGAAACTGAGCCAATTAATATCGGAAGTCCTGAAGAAATTAAAGAAATGAAGATAAGCATTCACACCGAATAGAAAACCAGAGATGCCTTGATTCAACTTTTATTTGAATATAGAGATGTGTTTGCTTGGTCTTACGATGATATGTCGGGTTTAAGTGTCGATCTAGTGGTTCATGAGCTTCCTACGTATCCTGATTTTCCACCAGTCCAACAAAAGCAACGAAAATTTAAAACAGATGTGAGTGACAAAATCAAAGGAAATAATGAAGCAACTGAATGCCAATGTAAGGGGAAACTTACATGAGGGCCATGACCACCATTTTTCATGACATGATGCATAAAGAGATTGAAGTATATGTCGATGATGTCATTATAAAATCAAAGACACAGGCTGATCACGTGTGCAATTTGAAAAAGTTCTTCGAACGGCTTCGAAGGTATGACCTTAAGCTTAATCCAGCCAAGTGTGCACTTGGGGTTCCATCTGGGAAACTCCTCGGTTTTATAGTCAGCCGAAGAGGCATTGAACTGGATCCATCTAAGATAAAATCCATTCAAGATTTTCCACCTCCGAAGAACAAAAAGGAAGTCATGAGTTTACTCGAGAGGTTGAACTACATCAGTAGGTTCACTTCTCAGCTCACAACCACATGCGAGCCCATCTTTAAGTTGCTAAAAAAGGATGCCGCTATCAAGTGGACGGACGATTGCCAAAAAGCCTTTGGCAGGATCAAATATTATCTGTCAAAACCCCCTGTACTGGTCCCACCTGAACTTGGTAGGCCTTTGTTTTTATATCTATCAGTGATGGATAATTCCTTTGGATGTGTTCTGGGGCAACATGATGCAACAGGCAAAAAGGAACAGGCAATCTACTATTTGAGTAAGAAGTTCACCAATTATGAGGTTAAGTACACCCTTTTAGAAAGGACATGTTGTTCCTTGACTTGGGTCGCTCAGAAGCTGAGACATTATCTTTTGGCCTACACTACTTACCTCATATCCAGAATGGATCCTTTGAAGTACATATTCCAAAAGCCAATGCCCACTGGCAGGCTCGCAAAATGGCAAATCCTGCTCACAGAGTTCGACATCATCTATGTCACTCGCACCGCGATGAAAGCACAGGCTTTGGCAGATCATTTGGCAGAGAATCTAGATGATGATGAGTACAGGCCACTTAGCACATACTTCCCAGACGAAGAGGTCAACTCAATAGAGGAAGTAGTTTCAGACGATCACCCTGTATGGAAAATGTATTTTGATGAGGCTGTCAACATCAAAGGAGTTGGGATCGGGGCAATCCTCATCTCACCTATTGGACATCATTACCCTACAACATCCCGACTTTGGTTCTTCTGTACCAATAATATGGCAGAATACGAAGCTTGTATGGGTTTGCAAATGGCCATCGATCTGTATGTGCATGAACTATTGGTTTTGGGAGATTCTAACTTGATTATTCGGCAAGCCCAAGGTGAATGGGAGACTCGAGACATCAAGCTCATTCTGTACAGACAATGTGTGCAAGACTTGAGCAAAAGATTCAGATCCATCGAGTTCAGGTACATTCCCAAGTTTCACAACGAGCTAGCCGATGCCTTGGCCACTTTAGCCTCGATGCTCCCTTATCCAGGCAACACTCATGTTGACCCACTAAAAATCCAAGTTTGGAATCAACACGGTTACTGAAATACAATTGAGATGGAATCAGATGGTGAACCATGGTATCATGACATCAAACGATTCCTGAAAACAAGAGAATATCCAGAGCATGCCAAAGGAGATCAAAAAAGAACTGTAAGGCGGCTCGCCAATGGTTTCTTCCTGAATGGGGAAATTCTATACAAGAGGACCCCAGATTTAAACTTGTTGAGATGCATAGGTGCTACAGAAGCAGAGCGGATCATGAGTGAAGTGCATTCAGGGGTATGCGGACCTCACATGAATGGATATGTTTTGGAAAAGAAGATTCTGCGGGCAGGGTATTATTGGCTTACTATGGAGCGAGATTGCTTCATATTTGTTCGCAAGTGTCACTAATGCCAGATTCATAGTGATCTGATTCACTCGCCTCCTTCGAAGTTGCATCCCATGTCCTTTCCTTGGCCGTTCGTTGCTTGGGGAATGGATGTCATTGGGCCGATCGAGCCAAAGGCATCAAATGGGCATAGATTCATTTTGGTTCCAATTGATTACTTCACCAAGTGGGTGGAGTCCGTCACTTTCAAAGCAGTCACCAAGAAAGCAGTGGTAGATTTCGTTCACTCCAACATTTGTCGTTTTGGTATCCCAAAGACCATTATCACTGATAATGCAGCCAATCTAAATAGTCATTTGATGAAGGAGGTATGCGAACAATTTAAAATCATGCATCGCCAAAAGCCAATGGAGCCGTTGAAGAGGCAAACAAGAACATCAAGAAGATTCTTCGGAAGATGATCCAAGGTTCCAGGCAATGGCATGAAAAGCTGCCTTTTGCTCTTTTGGGATACCGCATAACTGTTCGCACATCTGTTGGTGCAACTCCGTATCTGCTTGTATATGGAACTGAAGCTGTAATACCCGCTGAAGTCGAAATTCCCTCTCTCCGAATTATTATGGAATCAGAGATTGAAGACACTGAGTGGGTCAAGACCCGATTAGAACAACTGATGTTGATTGATGAAAAACGGCTAGCAGCAGTGTGTTTTGGCCAGTTGTACCAGCAAAGAATGGCACGCGCTTACAATAAGAAAGTGCACCCAAGGAAGTTTGAGGTAGGCCAGCTGGTGTTGAAATGCATCCTTCCGCACCAGGTGGAAGCTAAAGGAAAGTTCGCCCCGAACTGGCAAGGACCCTACATCATCAAGAAAGTGTTACCAAAAAGGGCCTTGCACTTGGTAGATGAAGAAGGACGGGTACCAGACATGATATTAACGCAGATGCAGTCAAAAGATATTATGTCTGATATATACCCACTGTAGAATTTCACGCATTGATTTTCTCATATTGAAGTGACAAAGGCTATCATTTGCTCGCTACTCCAAATAGGTGTCACCATTTTGTTAAGCCTTTTGATCCGTATTTGTCTGCCTATGTACTTGGAAAAAAAAGTAAAAAAGCCAAAAAGAAAATCCTTGCATTGAACTACGTGAGACCTGATTCCGAAAGGATACGTAGGCAGCCTTACCCTGGGTTCGGTCACATCAGAACAAAAAACCCATATTCCTAGTACTCCAAAACTGGGGCAGAAGTTTGTTTTATTTCACGGTTTTTCTGTAAAAAACGGTTTCCAAGAGTTGTAATTCGTTTCAAGGTTCATTTCGCCTTTTTACCTTTCAAGAGCTTCTAATCGATGTGTTTGAGAATGTTTGAAGTTCACATGCCAAGGGCGTTGGGTGACCTCCCTCATGAAGTATCTTAGTAAATAAAATGAGAGAGTCTTATCAGTGAAAACGTGTACGGGCACTATAAGGCAACAGTGAACAAAGAGATGAGAGAGTCTTATTGGTGAAAACCCAGATGGGCACCATAAGGCGACGGTTAGTAGAGAAATGAGAGAGGTTAGTTAGCGAAAATACATGCAAAGGGCGCTACTAGCCGAATAAGGGTCTTCGATTCTCCGGCGTGAGCACAACGAAGACAAATTCAAGATGAGCATTTGCGGCAGATTTTGAGAATTAGACAGATCAGGTGTCCAGTCCAAAATACATGTCATCATTCATTGAAGTCGGCACATACCTCCAGATAAGTCTCCATATTCCTTTCCCCGAAAGGGACACCTTTTGTTTAAGCATAGTTCTTTTTTGCTTCCAATTATTATTATATTTTTACCCATAATTTTTCTTTGAGTCCCTTTCGGTCTAATCCTGTATCAAAATCGAAGCAAAGAAAGGGCTGCAAAACTGGATACAGTTTCCCTGTAATGTCAAGCACAATTTGGGGCATATATGGCATTGACGAAGGCACAAATCCATCTATGATCTCATTTGATAAGGCGAACAAAGTGTCTCAAAGAAACTGAAAAGGTTGTCTAAGCAAAACCTGCTTCATAAGAAAAATTGATAAGCATTACGGACACAAACTGATACTGGGTGCAAGACGACTGAGCTTGATTTTAAAGAAAAAATAGCCTTGCCTTAGAGACAAGGGTAGTGGTACCATGGACATCTCGATACCACGCTGACAGAATAGGTTCTTCGACAGCAGTGGCCGTGAACCAAGCTACTCAGGGCATCAAGGCCACAAACCAACCACCACTTTGAAAACTCACAAATTTTTCTTTGTTTGAAGCAGGAACAAAGCATGCAGAATGGTGATTCTAAAAGAACGAATGTCACCAAACGTAAGTTCCTTAAAATCTCCATTTTTCTTTTACTTTTGGCATACGTCACTATTGTTCCCACCTCCTATATTTATTTAGCTTAACCCAGGTAGAACTTTTTCGCCTAGGGGGATCCAGCTCATAGTTCCGGGTAGAAATACTCTTCGCTCAGGTTATTTTTACGTAGCTTAACCTAGGTAGAACCTTTTGGCCTAGGGGGATCCAGCTCATATTTCCGGGTAGAAGTACTCTTCCCTCAGGTTGTTGTACGTAGCTTAACCCAGGTAGAACCTTTTGGCCTAGGGGGATCCAGCTCATATTTCCGGGTAGAAGTACTCTTCGCTCAGGTTATTTTTACGTAGCTTAACCCAGGTAGAACCTTTTCGCCTGGGGGATCCAACTCATATTTTCAGGTAGAAGTACTCTTCGTTCAGGTTGTTCTACATTAGCTTAACCCAGGTAGAACCTTTTCGCGTAGGGGATCCAGCTCATAGTTCCGGGTAGAAGTACTCTTCGCTCATGTTATTTTTACGTAGCTTAACCCAGGTAGAACCTTTTCGCCTAAGGGAATCCAGCTCATAGCTCCAGGTAGAATTACTCTTCGCTCAGGTTATTTTTACGTAGCTTAACCCAGGTAGAATCTTTTCGCCTAGGGGTATCCAGCTCATATTTTTGGGTAGAAGTACTCTTCGCTCAGGTTGTTTTACATTAGCTTAACCCAGGTAGAACCTTTTCGCCTAGGGGGATCCAGCTCATAGTTCTGGGTAGAAGTACTCTTCGCTCAGGTTATTTTTACGTAGCTTAACCCAGGTAGAACCTTTTCGCCTAGGGGGATCCAGCTCATATTTCCGGTTAGAAGTATTCTTCGCTCAGGTTGTTTTT
Organism: Nicotiana sylvestris; assembly: GCF_000393655.2. NCBI lineage: Eukaryota > Viridiplantae > Streptophyta > Magnoliopsida > Solanales > Solanaceae > Nicotiana > Nicotiana sylvestris. Next base: position 116,859,826 of record NC_091058.1, on the reverse strand, counting down.
ACATTAGCTTAACCCAGGTAGATCCTTTTCGCCTAGGGGGATCCAGCTCATAGTTCCGGGTAGAAGTACTCTTCGCTCAGGTTGTTTTTACATTAGCTTAACCCAGGTAGAACCTTTTCGCCTAGGGGGATCCAGCTCATATTTTCGGGTAGAAGTACTCTTCGCTCAGGTTGTTTTACATTAGCTTAACCCAGGTAGAACCTTTTCACCTAGGGGGATCCAGCTCATAGTTCAGATTATTTTTATGTAGCTTAACCCAGGTAGAACCTTTTTCGCCTAGGGGGATCCAGCTCATAGTTCCGGGTAGAAGTACTCTTCGCTCAGGTTGTTTTATATTAGCTTAACCCATGTAGAACCTTTTTGCCTAGGGAGATCTGGCTCATAGTTTTCGGGTATAAGTACTCTTCGCCCAGATTTGCTTTCGTTACTTTAACCCAGGTAGAACTTTATCACCCAGGGGGATTCAACATTTTTTTTTGGTTAGTAATACAGGGTGTCAACCCCTGGTTACATTTCCTTTTCAATAATGCATGGCACCAACCCCTTGTTACATTTCCTTTTCAGTAATACAGGGTGTCAACCCCTGGTTACATTTCCTTTTCAGTAACACATGGCACCAACCCCGGATTACATTTCCTTTACCAGTATAGGGTACACTAATCCCTAGCTAAGCTTTCCAACATAGGGTCCTCACTCCCTAGTAGACTTTTAGTATAGATATAGGGCCCACTCCCCAATCCCTTTTTCTCAAGGATACACAATCCTGATTTTATTGCTTTCAATAAAGAAGTAGTTTAGAATTTTGTTACAATAACTCACAAAATTTTCCTAGTGAAAACTGGGGCAGAAAAATTTCGTTCGTTTGTTTGCTTTGGTGTCTGAGCAGGTTTTACCTCGAGGCACAGGGTTCGAGATGCCCAAAGAATGAGTCTCAATCCAGAATAAAGAAAAAGGAAAAGAAGTGAATCCAAAGTGCAGAAGCGAAGGAAAGATATGGATTGCTCAAGACATAGTTGAAGTCACAAGCTCTGCATGTTCCGTTTTGATCTGAAAAGCCGAAGAAGAATGAACCAGCGGTTGAAGCTAACGAGCATCAAGATTCAGATCAGAGTCTGCAGGAAGAACCATCCAAGACTCAAGATCAAGCTTCAGAAGACTCATAGATAAGAATCTTGTAACTCATAGTTGATAGGCTTGTTCAGTTTTTTTTATGTAATAACAGACTTACGGACCAGAGCCTCGACGGAACCTCACTCGACTTTTCAACTCATCATTCCACAGTTCTCCTTGAACTACACGCGGCCTGATTCCCCTATAACCCGGGATATGTAGGTTGTCCAAAACCAAGACTCAGTTGCACCCTTTCTCTTTTCTCTTATCCTTATTTCTTCTCTTTTGAATAAAGATATGTTCAAAAATTAGTTACATGGCTCACCTTATCTTTGCTCGAAAACTCTTCATGTTTCCAAGCAAAGAGGGGCAGCTCTGAGCACCTAATTTTTGACAATATTTAATTTTTTGTCACTTCTTCTATGTAAATATTTTAGGGGTTTTAACCTACAATTTTTAGCTTTGTTACACTTTTTATTATAGGGTAAAAATACAAAATTTTAAAAGGTGAATTATTACTATTACTATTATTTTATTTTTTATTTTTATTTTTAAAATAATAAAAAAATCCGAAAAATATTTAAATTTTTTTTTAATTTTCGGGTGAGATATAAAAAATAAGAAAAAGGGAAGTATGGAATAAAAAACATAAAAGTAAAAGTGGGTGGAATTCTCTTTTAAAAAGTAAAAGAAAGTGGAAAATTAAAAGTAAAGTTTTGTGAAAATTTTAAAAAAATAAAAGGTAAAGAAAGTTGGAATTAAAAAATAAATATAAAGGTAGCTGAAAATTTAAAAAAATTAAAGTAAAAGAAAGTAGAATTTTTATAAGAAAAGCAAAAGAAAGTGGATTATTTTTTTAAAGAAAAGTAAAATAAGTGGAATCCTCTTTTTACCAATACCAAGTGGCGACTCTGAATAACAAAATAATCCCTCTTTCAAATTTGTCACTTTAATTGGAAAAAACTCTTTAACCCAAGTCACCTTTTATTTGATCCCTATTTTACTTATTTTACTTTTCTTAAAAAAACAATCCACTTTCTTTTGTTTTTCTTATAAAAATTCTACTTTCTTTTACTTTAATTTTTTTTTTAATTTTCAGCTACCTTTATATTTATTTTTTAATTCCAACTTTCTTTACTCTTTATTTTTTTTAAAATTTTCACAAAACTTTACTTTTAATTTTCCACTTTCTTTTACTTTTTAAAAGAGAATTCCACCCACTTTTACTTTTATTTTTTTTATTCCATACTTCCCTTTTTCTTATTTTTTATATCTCACCCGAAAATTAAAAAATATATATATTTTTCGGTTTTTTTTTATTATTTTAAAAAAATAATAATAATAATAGTAATAGTAATAATTCACCTTTTAGATTTTTGTATTTTTACCCTATAATAAAAAATGTAACAAAGCTAAAAATTATAGATTAAAACCCCTAAAATATTTACATAGAAGAAGTGATAAAAAATTAAATATTGTCAAAAATTAGGTGCTCACAGCAACCTTTCCAAATAATGTTGGACAACTATGCATTTTTTAAATAGGCATGTATTTTTAGCAACGAACAGGGTTTACGAAAAGAGCAGCTTCCACATTTGTCGTGTACTCTTAATTTGTTTTAATATAATCACATTTGTCGTGTACCCTTTAACAGAATTAAAGGGTTGTGTTTATTTATGTATTTAGTGCCGTAATTAGAGGAGTTGTTAAACGTCGAATAGACAAATGATATATATTTTTTCCAACTTCATCAAAAGATGTCAATGGAGGCAAAGTGCATTTCCATTTTTTAGTGATTAAAGTATACCAGATAAATTATTTTTTTCAGCTACATAGTTTACCTAAAATCTAAATGTTAGATATTGGTTCTGATCTTAAATGAGGATCGATTTCTTAATTAGTGGAAATATTGATGTTTGAAGGACGAAAGCAAGAGCCTAAATTGGTCACCTATTCATTACTTACTTCAGTGGCTTACGTTAATCACCATTTCTAAGGAAGTTGCAATCTTGTTATGACTCTCGCTTTACTTGACACTTGTAGGTTGTAATACGCTTTTAATTTCGTAATTCTTTGTTTTTATTTCTTACTGCGCATACAAAAATTAACCTCCCAAGATATAGAACTGAGAGGCTCCTTTCCCTTTTCGGTTATTTTATGTAATAATTTGGGATACCTTTATTTTTAACTGCTGTGATTATTATATTGCCATCGACTAATATCTTTAGTATGTTAAAAAGACACATTCATTTTACAAATATCAGTGGAAAAAAATACTGATGTGATATGTAATTAGTTTGACAAGAAAATATCACATCAGAGTTTAAAATTAATTAAAATTATTAAAACTTGTGAAAATTAATAGTGTATAGTAATATAATACGTAATATAGTAAGCATCAAATATTTGATTATGGTATAAAATTTAAATTTCGATAGAGGCACAATGGAAATATAAAAGCTCTTTCTTTAAAATTATTTCCTGGAATCTCCCAATTTTCCAACATCGAGGGAATATTAGGCGAAGAAATTTCTTTTTCTTAAACAATATTTTCCTTGATATCGCACAATGTTTGGTCGTCCGAATGCTCGAATATATAGGATCTAAATTTAAGCTTATTAAGGAGGCGCGAGAGGTTGGTATTGGAGGGCCTTAGGAGAGGTAGAGGTAGGGCCAGAGGCGGCTCAATAGTCTTAGAGGCTTAAAGCCAAGACGTAATAAAATACCTTAAACTTGTTTAATAATTTTAGATATTTTTGTTGAAGTTTATTCTTTTTACTTTTTGAGATGCAATTTCATCTTGACGATGTAACTAACCCCTTTAATCTTTGTTGAAAGATTACTAACATTTGATAAGATTTTATTAAGTTTAATCTTTAATTTTTTCTTTTTACATGACCGTCAACGTAACTCGCTATATAGCATTGCCTCCTAAAGTAATAATCATGTAGAAATTTGTATTTATAATGATGATAAATATTTTACGATCTAATTAGCTTGAAGCATGTCTATAGAAATCTTGAAAGAAAATATCTTACAAAGTTAGAACTGTAAATAAAATTTATTCAAGTTGGAGTAAGAAGAACTAGAAAGTAACTACATATTTAATTGTCATTCACTTTCATTTGAATTTTCTCAACCAACTCCAAAAAAAGACTACATAAAATATAAAACTATGTTATTAACGATTGGTGGCAAAGTAGCAAAAGATGGTTGAAAAAATTTCTTATTATTATTTAATAATAAATATAATAAATATTCAAATTACATATAAAAAGAGTAGCTTTTGGGGCCTCTAACTGTGTGAGGCTTAAAGTGGCCGCTTTAGTGGCTTGGGAGTTAAGCTGCCTCTGAGGTAGGCCGAAGAAGAGTTGGGGTGAGGTGATTAGGCATGACATGGCGCAGCTACAACTGACCGAGGACATGACCCGTAATAGGAAGGTGCAGATATCGAAGATTAGGATAGTAGGTTAGGTAGTCTAGATTATTCATACCGATAGTGTTAGTACGTACTCTCACATTTGGTTGATAGTAGGCTTATTTGAATACCTATTTTTTTTTATTCTTTTTTTACTATCTTGTTGTGTATGCTGCTTTTATATGTTTTTTCGGTGTTGTCCCGTCTTGTTTCTTGTTATTATTGTTGTACATATGCTTGCCTGAGCCGAGAGTCTATTGGAAATAGCCTCTCTACCTCCACAAAGGTAGGGGTAAGGTCTGCATACACACTATCCTTCCTAGACCTCACTATGTGAGATTATACTGAGTATGTTGGTGGTGGTGGTGTTGTTGTTAGGATGTGTAAATGCTAGTACTGTAATAAATTAAAGAAGTAATTACTGAATGTAATATTGAAATTCCCATTATTTCCGAAGCAAAAGTACTATATATTTCCGAAATGTGCAATTCATATCGTCTTATAGCCCGTTTGGCCAAGCTGCAAAAATCAGCTTATTTTGACAAGTGTTTTTTTTCAAAAGTGTTTTTCTCAAAATTACTTTTGGTGAGAAGCAGTTCGTGTTTGACTAATTAGTTTGAAAAGCACTTCTGAGCAGTAATTAGTGTTTGGTCAAACTTTAAAAAACTGTTTCTAAGTGTATTTTTCTCAAAAGTGCTTTTGGAGAGAAGCTACTTTTTTCTGCTTCTCCAAAATTGCTTTTGCTTCTCCTCAAAAGTACTTTTTTCCTTCCAAAAGCTTGGTCAAATACCTCAATTTTTGGCCAAAAATACTTTTGGCAAAAAAATATTTTTAGTCAAAAAAAAACTTGGCTAAACAGGCTATTAATCTTGTATATATCTGGCGTTTGACCAATAACAAATTCCCGACCCCAAGTGGATATCGTTGTCTTTTTGGGAACATTGGGGAAATAGTGAAAATTAGAAAAAATGGAAAACGAAGATGGACCCTGAAAAGTGTTTTATTGTGCTATGATGTTGCTTTACTTTTTTTTACCAAAAATAACGTTAAAATCTCTCTCCATAACTAAAAAGAAAATACTCTTTTTTGGTAGAAAAAGAAAGTACTCTTTCTACAACATGAAAATAAAGTACTCATTTTATTGAAATAAAAAAAATATCTTTTCTACATCATGAAAAGAAAATACTCATTTTGTTGAAATGAAAGAAAATACTTTTCTACATGAAAAAAAGTATTTTTTTTTTGTTAAAATAAAAAAATACTTTTTTATATCATGAAAAAAAAATACTCACTTGTTGAAATGAAAAAAAAAAATCTATCTACAACATGAAAAGAAAATACTATTAATAATATTTTTATTTAGGATGGGGTGGATAGGTGGGGGTGGGACAGAGGTTGGGCGGGTGGGGAGGGGTTGGTGGGGATGAAAAATTGGGTAGGGAAGGTTGAGAAGGAGTTTTGGAAAATATTTTTCCTTCTCTTGATAGGAAAAATGTTTTTCCAAAACATTTAAACCAACCAAACATGGAAAAATTGAAAAATATTTTCCGGAAAATGTTTTGTTAGCAAACACACCCTAAATGATAGATTTTGGGAACATTGAACCCAAAAGACTTGCAAATTGAATTTCAGTGAAAGGAATAGCACGTAAAAGGTTGACCCCGGTTCAATAGTGAAGTTAACTATAGACTCATATGAATCTTTAGCAGATTAATTACAACTAATCTATTTTAGTCACTGGATGTAAACGAAACTTCCTCACTTTGCCCCGTCTCACACACATGAAAATCAATTATGGTTTCCATTTGTTAACTTGAACTTGGGTTAATTTGCATAACATATGGAGTAGTACATATTTCAGTTTTCATAAGAAAAATGTTAAGTTTTTGCTGACTAGCTGTAGAAGATAGTGCCAATACACACGGTACTTAGTTAGTTGGGTCACTTAACTATAGTTAGTTGTTAACTTAACCATGGTTAGTCAATTGTATATAAATACTTGTATTACACATTGTAAATGTAAGAGAAAAAAATTATTTTCTTCTGCAACTCTATTACAGTTCTATCTCCCCTACTTCTATTTTCTCTTCTGTTCTCTCGATCAATCTCACACACACACATTGAATTAGCGTTCATTACAGAATTCAACATGGTATCAGAGCTTCTAATTGAGAGAACTTAGGGATTTTCTTCGGCAATTCAGAAAGGAAATCGAGAAATTCTTCATTTTCGAAGTTCAATTGAAAACCTAATTTTGCAATTATGGTGAATTCTACTGCTGAATCTAGCTCTAACACAATTGATCACAATCATCTGTTGTATCTACAGCCATCGAATTCGTCGGGAGTGGTACAAACCGGAATATTGCTCATCGGAATGGAAAATTACAGCATTTGGAGTCGAGTGATGTTGCTGGCGCTGGAATGCAAAAATAAGCTCGAATTTATCGACGACACTGTTCGTCGAGATACTATTGGCAAGGATCTGGAAAAACAATGGGATCGTTGCAATGCTTTGGTGAAATCATGGATTACGAGCAATGTAAGCAAGGAGCTTCTTAGCGGTATACTCTTTCGTCCTGATGCTTATTCTGATTGGAATGATTTAAAGGAGAAATTTGATATGGTTAATCTTACTAGAATTTATCATCTTCATAAGGAGGTTTCTACATTGACTCAAGGTGTTTCACCTGTCTCTGTTTATTACTCAAAATTGAAAGATCTTTGGGATGAAACTGATTCTATCATGCCTGTGCCTTCCTGTTGTGATAAGTCCAAGGACTTTGTTACTCATCTGACAAATCAAAGGTTATTGAAATTTCTAATGGGCCTAAACGATGGTTATAGTCAAGCTCGCAGTCAAATTCTAATGATGTCTCCAACACCATCTGTAAATCAAGCATTTGCTTTAATTGCTTAGGATGAAAGTCAAAAATTAGTATCTGGTGGTGGTTATGGGTTAGGTGAACACATTGATCCCACTGCACTCATTACTACTAACATGAGAAGAACTTAGAAACCTAGAAGAAATTTTCCTATGTTTTGTGATTTTTGCAACATGAAAGGGCATAGCAGGGAAAATTGCTACAAGCTCATGCACTGTGAGTTTTGTAAAATGAAAGATCACCTCAAGGAGAACTGTTATAAGATAATAGGTTATCCGGCTGATTTCAAAGGGAAGAAGAAAGCAAATGCAGTCATAAGAGGTAATCATGTAGCTGATCTTGTTCTCAATCAGCAACAGCAGAATATTGCACAGGGTCATCATGTAGTTAATACTGAACAACAACAAGGAAATGGACAAGTCTTAGCTCCATTCTTCACTACAGAACAGTACAATCAAATATTAACACTATTGAACAAGTCTCAAGTATCTGAGGCTAGTGCAAATATGGCAGGTAAAAACTTATCTGATAATTTGAATGTACTAAGATGGATAGTAGATACAGGGGCAACAAATCACATGATTAATGATGAATCTGCACTGAAAAATGGTGTGTCAGTAGGAAATTCTGGGAAGGTTCAGCTACCTAATGGAGAATCAGCAAGTATCACTCAAGTGGGGGATTATCACTTAGCAGGAGGTGACTTGATTTAGGATGTGCTTTGTGTACCAGATTTTAAGTTTAATCTTCTCTCTGTGTCCAAACTAATAAAGGCTTTGAGCTGTTGTGCCATGTTTTTTCCCAACTTCTTTGTCTTTCAGGATCTCTTCACTGGGAGGGTGAAGGAGACTGGTAAGGAAGAAGATGGATTATATGTCCTAAGCTCAAGGAAAATGAAACAGTTTACTGGAGAAGCAAAAGCAATGGCAGTTTCTGGAGAGTTGAATGCAGGTATTTGGCACAAGAGGTTAGGGCATGTGCCTATGGCAGTAATCAGGAAGATTAATGTTTTTAGAAATAATTCTAGTTTTACAATAAGTCACTGTGACATTTGTCCTTTAGCTAGACAAACAAGAGTTCCTTTTCCAGTTAGTAGTACTAAGACAAATGATTCTTTTCATCTGGTTCATATGGATGTTTGGGGGCCATACAAGGTACCTACTTATAATGGAATGAGATATTTTCTAACAGTGGTTGATGATTTTTCTAGATGGACTTGGATTTTCATGTTGCAACTTAAGTCTGATGTAATTACTATACTGAAAGACTTTATAGTGATGGTGTTGAATCAGTTTAACAAGAGGATAAAGATCTTTAGATCAGATAATGGCTCAGAATTCATTAACAGACATTGCAGCACATGGTTCAAATAGTATGGTATTCTGCATCAGAGTTCTTTCCCATATACCCCACAACAAAATGGGGTGGTAGAAATGAGGCATAGACATATCCTAGAAACTGCTCGGGCTATCAGATTTCAAGGACATCTACCTCTTAGATTCTGGGGAGACTATGTAGAATCAACAGTCTATGTGCTCAATAGAGTTCCATTATCAGTGTTGGGGAACAAATCTCCTTTTGAGCTGCTATACAACAAACCACCTAATTTGTCACATATGAGGCTCATTGGCAGTCTATGTTATGCTACTAACTTGGTTAGAAGAGACAAGTTTGAATCTAGAGCAATCAAGTCAGTGTTGCTAGGTTATGCTTCTACTCAAAAAGGTTATAAACTGTATGACATGGACAACAAGTCTATTTTTGTTAGCAGAGATGTGGTTTTCAATGAAGGAGTCTTTCCTTTCCAACAACACATGGCTACTGAACAACCAGTTATTTTTCAGCGCTCTTCTAGGTTTCCTTCTTATGAAGAACTGAGACAACATGCTTCAGTTGAGCCTCTAATTCCTACAGTATCAACACCAGCTTCTCCTACTGCATCAGAAGTTCCTGCTACATCAGAAATCCTTACTGCTCCTCCATTGTCTGCATCAAATTCTCCTCCTGTTCCAGAAATCCCTGTTGTATCAAAGGTGCATTCTTCCTCTCAACCTCCAGTACTTCTTTCAGAACCATTAAGAAAATCAGACAGAGTTAGTAAGGCTCCCATTTGGCTTCAAGATTATGTCCAACCAGATAAAGGAAAGAAGACTGCCAACACTTGTCTGTACCCTATCTCTTCTGTATTGAATTACAAAGCTCTTGCACCTAATTATCAAAGCCTTGTTGCTAAGCTATCTACTGATGTGGAACCAAGAACCTATTCTGAAGCTGCTAAGGACCCAAGATGGGTTGATGCTATGAAAGCAGAGATTCACGCATTGGAGGATAATCATACTTGGTCCATCATGCCTCTTCCTCATGGGAAGAAAGCCATTGGTTGCAAATGGGTGTACAAGATAAAGTATAAAGCTTCAGGTGATATTGAAAGGTTTAAAGCACGACTGGTTGCAAAAAGGTTACAATCAAAAGGAGGGAATTGACTATCAGGAGACTTTTCCTCCTGTAGTGAAAATGGTAACAGTAAGGGCAGTTATGTCTCTAGCAGCAGCTCACAACTGGCAAATTTATCAGATGGACGTGTTTAATGCATTCCTGCAAGGTGATTTAACTGAGGAGGTTTATATGCAATTACCTCCTGGCTTCACACAGTCACCCGGAGATCACCATGTTTGTAGGCTGCTCAAGTCTCTCTATAGACTTAAGCAAGCCTCTCGTCAATGGAACATCAAGTTAACTACTGCTTTGGTGTCTTCTGGTTTTATTCAAAGTCATCTAGATTACTCTTTACTCACTAAGAAGGTGCTGGACAAAATAGTTGTAGTTTTTATCTATGTAGATGATCTCTTGATCACAGGCAATGATTCTGATCTCATTCAGGAAACTAAGGACATTCTACAGCATAGTTTCAAAATTAAAGATCTTGGTGAGCTTAGATACTTCCTTGGGTTAGAATTTGCTAGAAGTAAGGAGGGCATATTGATGCATCGACGAAAGTATGCTCTAGAACTCTTCTCTGATTTGGGGTTAACTGGATCTAAGCCTTTAGCTACTCCATTGGAGCCTAATCTTAAGCTTACCTCAGTTGTTTTTGATCAACATATTGGAGAAAATGATGATCAATTGCTTGCTGACCCCAGTGTATATCAACGACTGATTGGTCGACTACTTTATTTGACTATCAGCCGTCCTGATATTTCTTTTGCGGTACAAACTCTTAGCCAATTTATGCATGCTCCCAAAGTGTCTCACATGGAAGCTGCTAGCCGTGTGGTCAGATACATCAAGTCTGCTCCTGGCTTGGGTATTCTCTTTTTTGCTTCTAGTGCTGCCCAGCTGCATGCATTTTGTGATGCAGATTGGGCTTACTGTCTCAACACTAGACGATCTATCACAGGATACCTTATCATGTATGGTGATTCTCTCATCTCCTGGAAGTCAAAGAAGCAGTCTACCATTTCAAGGAGCTCTGCTGAAGCAGAGTACAGGAGTATGGCATCAACGGTCGCTGAGATCACTTGGCTCATTGGCTTATTCAAAAAGCTCAATGTTCAGCTTCATCTATCTGTGCCTCTTCACTGTGATAGCAAATCTTCTATCCAGATTGCTGCCAATCCTGTTTTTCATGAACGGACAAAGCACATTGACATCGACTGTCACTTCATTCGCGAGAAGATCCAGCAAGGTTTGGTCAAGACTATGTACCTTGCCTCGACTGAACAGCCTGCTGATGTTCTTACTAAGGGTCTTTCTCGTCTGCAGCATCATCACTTGCTTTCCAAGCTAGGAATGAAGAACATCTTCATTTCCCCTAGCTTGAGGGGGGGTGTAGAAGATAGTGCCAGTGCACACGGTACTTAGTTAGTTGGGTCACTTAACTATAGTTAGTTGTTAACTTAACCATGGTTAGTCAATTGTATATAAATACTTGTATTACACATTGTAAATGTAAGAGAAAAAAATCATTTTCTTCTGCAACTCTATTACAGTTCTATCTCCTCTGCTTCTATTTTCTCTTCTGTTCTCTCGATCAATCTCACACACACATTGAATTAGTGTTCATTACAGAATTCAACACTAGCATATCATGTCCAACAGTATATATGCTACTAGTTAACAAGTGAAATTTCCAAGATGAAACAAATAGGAGTAAAACTGCTCGGATTATTACAAGAAGACTTCTAAGTAAACTACCAAGAAATGTCACTAACTGAGAATCCAGGTTCACGAACCTTCAACAAATTTTAGCTTTTTGGCGTTTCACATACTGAAGAATAGGCTCTTTTACCTGTAGACCCCAAAAAAGGTAACAAGAAGAATGATCTTCTAGATTGCGAAGTGTAACCAAGTTCCTCTGGAGAAATTTGATGCATACGATGCTTGCTTTCCTGTTACGTACGCGTATACTGACTAGACTTGCACCTGCTACAGACAACTGTTTCAGACTCATTATCTTTGTTTGTGCTTCCATATAGTTTTTCCATTCTCATTCCCAGCTATGAAACTCTCACGAGAAGCTACAGGCTGCATAATGTCATATGTAAGTTTTAACGATCGAGTTTCCTGCAGTAACAAACTTTTCAGATTAGTTGCAGTTCACGAGATAACCAACCTCAGCTCTGCTTGAGGTGTGTTTTCATGGTTTCTTCTCTTTGAGACAGTTCGATCGCTCAAGAGAGCCATTCTGGTATGCATCAGACTTCTGTCTTGATCGTGTGAGATCTGATCCAATAGAGTGGAGAGCACCGCAGGTGGATAGATCTCTATGATTGTAATTTCACCGATGGTCACTCAACTATGTTTTAATTTTACTAAAGTTACTCAATTATTTTTTGTCGCTTAAAAGTCATTTTGGCTCAAACTCCTACCATAAATATGACATGACATAAAATTTAGTGAGAAAAATCCAAAAATAAATGCCACATAAGCTTAAATGGATCATACTCAATTTAAATCCATTTCTTCCTTAATGTGATTTGACCCATAACCCAAATGTTTTCAATAAAAAAATATTAAATTTCACATTAGTTTAAAATGATTATCGTATACTACAAAATTCTTGTCTTTTCTGTTACATAATGCCCATTTATAATTATTCTATACTAAAAAAATGCTTATCTTATTTGTATGCCTCATCCAAGTCGTTTTATAACTCTATTGAAGTTAAAATAGTATTGTATCCAACTCATATAACATATTTATAATTTTCTAGTGAAATTAAAATAGTATTGTATTCATCTTACATAACATATTAATGTATCATAAGCATACGAGAATAATAATAATTAGGCTAATAAGAGTCTATTTTCAAAATGAACATACACTTAAAACAACCTATTGCAATTGTTTAGACAAAAGAAATATTGTACTTGTACGATAAAAATCCTACAAAAACATCACAGGACCTAATTTTATTAGGGGTGTTTTTTTTTTCCCCTATTGAAACCCATTTGGGTTATAGGTCAAATCACCTTAAAGGAGAAATGGATCTAAAGTGGGTATAGTCTATTTAAGCTTATGTGACATTTATTTTTGGATTTTTCTCATTAAATTTTATGTCATGTCATATTTATGGCAAGAGTTTGAGCCAAAATGACTTTTAACTGACAATGAGAAAGTTTAGTTACTTTTAAGTGACAAAAAAAATTGAGTGACTTTAATAAAATCGAAACATAGTTAAGTGATCGTCAGTGAAATTAACCCGCACTAAAGCTGTCGTAGAGTTTGTGATAGTAGTCTTGACGACAGCCATAAATTGACTTGAGTAAACACTAGAGGAAGTTCTGAATTGTTGGATTACCTGATTTAGTTCATGTCCACATCCTGACCAATGACATAGTTAATAAATGAATTAAAACTACAACAGTGTAATATCTATTGAACCCATATAAACTCATGACTATTATCATGACATCTTTCTCTAGGACTTTCTTAACCTCAACCAGCTTTTTCTCAGTCAAGTCCGAGTGGATCACACACTTGCCTGCAATAACGGAAGCGATCCAACAAATGGTGTAACTGTTATTTATTTCTTTCTCCTCCGTGCAAAGCCAAAGATGCAGCTTGCCAGTGAGTACATAGCCTAGCCTCAAGAAAGCCTATCTTGTGTCATTTTATCTATTAGCTTCCTCACAGTAGTTTGATTTACTTCTCCTCCTAGTTCACTTTGAAGTTTTCTAATCATTACATAGTTCATTGGCAGATCATGATACAAAGCCTGAGACATGACAGTCCATTACGAACATGCATTCCAGGAATTAAGCATCTAAACTCAATACAGCTCATAACAGGATTTCAATTAGTGAAATAAGATACTGTTATATATATGCCCTCCTCTCATACTTTGAGAACTTTACTTAACTAAATGAGAATACTAAACCTTTCTCCTCATTCTATCGGATGTTATTTGGATATATGTTCTTTCCATATCCTTCAGGTAGGAGGAGGAAACCAATACTCAGGGGATTTTCCATTGGTTAAGACAGGCAGACCACCAGATATCCCAGGAAGGAATCACTTAAATTCTTCTTATTTGATCTGATAATTCTGGGGAGTGACCGTTTGCAAAAGCATTAGAAACGCTAATCAGCGATTTGGGTGATGGTGGTGATCGCATGCATAAAGAGACAAACATTTATCTTGACTGAAGGTATGCTAAACCTATGCTTGACAAACATTTATCTTGACGAAGCTAGGAAAGGACACAAAAATTGAGGGAAGGGCATACAGTAACATCATCATAATAAAGGAGCTTTATTAGTATCATACGCTGAAAAAAAAGGAAAGGAGGAAAAGGATTTGATATTATAAACCAGATAAAAATAAAAAATTGGAACACCAATGGTTAATGAATATTGCAGCCTGTCTTTAAAGAATAACATAAAGCTTTACCTCTTCTGGCATCTTATCCAAAGTTCTCATCAACTGAATATATGTACGGACCATTTTATGCGCAGAACTCCTGAAACAGTGCTATTTCTTATCTCAGTGGTTCTAGCTATCCAAAATCAACTAGCTTAAGACGAAACAGTGAACTAGAATTTCATGACATCAATATAACTACCTCATCTGATTGGGTGTTATTTCAGTGGTTGAGTCACACTTGAATTTTCCCCGTGTTCATTCCAATTCGTTTCATATCCATTGACACTTTCTTGGCTGTCAGAGTTTGAATAACAGAAAGAAACTGCAAGTAGAGAACTAGCACTATCAGTTATCCTCAGGCTTAGATTATAGTGTCACAAATGATATAAAATTAACATCAAATGGATATTCTTTAGCTTTATCATTATTTCAAGCGATGCTATTCTGAGATGCTGAACTACTCAGCCTGTGATATAATTATATCAGTGCAAACATATAACTATCTAATTACAGTCCAAATCCAACCGTCCTATCTTGTTGTCATACATGCTGTCACGACCCAAAATCCACAAGTCGTGATAGCACCTAACTCGACGGTCAGCCAATTAACAGTTAACACAATCCTAATAAAATAAATGTATCAGCAATCGATATAACTGAATTTCCATATAAAATCCCAAGGACTGGTAGTACAAGACATGAGCTACTAAGACTAGATTGTTGTAAAAACGAATATGAAATAAATACAACTTCTGTTTGAAAGGTACTTAAACAGAATCCATCTCTAGGACTACCCAGGGACAAGTGGTAGCCACATCCAGAAGGCACGAACATCTTCAGAGTCAGCTCCCGACATCACCCGCAGCTCCGCTCCAAAATCTGCATGCAAGGTGCAAAAGTATAGCATGAGTACAACCGACCTCATGTACTCAATAAGTATCTTGACTAACCTCGGTGAAGTAGTGACGAGACTTTTTAGTTAAAAGATACTCACTGATATAACCTGTACTGTAAGGTTGTAACTAATAACCCAAAATTAATGTATTTTTTGAGCCTTTTATACCCTTTCTTTCTAGCCTATCCAAAACTCACATTACGGTCCAAAGAAAGACCTTCTGATCAGTCTTTAAAAAATGCCAAGTCAGACAAATGAAAAGTCTTACCGGCGAACATAACATTTTGTTCCACAGCAGAAAGGACTCTAATCTCCAACAGAAGGAGTCATACCAGCAACACTCCAAATCCCCAGCTGGAGAGATATAAAACGAGAGAGTCTTATTGGTGAAAACCTTCACAAGCACCATAAGGCGATGAAAGCTGAGAAAAAGCAATAGAACAATACTACAATATAACAGAAAAGAGTACATGAAACGAATATGTGAAGCAATAACTGAGTACTAGCAATTTAACATTTCCAAATATCTCGACCAATCATTTACTTAGAGCGATAACCAACAAACCACGATAGTAACTCCTCAAGATGTCAAATCAAATGGCACGGCAACACCTTTCGTACATTTATCTCATCCTCACCAAATATACGGGTAACAATACCAACCAGGTGAAAGAAATGCTGATAACAGTAATGACACAGTAAGAAATACACAAGTAACAATGATGAACAAGGCAGTACATATAGACAACAGTAATAGACTAGGTAGGAGCATAAGAGTAATGACATCAATTAGGAAAGAAGAACATAATTTCACCTAACTAGCATGGTAGAAGGCATAGATGTAGATATAACAAATAAGAGGAAAAAGCATGGTCTTTATAAGCTAACACATAGAGGCATGAACGACTAACATGGTAGAAGGCTTATACTAAAGTGCAACAAAATAGATACGACATAGATGTAGATATAACAGCAGGAAAGAAAGCATGATATTTGCAAGTTAAATAAATAGAAGGCATGAACAACACCAACAACAATCGAGATAGAGGACAAAGACAAAACAACGACGACACGTCACGTAGATAACATAGGTGCAACAGTAGTAACTCCAGGTAAAGGCATGAATGTACACACAAGGAAAACATATCACAACGTAATACATGTCCCTTGTCCTCGCCTGCACGGAAATACCCTTCGTGCCATGAACTCATGATAATATAAAAGCATGGTAATATAAATGAAATGGCACGACATCACCCTTCATGCTTTTACTCTCATCCTTACATGATAATGCAAATGAGATCAGGATAATATAAATGAAATGGCACGGCATCGCACTTCGTGCTTTTACTCTCAAATGAAATAGCATGGCATCACCCTTTGTGTTTTTACTCTCAAATGAAATGGCACGACATCACCTTTCGTATTTTACACTCTCCCTCGCATGATAATATGTATACAATGACACGGCATCACCCTTCGTGCTTTACACTCTTCCTTACCAAGCATATGTATATCAATGACAAACAAGGTAGGAAACATAAATAACGTCAAGGAGAGTATTTAAACGAATATTCCAAATGAACCCCAATCACAACTTTCAAGCCAACAATAGTTCAATAAACTCTCGACAACCTTATTATTCAAGTATTTCAACAAATCTCAAGAATGATCTACAACACGAGTAAAAAAATCTAATATCTCAAGAATATCGGCCATAGCAATGTATTAATGATTGAACATAATGATGACCAAATTAGACACATCAATGTTTCTCAAAATCCCGTCAAATTTTAATCAAGTTATAATAAACTAAATCTTGATTTCTAACATTTAATTCCATATTCTTAGTGATCTAGAAGTCAAGTAGGACATGAAGCAAGAATGGTCATGTAATTCTACAAGGTGCAATTTATAGTATAATTTACTCCCGAGCATGATTAACCCTGGCACATGCATGTATGCCCGTCACGTCATATATGTATCACCCCCGCATGTAGCAAATAATGTCAAATAGTAGGAAAAATTCCCTTAACAAAGTTAGACAAGACACTTATCTCAATTCGGCCAACTAAATACTCAAATTAGCTTATTCCTTTACAAATTCACCTCCGCCCAACTCAATCTAGCCAAAAATGACTTAAATACATCATACAATGCAAGAGAAAACAATTTCAATTAATAAAGTTATGACCTTTAAACAATTTTCAAAAAGTCAACAAAAGTCAACCCCGGGCTTGCCCGGTCCAAACCTAGGTCCAAGTGTAGGTCTTGACTACCCATAGCCCCCACGAGTTTATATACGTATTTTGTTTCCAAATTCGAGTCCTATTCGACTTTCAAATCCCAAATTTTTATTTTTCAAAGCTTTGACAAAATCCCCAAATTTTTTCCTAGATTCTCATGAATTTGATGTTGAATCTTATGTATAATCACGAAATATAATTGAAAGTTGATTAAAATTGCTTACTCGATAGTTTGGTATGAAAATCCTTCCACAAGATCGCCTCTCATCGAGGTTAGGGTTCAAAATATAACAAAATGAATCAAAAACCCGAATTACACAGCTGAAAACAAGCTGATGATGCCGCATTTGTGATCTAGGGTTCGTAATTGCGAACCCTCGCAAAAGTGAAGAAGCCTTCGCAATTGCGAACAAGAACAGGGCTGGAAAATGTCGCAATTGCGAACTGGACATCGCAATTGCGATAAAAAAAAGTTCGCAATTGCGAGTACACCAGAAACCAACAGTCTCTCCAACACGGAAATGAGCATAACTCTCTCATACAAAGTCCGAATTCCACGATTCTTTTTGCTATGGCTCCGTAATTACGATACGGATCTAATGCTTCAAAAAAACTTAATTTTGAGCTCATTTGCATAATATGAAACTATTTATGCTTGAAGAAACGGTGCCGAAGCAAAAAAAAAAAACAAGCGCAACACAACCTAAACCTATCTGAAACTCACCCAAGCTACTCGGGACCTCATTCGGACATACCAACAAGTCTTGTAACCCAACACGGACCTACTCGAGGCCTCAAATCACGTCAAATAACATCGAAATTATGAAACACACCTCAAATCGAATTTAATGAACTTATGAGACTTCTACAGCTTGCACCGAATCATATCAAATCTACCCGGCATGACATCAAATTTTGCATGCAAGTCTCAAATCACATAACGGAGCTAATCCAACTTTCGGAATCGCATTCCGACCTTGATACCACCAAAGTTAACTCTCGGTCAAACTTCTCAACCTTCCAAAACTTCAATTTTCCAATTTTCGCCGACATGCTTCAATTTACCCTATGGACCTCCAATTCCAAATCCGGACGCACGCCTAAGTCCAAAATCACCATACAAAGCTATTGGAATCACCAAAACCCCAATCCGAGGTCAAAATGCTAAAAAGTCAAACTTGGTCAACTCTTCCAACTTAAAGCTTCAATTCTGAAGTTTATTCTTCCAAATCGATTCCAGGTAACTTGAAAACCAAAACCAACGATTCACACACGTCATAATACATCATGAGAAGATACTCGTGCCCTTAAACTGTCGAGCAAAGTGCAAATGTTCAAAACGACCAGTCGTGTCGTTACACATGCATATTCCTCGGTCGTTAGTCCATCTATTTTTTGCACACGCAGAACAAGAGTATGTTAAGATACTTCTTCTGCAATGCATCATAAACACCTCCAAATAACAAAGAAGTGTAAAGAACTGATAGGGCAGAATATAAAATCTAACACAAAGTATGATAGACTAGTCAAAGATCAACATGCCTTTTCCCAACCAATCAATCAGTCGACGTGATTCAGCATCCATGGGCATGAGTTTCTTAATTTTCATCTCTGCTTGTTATATAAGCATTAACGGAATTAACGCAGATAACTGAAAGAGACTGATAGCATGATAAATTTAACTTGGCAGAAAGAGGTAACCTAAAGGTAGAACAGATTTATCACTAAAATCATCACCATCCATGTGCCTGAGACTTCAATACAATATTTGAAAATTTTAGGTACTTTATCACCAAATTCACTAACAAAGAGATATAAAATAACAATCTAAAATAACCAAAGCTAAAGATGTAAATCAACTCTCTAAATAATCAGCGTTCCAATCAATCAATTTGCAATTGAACAGATTTAAGTTTCAAGTGAAATCCAGTGTATACAGTAGTGATCGATCTTAACGTGTTCAAAAATAGCGGATGAAAAGAAAAATGTGCAAAGGATGAAGTTAAACAGGGGATTTACCAGGAGTAGTGAGTCCTGCTCCATAATTTCTGATTCCTTCACTTTCTGAGCCACAACCTGTGAATTCCGATAGAAAAATGAAAGTTACAATATGCATGTGAATTAAACAAATGAATCAAAGTGGAATGAATAGAAAAGTATTTCTCCGATGATATCTCTGCTAATACTCACCATCGTTTTGCCAGATTTCTGTAGAGAGAGAAAGATTTGGAGAATTAGAGCTCCAGTTTTTCGGAAAGCTTTGCCGGAAATGAATGAAATTGGCGTGAGGGAAGTATAGTGCAGGGGAGGTGAGTTTAAGCGCAACGCGGACTGCGTGCTATAGTGGCTTAAACAGTAATTTCAGGAAAATGCAGGGTTCTTTTTGTATTGGGTAAATTGCTCTTGACACCGCTGAATGAAAGTAACTATTGTAAAGATACGTCCTCTTTTTTTTAAAAGGAATTTTTACCTCATATAGCAAAGATTAACACCTTATTTATTTTAAATAAATATTATTTAGAAATATTATATTCTATAAATACCTTTTAATATTTATAGCAAAATATCTAATTTTGGTTACCTCCTAACCCTAAGCCACTAAGTACGCTATTCAGTTACACTATTTTCTTTCTCTCTCTACTTTGATACATGTCATTCTCTTCCCCCGTTCCCTGAAAATACAATGTTCAATCTCAAAATTCCTCTCACTCACATCACCTACGTTATCTCTGATCCCAATTTCTCCAATTCTCTTGAGTGTTTCTTAATTTTTGAATTTTCTTTAATGTTTTCCTTGGATGTATTGCTTCCCCACCTAACAGTTGGACGCTTTTGTCTGAGAACCTACACGACTCAGATTTTTTATGCTGCCGTTGGATGCTTTTGTCTAAGAACCTACACGACTCAGATTTATGCCTAGGGGAGTTAGGTTTCAAAAGGATATTCTTGCGTTCCTTAGATTGAATGTAGGTGTCATTCAGATTTTCTATGCTGCCGTAGAGGTTAGGCAAACATCCGTTCATCCCTTTCTCCTTAAGAAGCCTAACAACACTGCCTACATGCAATGAGAGGATGTGAAAGAGGAAATCAACGCAATCCTTTTCAGCCTCCGCAAATACAACTTTCCGTGATCTTCAATACAAGATTCAAGCTTTAACAGAGTCCTTATTCTGCCACCATTGTTCGACGGCGGATTCGCCAGAAATTAGGGTTTGTTCTTGAACAAAGACGTCGGAGTTTGAGGCTGAGCAACTTGAATTTTCTGTTAATATATTTCAATGTATCTCGTTGTATTTCCATGTATTTCATTGTATTCATTGTCCTTTTTTCATTGTATTTCAATGTATCTCGTTGTATTTCATTGTATTCACTGTCTCGTTGTATTCCATGAATGTATTCATATATTTTTTAACTAATATAATTTATGTATTCAGATGTATTATATAATTTCTCTGAAGATTGTTATGTTTTTGGGGTGTTTTTCGGTTGAGAATCTTTTTTATAACTGGAAATACAAATTTTGTGTGTTATATTTGAGTTTGTTGAGTTGTATTAGGAGTCTATTATGCTAATTGATTCACTTTCCATTTAAAAACAGTGTAATTCCATGTTTCACGTCGTGAATACATTCGAATACAATAATTTGTCCAGCTGTAATCCCATGTTTCACGCCATGAATACATTCGAATACACTCGAATACAACAACTGATTAGCTGGACTTCCATGATTCACACCTATTTTTGCTATTGTATTCATGAATACAATAGCTTAAATATATCTAATACATCTTATAACAACAGAAAACATATCTACAATCCGTAATATAGCAAATGGTATCTATAGATAGCTAATTATCTTTTAGTCCTTTATGAAAATTTCTCTTTACTAATGAGTTAGATGACTATATATTTTGACTTTATACCAAGTTTTACAAAAATATTACTATATAGCTTACCCCAACTTGTTCTCTATTTGTTCATTGATTCATATGCCTTCTGGAAAATACTCAGCTCTTTACAAAAGTTTGTGTTTCCCTCTATTGGTTTTGAAGATAATAAGGTTCAACAGAATTTCAATTTCTTGTAACGTTTATTACTCCTTTTAATATTCAATGGCATTTCAGGTTATTTTCTATATATGGTCCTGTGAACATGTTATACGTCATGTTGCTATGCAGAGAAGACCCATTATTTGGAGTGAAGGATTAGGGAATTTACTTTGTCTTTGAATTGTGCTTTTTCTTCATGAGGAGGAATGATGATATATATATTTGCCTATTTGGGTTTCCACATGCTTCATATGATCGATATTCTTGCTACAGGATTATAGCTTAGTGCAACATATGAGCGCGTAACTCTCTTTGCCTCATTTTATACTATGAAGTAAAGTCACAGGAATAGAGGAATAATAATGCTACCTGATGAAATATAAAACTTTTAAACTATAATTTCAAAATACATGTGTTCATGCTAAACACCTTAAGATTGAATCCACTAACTTTAAATCCTTGATCCGGCTCAATCTTCGAGACATGATTCTAGAAGCCCAAAGGAACAAGGAGCTAAGGATGTTTAAAGGAATTAATTGGCAAATTTGCTAGGGGGAGCAGAAAACGTCGCCTTGTTCTAACCACTTGTGCTCATAATCCATTGTCGAAGAACCGTCCAATAAAGCCTGCAAATTTCCACGAACTTTTTGCAAGCACTTGTGGTGACGAAGTCTCCTCAGCACAACATTCTTATCAAGAGATTGATGAGACGACTTCAAATAGAGTTGGCTACTTACTGAGGTTACACTCTCATTCTCGTTACTATCTTGATCATTATGTGAGAAACTCACCTTTTGGGGCTCAGAGAAAGAAGGTCGTTGCTCTTTAGATATCAAGAAAGCCATGTTTCTTTGAATGATTGTAATATCAATAATTTTCACAAGTCAAGAGGTAGTGGAAGAATGGTGAGTTGGACTAAGTCTATAAATAGCATTCTATATGCAAATATTTCTGTGGGTATATAGGCAACTCGTTGTCTTCTTCTAAAGAGTAACGCATATTTGGGTTCCTCTGGTTTTATTTTAAGCTAGTGGTTTCTTGATCAGATAGTAGCAAATGGATTGTACACTTAGTATATAAGTAATAGCAGCTCCCAATTTTTTCCTAAATGTGCAAATAAATTGATAAACAAAACACACGAAATGTCATGGGCTGCTTTCCAGACATGCCCCATGACCCCTTGGCCGCGCCCCATGGCGGCCTAGCAAGCCTCACAATGCCTAGCGCCATGGTCGGCCCCGTGGTCTTGGCTGCGCCAAGTGACAAGCGCGCATGTGCCTCTGTCGCCCCACCGATGCCTCTCGCCAGCGCCCAAGGGCTGGCCAATGACAACAGCGCCGCGCGCCCTGACAATGCCGCGCGCGCAGATCCTGATGCCTCGCCAGCGCCCAGCTGCAGGCCCATTCCAACAGCGCCTCGCGCACAGACCCTGATGCCAAGCACCAGTGCCCAGCCTCAGGCCAGCACATCAAGTGTCGCGCGCGCCCACAGCAACGCGCGCGCAGACCCTGACCCGCAAGACAAGGATGCTGCCATCGGACTTAGTTTTTCCTTGTAATAATCTAAGTCCTTTTCATTGTAATCATAGACTAGTTTTCATCATTTTCATTTCAGTGTGCTTCTACAGCTTTATTAGGACTAGTCTTGTAATGTTGGTTTATTTTTTTTAAGCATTATTAAGGGGGACCAAACAATCAAACATTTCAATCAGCATTTTCTGGTGTCTCTCCCCCTCGACACCACATCATTGTAATCATCATTTTCAGTCATCAATAAAATCATCATCAGCATTCAAAACCCAATTCTCTCTCAAGCTTCCGCAATTGCCCACGACATTGGTTTTCCCGCACGGCACTGACAATCTAGTCTAGCGTGCGGCGAGGACCTCATTGGCGGACAGCAACCGCACTGACATCGGTTGCTTAGCCTTACGTTGCCCTTCCAAAGATCATCAGGAAGGCGTTGCGTAACAGTTGGTATCAGAGCCTAGGCTCGACATCGGACGAGGGAACATTTGCCATCATCACCATTTCTGACCATGGTGAATCATGGGGAGCGTCTAGCATCCCTAGAGGAGACGGTTGACCGATTACGACCCATCGTAGAAACGGTGCCTGATCAAAGCAACAACCTAGTGCAAAGGTTGGACGACCTGGACCGCCGAATGCGGCAGGCCGAAAATGACATTGCAAACATCAGTCGTGACTCCGACGAGGACCGACAAACGGCAGCCATTGAAACTGCCAACATCCATGGCAAATTTGAGGACCTCCAACAGGAGCGTGCCGACGATTTAGCCCATCAGCAACATGAGGCAGACAGACTAACTGCCATGCAGCAAACCATAAACGACTTGACTGACAAGCTCAACGTTGTCAATGCTGCCTTACAGAGCCTACTTCGAGAAGGCAACCATCACATCAGGGGTGCAGCAGACCTCACCCCCATTCCACAAAAGCTTAAGATACCGGAGCCAAAGCCATACGACGGATCCCGGGATGCTAAAGAAGTGGAAAACTTCATCTTCGACATCGAACAATACTTCGATGCCGTGGGCCATTTGGAGGAATCCAAAAAGGTAGCGACTGCTGCCATGTATCTTCAGGGCGATGCCAAACTTTGGTGGCGGGTCAAACACGAAGCCATCAAGGCCGGTGAAGATACTCTTCAGACATGGGACGAATTGAAGGTAGCCATACGCCTGCAGTTCTTTCCCGAAAATGTGGAATACAATTCCAGGAGAAAGCTACGGGACCTCCGCCACACCAGATCAGTGAGGGAGTACGTGCGCGAATTCTCCGCACTCATGCTAAACATACGCGACATGGGGGACAAAGACAAACTCTTCGCATTCATAGAAGGTTTGAAACCTCATGCCCGTATGGAACTACAGCGACAACGGGTAGACACCCTGCCCAAGGCCATTCAAGCTGCAGAATGCCTTGGCGACTATCATTTGGGAACTCAGAACGACAGGCCCCAGCCGTCTGTCCGAGGGGGATCCAACGGGCACCATCCCAGCAATGGTGGCCCAAGCAAAAGTGGGGGAGATCGGAGTGCATCAAAAACTAAGACTCCTCCCTCCAACAGCAACAGTGCTGCATCCATCAACAACAATCAGGGGAGAAAGCCTCCCTCAGAATGCCGTCATTGCGGCGGGGCACATTGGAACAATGAATGCCCAAACATCAAGGTCAATGCTCATCAGACGGTCGAGGATGAGTTAGACACATCAGACTCATCAGACGACGACCAGGTAGGCGCCTTCAATGCAATTGTTGGCTCTATCCCTCATGCCTTAGCGGGGACCAGTGCATGTCCTCCTAAGAAAACATCAGTCCCGATCACCAGGAAAGGGAAAGAAAAGATGGACGAAGGACCTCCTAAGCAAGCGAGGACCCTAATGTTCGTCGAATTGAAAGTGAACGGCAAGCCCCTTCACGCATTGATAGACACGGGTGCCACCCATAACTACTTGTCATCAACGCAAGTAGAGCGCCTAGGTCTTGTGGTACAAAAGAGCAAAGGCCGCGTCAAGGCTATCAACTCACCACCTCAGGCATTGGGTGGAACAGCTACAAATGTCCCAGTGAAACTTGGCCCATACAAAGGAAGCATCGACCTGCGCATCGCAATCATAGATGACTTCGACATCATAGTGGGTTTGGATTTCATGAGGCAAACCAACACCATTCCGGTACCATATGCCAACATGCTCCTGATGATGGGAGAAAAAGGGGCCAAGCCCTGCACCATACCATGCTTTCCCATAAAGATGGCCGCTGAAAACATCTCGGCCATGCAATTGGGAAGTCCACATACCAGGTCAAAACTCCATCCTGGTGGAAGATCCATCCAGTCTTCCATGTCAGCCGCATGCAATCATTGCTTCGCTACAACAGCAAGCTCAAAGAACAGAGGGGCGCAGACCTCCCATCCAACAACCATCAGAATCATCATCATCATCATCATCATCATAAGGCTCCGAGGACGGCGCCAACTCAGGTGGGGGAGAATGTCATGGGCTGCTTTCCAGACATGCCCCATGACCCCTTGGCCGCGCCCCATGGCGGCCTAGCAAGCCTCACAATGCCTAGCGCCATGGTCGGCCCCGTGGTCTTGGCTGCGCCAAGTGACAAGCGCGCATGTGCCTCTGTCGCCCCACCGATGCCTCTCGCCAGCGCCCAAGGGCTGGCCAATGACAACAGCGCCGCGCGCCCTGACAATGCCGCGCGCGCAGATCCTGATGCCTCGCCAGCGCCCAGCTGCAGGCCCATTCCAACAGCGCCTCGCGCACAGACCCTGATGCCAAGCACCAGTGCCCAGCCTCAGGCCAGCACATCAAGTGTCGCGCGCGCCCACAGCAACGCGCGCGCAGACCCTGACCCGCAAGACAAGGATGCTGCCATCGGACTTAGTTTTTCCTTGTAATAATCTAAGTCCTTTTCATTGTAATCATAGACTAGTTTTCATCATTTTCATTTCAGTGTGCTTCTACAGCTTTATTAGGACTAGTCTTGTAATGTTGGTTTATTTTTTTTAAGCATTATTAAGGGGGACCAAACAATCAAACATTTCAATCAGCATTTTCTGGTGTCTCTCCCCCTCGACACCACATCATTGTAATCATCATTTTCAGTCATCAATAAAATCATCATCAGCATTCAAAACCCAATTCTCTCTCAAGCTTCCGCAATTGCCCACGACATTGGTTTTCCCGCACGGCACTGACAATCTAGTCTAGCGTGCGGCGAGGACCTCATTGGCGGACAGCAACCGCACTGACATCGGTTGCTTAGCCTTACGTTGCCCTTCCAAAGATCATCAGGAAGGCGTTGCGTAACAGAAAGCGTGGACTAAAGTATTTGTTAACTTATCGAGAAATAAGTAAAGTGTCAGCACAATATAATAAGTGTAATGGTTATCCTGAAGTGGGAGGGTGGGGACCAGTGGCGGAGGGGGTTCAAAATAATTTTTTGTATCTAGTAGAAATTGAACTCATGACCTTATGTAGATTTTGAACCCTCTTGACCACTAAACTATACTTTTGTATTGTGTTAAGGGGGTTCAAAACTTAATATATAAAAGTAAAAAATAAATTTTGCCTTATATACAGTGTATTTTTTCGGCGAAGGGGGTTCGGATAAACCCTTGCGCCCCTAAATCCGCCCCTGGTGAGGACCAATCTATTGAAACTTGAAAAAGGAGGAGAATGGAGGACAATGCAAATGATGGAAACAGTGGGCTGTGTCACTAGTTTTATTTCCAAACCGACTGCGTAAGCGTAACTGAGGACATTTTATTGGGCTCATTTGCTCATTTTATAGGTACTTTTATCTTTGTCAATATTCCTCACACATTAAAATAAGTTTCACTGGAAAAGAAATTTAACTTACTAAATTATGCACGCAGATATCGACTCTTTTGAATTTCTGGCATTCGGTAGGAAGTTTTGTGGTAAATTCTCGTTCAATTTTGAAGATATTATGAACCCCGTAAACGGCGGTACTCAACAAAGTTATAGATATTGCAAGATATTAGATTACGCCCTTTTCATCGTGGCTTTTGCATCTATATTCTGTTTTTAGGTCACAATTGAACTTATACCTACCTTGCAAAAAAATTGTAAGTTTATCCACTTTACGATCAACTTCAGTTTAAAAATAGCACGGGCTAGCCAGTTTTCGGACTGGTCATTTAAAAATAGCCAGCGTTTGCAAAGTCATTGAAAAATAGCCATTATTTTGCTGCAACACGTAAAGTTCCAACAAAATATACTGGAGATCGGTGCACCTATGTATGAACTTCTAGCATATTATGCTGGAACTCCAACACGCGGAAAGTTCCAATATAATATACTGGAGATTGGAATACCGGAGCTCTAATCTCCAGTATATTATGCTGGACCGATATATTATACTGGAACTCCAGTATATTATACTGGAGTAATCCAGCATAATATACTGTTCGAATTTTGAACAGTGTTTTCGTTCAGATTTATCTTTACATAAAAGGTGGCTAAATTTCGATTACTTTTGAAACTGTGGCTATTTTTGAATGACCACTTGTAAATATGGCTATTTTTGAATTTCTCCCTCAACTTCAGACTTATCCGGTCTGAAGTTAAAGAAAATTAAAAAAATTACATTTTAGATGCATTTAAGGCCAAATAGGTCTGAAGTGCAACCAATCGTTTCATGCACTTAAGGCCAACAAATCTGAAGTGAAAAATTATACTTCAAATGCACTTAAGGCCAAAAAGGTGTGAAGTGCATCAAAAGTTTTCCTGCATTTAAGACTAATAAATCTGAAGTGAAAAATTGTACTTAAGGCCAAATAGGCCTGAAGTGCAACCAACGTTTTCATGCACATAAGGCCAAATAGGCCTAAAGTGTTGTTACACATTGTGTATTCGGCGTTATCATGCCGTAAAGGGGCTAGTTCGATAGCAAGATAATTTTGATGAGATAATTAAATGATGCGATAGTTATACGTTAAGATTGGAAGTTATTCGAGTTGTGATTAAAAAGTCAGACAAAGATCGCCGCAAGTTATGGGTTTTAAATTTCACTGAAATTTGGATAAAATATTTATGAGCTTTTCTCTCAATATACTAGGAGTTATAGTGTGTTCTACCGACCGAATCGAAGGTCTATGAGTCTAGTTTCCAACGCAACAAATCGTTCATTAATACGACTTCGGAGTAAAGAGATATTAACATTTTCGTACTAGGGTGCACACTACTACGGGAGCAGTGTGCTTAGTCGGTTTTAGTTAAAAGTTTTTTTTTTTATTTAAGTCAATTTAAAACAGAATCCCTGCATTTTATCCTCTCCAAAACAGAACCTAAAACCTAAGAATTACTCTCAAACTCCTCCCATCCATCTAGCCAATCATAACAGCAATTTAATCATCCTCGAGATGGAGAACACCATGGTAACTTCGGAATCGTGAATTCTTCCGTGTTTCATTTTTCGTAGGAAGACTTTGCCTTGAAGTAATCTCGAATTTAAAGTAATTCTGATCACATAAGGTATGATTTAACTTCCTATTTTATCTTTGTAAACTTCTACTATAAGAATTCTTAAGGAATAGTTGAAACCTCTATAGAAATGTTCTTGATTTTTTTAAGAAACCTCTCTTAATATGACTTGATTGTTGGGGCTGTTCTATATAGTTTTATTGTGTTGTTTGGATCTGTGAAGACATGTATGGAATCGTGTCAATGAGGAGATGTAGTAAAGTAAAAATTTGGTAGTGTGTTTCGGGGAAATTAAACTACAAAAGAGTCTACAAATTCATGCCCGCAAATTGTTCACTTAAATGTCTAAATGAAGAATTATATAAGATATGAGCTTGAATTTGATATTGAATGGTTCGTATTATGTAGGAAATCATTCCTAAGGCTTTCGAGGTCTCGGAAACCGTATATAACTCCATCGACAAGGTATGTAGGGCTTTTGCTATACTTTTCGGCATGACTAGAATTCGAATAAACGTTTATCGAATTGTTTCGTCGGATTCGAGTTATTTCACCTTCAACTCATAAAGATGCTTAGACCTGATCCTTTATCATAGATTGCTTACTTCAGAGAATATCTATGAATTCTCGATTTTCCTTGTTCCTTGCTTAAAAAGAACTAGAGCTTTTTTACTCGTTCTGCTTTCGACGTTCATATAAATCATGAATAATGGTCGCTGAAAAGTAACACCTACTTCAAAGGTACTCATAACACATAACTCTCATGTTCTTAGTACTTGTTGGCTTGTAGTTGAACATTAAATACTTTAGTGACAACCATGATAGTCGGGGAATAATGATGATAGGCCACTTCGACACTTCTTAGAATACGTCTTTTAAGGTTAGTTTCGCATTGTACTTATATATGTATGTATTTACTTTCATTACCGAGCCGCACTATAGTCAGACGGGTATGACACCTATTGTGTAACCACAGATCAATTGGGATTACCGAGCTTCACGTGGCCAGGTATGATTCTACCGAACCTTTATTATGGCCGGGTATGTTATGGATATTATAGCTCCACAGAGGGATTCATTATTATTATATAATGTGATATATTATAAGTAGCGATAGTGAGCGACGACTCCACGAGCATACATTTATATTCATGTTGAATTTTAGTTTCCTATCGAGGCTAGTTTCAGAATTCAGATTGTCTCTATATCTCTTCTCTTGTTAATTACATTTTTCATGTTACATTCGTCGCCCTACATATTCAGTACATATTTCGTATTGACACCTTTTTATGCGTTGTATTCATGCCCACTGGTTTGGATAGACAGAGTTGCGTGCCTCCTCAGTAGGACCTCCAGGATCAGCGTTGGGTGTCACACTCCACTTCTTCGGAGTTGTTTATTTTGAGTCCATAGGTACTATTACAGGTGTATATGTGTAGTTTTGGGCATGTCGGGAGCCTTGTCCCGGCTTGCTGAGATTCTCTTACACTCTTAGAGGCTTGCAGACTAGCGGTCATTGCATATATATATATATATATATATATATATATATATATATATATATATATATATATATATATATGTCGTATATATGTCGTGTTGGGCTCTTTTGCCTTCAGGTTATTACCTTTCAGATCATATCTCATGGTTGGTTCGCTCGGGCCTTCGGGTGCCGGACACACCTCCCAAGATTGGGGTGTGACAAACTTGGTATCAGAGCAGGTCAGTCCTAGGGAGTCTACAAGCCGTGTCTAGTAGAGTCACATGAGGCTATCAGGCATTTAGGATTATTACTCTCTTCTTGATCTAGATCGTGCAATAGAGCCTAATCATAGGTGTTCATTCCTAATTCTCTTTTTGTTTACCTTCTCAGTGATGCCTAATACTACGAGACGACAAGTGGATATGAAATTTATTCAGAGGTTGGATAAGGAGGCGGGAGAGGGAACAAGTCAGGTGACACTTGCTAATGTAGATCAACATGAGCCACAGAATGAGGCTAATTCTCAAGCTTCCGGGGCAGCACCCCCACCACCCCCGGAAGGGTATAGAGGAGCTAACGTACCTTCAGTCCCTCTCCTAGTTGTTCCTGATCAGAACCTAGACATGCGGAGTGCTATACAATTGTTGACTCGAATAGTGACCTCCCAGGCCCAACACCAGACCCTCGGTATTACTGATAGATCCGTGAGTGCGAGAGTTCAGGACTTTATCAACTTGGATCATCTAGTATTTACAGGGGTTGATCCTAATACTGACCCACCGGATTTTCTGGATCGTATGCAACGGACCTTACAAATTATACATGCCACAAATGTTGAGTCAGAGGAGTTTACCTCTTATAGACTACGTGATATTGTTGTGACATGGTATGAGACTTGGAAGCAGCCTCGGGGGCCTAATGCGCCACCAGTGACATGGAAGGAGTTCTCTGAGGTATTTTTACAACAATATTTGTCAATTGAGCTTCGAAGAGCCCGACGAGAAAGGTTCTTACACTTAGAACAGGGTAATATTATGTGTATAATTTAAAGCATTTTCGAAAGTAGTAATATTAATATAAAATTATTTTTTTTCAAATCATTTTTTTCTTTAAAAAAAAAGTTCCACTCAAAATACCATATCAAATATATCTATATATATATATATATATATATATATATATATATATATATATATCAAGGTTGTTAAACTTACGGGGTGTAATATCCTTCCCCCCTTTAGAACATTCGTCCTCGAATGTTAATTCTTAGAGATTTGCAAAATTTTCACTAGGGTCTCCTCTGTAAATTAAACTTAAAACCCAAACTATATCTGAAGTCTTGACTATTCACAACCTTTTGTACTCGAGTATGTCGTATCTTTTTCACCTTTACCTTACTTACCTTTCAATCTTACATCGTATTTGATGTTTCTTTCATAACCCCCTTTCCACGTTACGCCTTAAAGCTCTACTGTGATACCTGCACCTCTGGTGCATACAAACTCTAGCGAAAGCTTCATACTAACTTCTTACGACTCAGCTCTATGGCACGATTTGGAACCAAAAGAAGGGTAACATTTCCTAAATATCTTATAGCCTCTCAATTATAAATGTGGCGCGCAACACACCCATAAGTGAGACTCTACTAGGCACGGTTTTGTAGACTCTCTAGGACACGACTCGCTCTGATACCACTTTGTCACGCCTCAAACTTGGGGAGGCGTGGCTGGCACCCGGTGTCGCACTGGCCCGAGCGAACCACTCTGTAGCTCATGATCATTCGACCAAAACTAGAACATACATAGGTCGAGTTAGCTGAACTCATTCCTTTCGTAACTATCATGGGCTCACATGGCCACAACTCATAATGTACAACTGTAAGTGAAAAACACTGTATCACTGAACCATTTTTCTTAAAACATGAATACATATGAGCCGTCAAAGCCTCTAACATACCGTACAAACTGAACCTCTGTCTACAAAGCCTCTAATATTATTCGACATCAAATGGGATAGGGTACCGGCCTACCTATAAGTCTGTAGAAAAACTTTAACACGATGACTCATAGACTCGGTTGCACTCCGAATGAGGTGGAGTCTTACCGATCCTTCGCTGAATGCAAACCACGTCTACTGTGAGGGCTCGTCAATCTGATTATCTATACATGCAGGCATGAATGCAGCATCCCCAACAAAGGGACATCAGTACGAATAATGTACTGAGTATGTAAGGCAGAACTAAAACATAATAATAAGTCAACATTAATTAAAGACATATAAGAATCAACCTGAATCTCTGAAGTGCCACCTTATCTGCATACTTATCATACTTACATATATAATGCTTCTATTTAAGACTATTTCTATTATCCATATTGTATGATGCATGACTGCCTAACTGATCAGTGGTAACTGTGCGACCGGCCGTAGCGTGGTGGTAAATGCATGACTACCCGACCAGTCGTAGCTTGGTGGTAAATGTGTAACTGCCCAACCGACCGTAGCTTGGTGGTAAATGCATGAGTGTTTGACTGGCCGTAGCTCAGTGGTAAATTGTCACGACCCTAACAGCAAACCCGGTCGTGATAGCGCCTCTCGTGAAGACAAGGCCAGCCAATCGAACATAATTCACCATTTTAAGCAGTTAAATAACATAAAGATACTTTAAACATGATTAAATAGCAATATTTAGCAAAAATAGAGATAACAAAACGGAAACCCAACCCGATACAGACCTAACCGGGGTGTCACAAGTCATGAGCAACTAAGGATCCTGATACAAGTCTACTAAATACGATATCTGGTACAACTATTTGAAAAACATAGAAATAATAAGATAAGGGAGACACAGGGGCTGCGGATGCCAACAACTACCTCGTAGTCTCCGAAACACCGCCTGGACTGGAAGGATCAACACTCAGGAGCGGGACTTGCTACGCCTGAATCTGTACACACGGTGCAGGGAGTAATGTGAATACTCCGACTCAATGAATAATAAATATAAATAATGACTGAAAGTAAGAAAATACGTAAAACACAAGGTATTCTATACCGAAGCAATAAAATCACTTAAAATCAGTAAATCAGTGAAGAATCAGGTAAAAATCCCTTTTCAGCAGGTAAAACAAGAAATTAACAGGTAAATAACAAGTAAAAGTTTGCCCCTCGGACACAGTATCAACAAAAATTGCCCCTCGGACAACATTTCAGAACAGTACCAGCCCCTCGGGCTCAATCTCAGAACAATATCAGCCCCTCGGGCTCAATCTCACATCACAATAGGTACTCGTGCTCACTGGGGGTGTACAGACTCCGGATGGGGCCCCTTACGGCCCAAGCGTAATATCAAGTCATCTCGAGGCATCAAGTCTAGGCCCTCAGCCTCATATCAATCAAGCCACCTCGTGGCGTATATAACTCAGGCCCTCGGTCTCATAAACAATATCAACAAGCCTCCTCGTGGTGTACATATCTCAGACCCTCGGCCTCAAATCAGTATCAGTGTTTCCTCATAACTAGGCCATCGGCCTTACTCAGTCAAAAATACTCACAAGCCCCTCGGGCATTAGTAAAATAGTATTTCTCAGCCCAAAACATCATTTAAGTCTCAAAACGGAGTAAAAGTGGCTGAGTAGTAAAACAGTGAAAAATAACATGACTGAGTTCAATTAATAAGTCAAAACAGTGAGAAAATAGTAATAAAAATCCCCGAAGGGTTCAAATAATTGGCACGAAGCCCAAATATGGCAATCAGCCCAATCATGATGATAACATATAAGTTCCCCAAATATGGCAATCAGCCCAATCATGATGATAACATATAAGTTCCAGTCAAATACGGGGTAAAATCATCAGTCGGGACAGACCAAGTCACAATCCCCACTAGTACACGACCCCACACTCGTCATCAAGCGTGTGCCTCACCTCAATATAGCACTACGATGTGCAATCCGGGGTTTCAAACTCTCAGAGTATCATTTACAATCATTATTCACCTCGAATCGGCTAAATCCCTAACTCGCGACGCCTTTGCCCCTCGAATCGGCCTCCACACGCATGGAATCTATCCAAAATCAGAACGAGTACGTCACAATATGCGAAGGGAACAAAGTCCAAATAAAAACAATCGAATTACCACAAAATTCCAGAAATTGATCAAACCCGACCCCCGGGCCCACATCTCGGAATTTAACAAAATTTACAAAACTAGAATCCTTATACTCTCACGAGTCTAACCATACAAAAATTATCCAATTCTGATA
Organism: Nicotiana sylvestris; assembly: GCF_000393655.2. NCBI lineage: Eukaryota > Viridiplantae > Streptophyta > Magnoliopsida > Solanales > Solanaceae > Nicotiana > Nicotiana sylvestris. The sequence continues at coordinate 116,825,633 of NC_091058.1, read as the reverse complement.
CCATTTGGTCCTTCAAATCATCATTTTACATTTTTGAAAGATTTCACAATTTTCTTCCCAAATTCTATCCCAAATCACGAATTAAATGATGAATTATATGATAGATTCATGTACTCTAGCCAAATCTGAGTTAGAATTCACTTACCCTGATAAATTTCTTAAAAACCCTTCGAAAAATCGCCAAAATCCGAGTTCTCTAGGTCAAAATATCAAATAAAACTTAAAACCTCGTATTTATAGAGTACCCCACAGATTTCCAGCTTCGCAGACTGCACAAAATTGACCGTGGTTCGCACAAAACTAGTGCGGTCCGCACAAAAACAACCGCAGCCGCACAGGCTTTCCTCTGCAGTGACAGGCTATAGTGTTTTGGCAATAACTTCCGCTATAGATGTCCAATTTGTGATACCTTTTCCTTTTTGGAAATTAGACACGAAGGGATACAACTTTCATCTTTGAATCATCTCAAAATTCCTTGTAGATCAAAAGATATGAATTTCCAAAGTAAGACCAGTCAAATATTTCCGCACCGCGGCCGCAAAGCATTTAGTGCAGTCCGCACAACACCTACCGCGGCCGCACTTTATTTTGTGCGGTCCGCACAACACCTACCGCGGCCGCACTTCGTTTTGTGCAGACCGCGCTGGTGGGTTCCGAGGCCTGAAATCCTTCTGGACCTGCTACAACTATGATTTTCGGCCTAAAACATCCTGGAACCTACCCAGAACTCCCGGAACTTCAAACCAATTGTACCAACACATCCCATGACATCGTTCAAACTTTTTCAGAACGCTCACAGCAACATCAATCACCAATTTAACATAGGATTCAAGCCTAAGAACTTCAAGAACTCTTAAATTATGCTTTCAATCAAAAAGTCCATCAAATCTCGTCTGAATGACCTAAAATTTTTCACACACATCCCAAATTACACAACAAAGCTACTATCACTCTCGGAATTCCATTCCGACCTCTATATCAAAAATCTCGCCTATCAACCGGAACCACCAAAATATCAGCTTCGCCAATTTAAGCCTAAATCTTCTCTATAACTCCAAAACACATTCTGATCGCGCTCCTAAGTCACAAATCATCTTCCGAAGCTAACCGAACTATCGGAACTCACCTCCGATCCTTCTAACACATAAGTCAACATCCGGTTGACTTTTCCAACTTAAGCCTTCTTAAAAGAGACTAAGTGTCTCAAACTTCACCAAACTCATTCCGGACTCGATCTGCCCAACCCGATACCATAAAAACACGGATAACAAAGCAAAAAGAAGCTGAAATGGGGGAAATAGAGCGGTAACTCATGAGATGACTGGCCAGATTGTCACATCCTCCCCAACTAAAAAAATGTTCGTCCTCGAACGAGTCAAGAAACATACCTGAAGCCTCGTATAGGTGAGGATATCTGCTCCGCATCTCCCGCTTGGTCTCCCAGGTAGCCTCCTCCACGGGCCGACCTCTCCACTGCACTTTCACTGAAGCTATATCCTTTGACCTCAACTTTTGAACCTAACGACCCAAAATAGCTACTGGCTCCACATCAAAGGTCAAATTATCATCCAACTGAACCATGCTGAAGTCCAAAACATGAGACGGATCCCCGATATACTTCCGGAGCATAGAAACATGAAATACCGGATGCACACTCGACAAGCTGGGTGGCAAAGCAAGCTCATAAGCCACCTCCCCAATCCTCTGAAGCACCTCAAAAGGCCCAATGAATCGAGGACTTAATTTCCCTTTCTTCCCAAATCTCGTAACACCCTTCATGGGTGAAACCTTCAACAAAACCTTCTCGCCAACCATGTAGGACACATCTCGAACCTTCCTATCAGCATAACTCTTTTGCCTCGACTACGCTGTATGAAGCCTCTCCTAAATCACCTTCACCTTCTCCAAAGCATCATGTACCAAATCAGTCCCCATAGTTTGACCTCACCGGGCTCAAACCAACCAACTGGAGATCTGCACTGCCTCCTATACAAAGCCTCATATGGAGTCATCTGAATACTTGACTGGTAGTTGTTGTTATAAGCAAACTCTACAAGCGATAGGAACTCATCCCATGACCCTCCAAAATCAATAACACTAGCACGCAACATGTCCTCCAATATCTAAATAGTACGCTCGGACTACCCGTTCTTCTAAGGATGAAAAGCTGTGCTCAACTCAACTTGAGTACCCAACTCTCTCTGCACGGCTCTCCAAAACTGCAAAGTAAACTGAGTACCTCTATCTGAAATGATGGAAACTGGAATGCCATGCAAACGAACAATCTCCCAGATATAATCCCTACCAACCGCTCTGAAGAATAGGTAGTACACACAGGAATGAAGTGCGCGGACTTGGTCAGCCGATCCATAATTAGCCAAATAGCATCGAACTTCCTCAAAGTCCGTGAAAGTCCAACAACAAAGTCCATAGTGATTCTCTCCTCTTCCACTCAGGAATATCCATCTGTTGTAGCAAGCCACCCGGTCTCTGATGCTCATATTTCACCTGCTGACAATTGAGACACCAAGCTACAAATCCCACAATATCTTTCTTCATTCTTCTCCACCAATAGTGTTGCTTCAAATCCTAATACATCTTTGCGGCACCTAGATGAATAGAATACCACGAGTTATGGGCCTCCTCCAGAATCAACTCCTGGAGCCCATCCACATTGGGCATGCAAATCCGGCTCTGCATCCTCAACACCCCATCATCACCAATGGTCACACCTCTAGTATCTTCATGCTGAACTTTGTCCTTAAGGACAAGCAAATGCAGATCATCATACTGACGCTCTCTGATGCGATCATATAATGAAGACCGAGAAACCACACACGCCAATACCCGACTGGGGTCCGAAATGTTTAATCTCATAATCCGATTGGCCAAGGCCTGAACATCAACTGCAAGAGGTCTCTCCCCAACTGGAATACATGCCAAACTCCCCATACTCACTGCCTTTCGGCTCAAAGCATCGGCCACCACATTGGTCTTTCCCGGATGGTACAATATAGTGATATCATAATCCTTAAGCAACTCCAACCATCTCCCTGCCTCAAATTAAGATCCTTTTTCTTGAACGAATGCTGAAGACTGCGATGATCAGTGAACACCTCACAAGATACGCCATACAGGTAATGCCTCCAAATCTTCAATGCCTGAACTATGGCAGCCAATTCCAAATCATGAACGGGGTAGTTCTTCTCATGGGGCTTCAACTGACGAGAAGCATAAGCTATAACTCTACCCTCCTACATCAACACACAACCAATCCCAACTATCGAAGCATCACAATACATGGCATATGAACCTGAAGCTGATGGAAAAACCAACACTAGAGCTATGGTCAAAGCTGTCTTGAGCTTCTAAAAGCTCTCCTCACACTCGTCCTACCATACAAATGTAGCACCCTTCTGAGTCAACTTGGTCGAGGGCGATGCGATAGATGAGAATCCTTGAACAAACCGGCGATAATAGCCTGCCAAACCAAGGAAATTGCGAATCTCTATGGCTGAGGATGGTCTGGGCCAACTCTGAACCGCCTCTATCTTTTTTGGATCAACCTGAATACCCTCGCTGGACACCACGTGCTTCAAGAAAGCCACTGAACTGAGCCAAAACTCACACTTGGAGAATTTTGCGTAAAGCTTCTCCTCCCTCAATCTCTGCAATACAACTCTCAAATGCTCCGCGTGCTCCTCCTAACTACGCGAATACACCAGAATATCGTCATTGAAGACTATGACAAATGAAGCAAGATATGGCCGGAACATGTTGTTCATCAAATGCATGAACGTTGTTGGGGCATTGGTCAGCCCAAAAGACATCAGCAAGAACTCATAATGACCATATCGGGTCCTGAAAGTTGTCTTAAAAATATCCGAGTCCCTGATCTTCAACTGGTGATAACCTTAACAGAGATCAATCTTGGAGAACACCCTCGCTCCCTGAAGCTGGTCAAATAAATCATCAATGCGAGGCAAATGATACTTGTTCTTAATTGTTAATTTATTTAATTGCCTATAATCAATGCACATTCTCATTGTTCCTTCTTCTTCACAAACAGAACTGGCGCCCTCCAAGGTGACACACTAGGCCGAATGAACCCCTTATCTAGGAGCTCCTGAAGTTGCTCCTTCAATTTCTTCAACTCTGCTGGTGCCATACGATACGGTAGAATAGAAATGGGCTAAGTGCCCGGCACCAGGTCAATACCAAAATCAATATCCCTGTCCGGTGGCATGCCCGACAGGTCTGCAGGAAACACATTGGGAAAGTCCCTCACAACTGGAACAGAATCAATACTAGGAGTCTTAGCCCCAACATCCCTCACAAACGCTAGGTATGAAAGACAACCCTTCCCAACCATACGCTGGGCTCTCAAGAAGGAGATCACTCTACTAGGGACATAATCAGTCACACCACGCCACTCGATCTGCGGTACACCTGGCATAGCCAAAGTGATTGTCTTAGCATGACAGTCCAAAATAGCACAACACAAAGATAACCAGTCCATGCCCAAAATGACATCAAAATCTACCATGCTCAATAGCAATAAATCCACTCGGGTCTCCAAACCCCCAATAGTCACCACACATGACCGGTACACACGGTCTACAACAACAGTATTGCCCACTAGGGTAGATACATGAATAGGTAAAGCAAGAAACTCACAGGGCATACCAAATAACGAGAAAAATATGATGACACATAAGAAAAGGTGGAATTGGGATCAAATAATACAGAGGCATCTATGTGGCAGATTGAAACAGTACATGTGATAATAACATCTGAAGCAATAACATCGGGTCTACTTGGGAGTGCATAGAAACGGGCCTGACCTCCCCCTGATCGACCTCCCCCTCTAGGGCGACCCTTGGCTGACTGACCTCCATCCCTAGCTGGCTGAGTGGGTGGTGGTGAAGAAACTGACATTGAAGCCGAAGACTGACCCCTCTGTTGGGACGAACTAATAACACGACGAGGACACTGCCTCCATATGTGGCCTATCTCGCCACACTCATAACAACTCCCAGGTGTTGGAGAAGGGGACTGAAGGGAAACCCTCGCACCGGAGTGACTAGCAGATGCGCTCGGCATAGAAGAACCCTGAGTCGATGGGGCACGAGATGAACTCTGAGCTGGGAGGGTGCTGAGTGATGACTGGACCTACTGAGATCCATGATAACCATGACCCGAAGATGCTCCACGATAACCTGGGCGAGCTGGCTGAGCAGGCCTGAAAAACGGCCTCTACCATGCTGAAACTGACCCTTTGAAGGAGCACCACTATAACTGCCTGATCCTCGAGGCCTCTTGGCCTCCCTCTCCTCTTGATCCTGGCGACAAACATTCTCAATCTCCCGGGCAATATCAACAACCTCCTCGAAGGTAGCACCCATCACTCTCTCTCTCTGGTCATAAGAATGCGGAGCTGATAAGTAAGACCATCAACAAATCTCCTGATCCTCTCTCGATCGGTCGGAACCATCCAGATGGCATGACGAGCCAACTCAGAAAACCTCGACTCATATTGTGACACAGTCATATCTCCCTATCGCAACCACTCAAACTGTCTACGCAGCTGCTCTCTGCGGGACTGCAGTACATACTTCTCCAGGAAGAGAACAGAGAACTGCTGCCAAGTAAGGGGCGCTGCACCAACAGGCCTACGCCTCTCATATGCCTCCCACCAAGTGAAAACATCTCTTGAAAACTGGTAGGTGGTAAAAGCAACCCCGCTGGTCTCCAAAATACTGGCAGTACGAAGCATCCTCTGACATTTATCCAAAAATCCTTGGGCGTCCTCGCCCTCTACACCACTGAAGGTCGGAGGTTGTAATCTACCAAACCTCTCCAATCTACGTGCTCATCCTCCGACATGACAGGAACCACATAGTCCTGAGCAGCTGCGACCGGCTGGGCTGGATGCTCCCCCGGCGTCTGAAGTCCCTGCACTACCTACTCAGGTGTGCGAGCGGCTGGAGTCTGATTGCCTCCCCGTCCTGTGAAGTAGCTGCTGTTGTAGTGGCTGAAACTACCTGAGCCAGGCCAATGCAAACTGATAAGATCTATGCCAAAGCCTCCTAAAGACCCGAAATCACGATGGGCACAGCTGGTGCCTGAACTGGTGCTGCTGAGCATCCATAACTGGAGCCTGATCCTGAGCTGGGGCAGCTGGTGGATCTACAGGTGCTACCCTCGCTGCTCTGCCTCTACCACGACCACGACCACGTCCTCAGCCTCTGGTGGCCACAGCTAGTGGCACTGGGGGTCGTCCACCCCGTTCGGTAGCACGTGTCCTCACCAACTGTGAGAGAATGGAATAATAGAAGTTTAGTACTCGTATCAACAAGTTCGCACGACAAGAATTTCAAGAATGTGAAGTTTTCCTAAAGGTTTTGCAGCCTCTCGAGGATAAATACAGACATCTCCATACCGATCTGAGAACTTTACTAAACCTGCTCATGACTCGTGAGACCTATGTAACCTAGGCTCTGATACCAACTTGTCACAACCCTAACCCCGAACTCGGTCTTGATGACACCTCTCGTGAAGACAAGGCCAGCCAATCGAACATAATTCACCCTTTTAAGCAGTTAAATAACATAAAGATAATTTAAACATGATTAAATAGCAATATTTAGCGGAAATAGAGATAACAAAACGGAAACCCAACTCGACACAACCCTAACCGGGGTGTCACAAGTCATGAGCAACTAAGGATCCTGATACAAGTCTACTAAATACGATATCTGGTACAACTATTTGAAAAACATAGAAATAATGAGATAAGGGAGACACGGGGGCTGCGGACGCCAACAACTACCTCGTAGTCTCTGAAACACCGCCTGGACTAAAGTATCAGCACTCAGGAGCAGGACCTGCTACGCCTGAATCTGCACACATGGTGTAGGGAGTAATGTGTGTACTTCGACTAAGTGAGTAACAAATATAAATAATGACTGAAAGTAAGAAAACACGTAAAACACAAGGCATTCTATACCAAAGCAATAAAATCACTTAAAATCAGTAAATCAGTGAAGAATCAAGTAAAAATCCCTTTTTCAGCAGGTAAAACAAGTAATTAACAGGTAAATAACAAGTAAATGTTCGCCCCTCGGGCATAGTATCAACAAAAAACCGCCCCTCGGGCAATATCTCAGAATAGTACCAGACCCTCGGGCTCAATCTCAGAACAATATCAGCACCTCGGGCTCAATCTCACATCACAATGGGTACCCGCCCTCACTGGGGGTGTACAGACTCCAAGAGGGGCCCCTTACGGCCCAAGCGCAATATCAAGTCATCTCGTAGCATCAAGTCTAGGCCCTCAGCCTCATATCAATCAAGCCACCTCATGGCGTATATATCTCAGGCCCTCGGCCTCATAAACAATATCAACAAGCCACCTCGTGGCGTACATATCTCAGGACCTCGGCCTCAAATCAGTATCAGTATTTCCTCACAACTAGGCCCTCGACCTTACTCAGTCAAAAATACTCACAAGCCCCTCGGACATTAGTAAAATAGTATTTCTCAGCCCAAAACATCATTTAAGTCTCAAAACGGAGTAAAAATGGTTGAGTAGTAAAACAATGGAAAATAACATGACCGAGTTCAATTAATAAGTCAAAAACAGTGAGGAAATAGTAAAAAAATCCCCGAAGGGTTTAAATAGTTGGCACGAAGCCCAAATATGGCAATCAACCCAAATCATGATGATAACATATAAGTTCCAGTCAAATATGCGGTAAAATCATCAGTCAGGACGGACCAAGTCACAATCCCCACTAGTACACAACCCCACGCTCGTCATCAAGCATGTGTCTCACCTCATTATAGCACTACGATGTGCAATCCGGGATTTCAAACCCTTAGAGCATCATTTACAATCATTACTCACCTCGAACCGGCTAAATCTCTAACTCGCGACGCCTTTGCCCCTCGAATCGGCCTCCACGCGCGTCGAATCTATCCAAAATCAGAACGAATACGTCACAATATGCTAAGGGAACAAAGCCCAAGCGAAAACAATCGAATTACCACAAAATTCTAGAAATTGATCAAACCCGACCCTCGGGTCCACATCTCGGAATTTGACAAAATTCACAAAACTAGAATCCTTATACTCTCACGAGTCTAACCATACAAAAATTATCCAATTCTGATACCATTTGGTCTTTCAAATCATCATTTTACTTTTTTGAAAGATTTCACAATTTTCTTCCCAAATTACATCCCAAATTACGAATTAAATAATGAATTCTATGATAGATTTATGTACTCTAGCCAAATCTGAGTTAGAATTCACTTACCCCGATAAATTTCTTAAAAAACCTTCGAAAAATCGCCAAAATCCGAGTTCTCTAGGTCAAAATATCAAATAAAACTCAAAAACCCGTATTTATAGAGTACCCCATAGATATCAAGCTCCGCGGACCGCACAAAATCGACCGCGGACTGCACAAAACCAGTGCGGTCCGCACAAAAACGACCGCGGCCGCACAGGCTTTCCTCTGCAGTGGTAGGGTTTAGTATTTTGACCATAACATTCGTTACAGATGTCCAATTTGGGATATCTTTACCTTTCTGGAAACAAGACACGAATTCCTACAACTTTTATTTTTGAATCATCTCAAAATTCCTTGAATATCTAAAGATATGAGCTTCCGAAATAGTACCAGTGAAATGTTTCCCACCGCAGCCGCACAGCATTTTGTGCAGTCTGCACAACACCTACCGCGGTCGCACTTCATTTTGTGCGGTCCGCACAGCACATACCGCGGCTGCACTTCTTTTTTTGCGGACCGCACGGGTGGGTTCCGAGGCCTGCAACCCTTCTGGACCTGCTAACAGCTATGATTTTCTGCCTAAAACATCCCGGAACCTACCCGGAACTCCCGGAACTTCAAACCAATTGTACCAACACATCCCATGACATCGTTCAAACTTGTTCAAAACTTCGGAATGCTCACAACAACATCAATCACCAATTTAACATAGGATTCAAGCCTAAGAACTCAAAGAACTCTTAAATTATGCTTTCGATCAAAAAGTCCATCAAATCTCGCCCGAATGACCTAACATTTTGCACACACATCCCAAATTACACAACGAAGCTACTGTCCCTCTCGGAATTCCATTCCGACACCTATATCAAAAATCTCGCCTATCAACCGGAACCGCCAAAATATCAACTTCGCCAATTTAAGCCTAAATCTTCTCTACAACTCCAAAACTCATTCCGATCGCGCTCCTAAGTCACAAATCACCTCCCGAAGCTAACCGAACCATCGAAACTCACCACCGAGCCTTCTAACACATAAGTCAATATCCGGTTGACTTTTCCAACTTAATCCTTCTTAAAATAGACTAAGTGTCTCAAACTTTATCAAACTCATTCCGGACTCGATCCGCCCAACCCGATACCACAAAAACAGGGATAATGAAGCATAAAGAAGCTGAAATGGGGGAAACGGAGCGATAACTCATGACACGACTGACCGGGTCGTCACATAAATGAATATGCATGACTGCCCAACAGATGGTAAATAATGATACATAACTGTCCAACCGGTAGTAACTGTCCGACCAGCCGTTGCACGGTAGTAAATGCATGAAGAAGCATGTACATGTATCATTACATTATAAACATTCACATCTTTATCAAATACCCCAATAGGGAACTAGATACATACTTAGACATGCTTTTAAAGTAATTATTTTAAATTAGTGAATATAACTCATATTTACTACCTTCATTCCTACCGTATAGGCACAGCAGTTGCATAAAGAATATTTTACCTTTATTACTCACACTAAGTTTACAAAGTGGACATACATTTACCAAAAGAATCTAAAATAAATATTGTGTCTCCTTATTCAAAGATGTGGCTTAGAACTAAATCCAATTAAAGAGTAGAATCCAAAAGCATGGTCCATACTAGATCCGATATACAAAATAGGAATACATTATTCATAACTCGATGAAAACATATACAGTACATTTCAATTTCTAAAATGTAGCTTAGTACTAATTCCAATTTGAGGTGTGAAAGATTTATAAGCTCGTCCAACTGAATAGATGTTATATCACTAGCTCATTCCAGGTTATACTTGGTGGTTGTAAAGCCTGAATCCTTTTAATCCACTAACATGAAATGGCAAATTTATAGATACCCGAGGAGTAGACAATTTAAACCTATCCAGTTGGTCATATGAGAGATAGTAGATACCAGGATATTCAGATGATAGACTTTTTTTCTTCTTTCTCAATTCTGACTTAAACAATAATTTTAAAGGGGGTTATGAGATGGTGTAACCGATGGGGAAACAATTTAATCATATAATCTATTTTAACATAAATACTTCCTTTATTTCATATAGAATTGTTTCAACTACAATATCTTTTAGTCCTTTCACAAAAATTCAAAATAGTGTTCCTAACAATTGCTCTATCAATCAATTATTATCTTTATAGGAATGAATAACATAGACATCCTTAAATGCTAAGAGTAGAACCACTTATGGAATATCATTACTTTGACGTATCGTTACTTGGATCATGCCAAAAGAAGGAAAGATTAGCCTTAACATACCTGAGATGATTCTCTTGATAATCCCTCTAATACACGACAATTGCGACAAAACTCATGATGGCAAGATCGGAATAGGAAAAAATCCGTATGACATTCTTGAGAAAGATTATACCGTGCTTCCTTAGAATTGCAAATCCCGCGTTGCTATAATATTGTAAGGGTTCGTGTGAATTCCTAGTTTGAGAATTCATTCATTAATGTTCTTAAAGTTCTAATCCATATCCATTTTTGTGAATTAAGGAGATTTTCTTAATAGCATTTTTCAACAAAAAAATGAGATAAGATGTATATATATCTTAAAAGGATGCCACCTCCTCCTTAATTAAAAAGATAGTTGGCAACTTGTTGCCATGTATTTCTAATCCCACGTGGATTGATGTACCTTAGTAATTATCCAAGATTCTTACTTAATTATTTATCCATAAATTTTAATTAATTTGTTAACGTTCTACTTAAATCAATAATTAACCAATTGTCCATATTATTAAGAATTATCTTAACTTACTTAAATTTTTACTTATTTTTAATACACTTTATACATTGTACTATTACGGTTATGTGGCACCATATAAAATAAATTCATACACTATTATTTTATTAAAACATCCATGTAAAAATACATATATTTTCTCAACTTATAATTTTCTTAATCTCATATAAAGAGTACAAATTTTCGTACACTTAATTCTTAAAATGGTAAAAAGATAACCTTCTTTTCTTGTGAGAAAATAATTTCTATCTTTACAATAAAGAAAATCCCATAAACTTTCTTATATTATGTGTATAATTTAAAGCATTTTCGAAAGTAGTAATATTAATATAAAATCATATTTTTCAAACCACTTTTTTCTTTAAAAAAAAGTTTCACTCAAAATACCATATCAAATATATATATATATATATATATATATATATATATCAAGGTTGTTAAGCTTACGGGGTGTAACATGGATTTAGGCCACAGTTTTCTAGGTGTCCATCTTATCTGGTAGCCAGTGCGCCATCACAGTTTCAGGGACAGCGACGTGATCAGACCATTTATTCTGGTCTAGGTTAGAGTTCACGAACCCTAGTTCCACAATTTAGAGGCGATTTCAGTCAGATGAGGCTTCAGTTTCCCAGATGTGATCGATGTGGCCGAAATCATTTTAGACCATGTCACCAGGGTTCTGATGCATGTTATGCATATGGACAGCCAAGTCATATTATGAGACATTGTCCGATGATAGGCGGATGGGGTATGGCTTAGCCGATGGCATTTGCAGGGGCTTTTTCTTCTTCTTCTTCTTCAGTACGTCCTCCTAGGTAGAGTATGCAGACATCAGCTGGCAGGGATAGGGGAAGAGTTGGAGCTTCTGGTTCAGGAGGTCAGCAGAATCACATATATGCTTTATCGAGTCGTCAAGATTTAGAGTCATGTCCGGATATGGTTACAGGTATAGTATCCGTCTTTTCTATCGATATGTATTCCTTTATAGATCCTGGTTCTACATTATCGTATATCTCCCCCTTCATTGCTAGTAAATGGGATAGAGAGCCTGAATTGTTGCATAAGTCATTTGAGGTATCTACGCCAATGGGTGAGTCTGTTGTAGTTAGACGGGTATATCGAAGTTGTGACGTGAAGATTCATGACCGCCATACTTTAGCTGATTTGCATGAGCTAGAAATGGTTGATTTTGATATCATTATGGGTATGGATTTGCTGGCTTCTTATTATGCCAATGTAGATTGCTGGACAAAGATTGTTCGTTTAATTTTCCAGGTGAGCCTATTATTGAATGGAAAGGTGATACTGCAGCGCCTAAGGGGAAGTTTATTTCTTACCTTAAAGCTCAAAGGATGATTTTGAAAGGGTACATCTATCATTTGGTACGAGTGCATGATATGGAGGTGAAATCTCCAACCCTTCAATCGATTCCCGTCGTGAATGAATTTCCTGGTCTTTCTCCCGAAAGAGAAATCTACTTTGCTATCGATGTGCTTCCAGATACTCAGTCAATATCTATTCCTCCATACATAATGGCTCCTGCTGAGTTAAAAGAATTGAAAGCTTAGTTGAAGGATCTTCTGGATAAGGGTTTTATCAGGCCCAGTACTTCTCCCTGAGGTGCACCAGTATTGTTTGTTTGTAAGAAGGACGGTTCGTTAAGAATGTATATTGACTATCATCAGCTTAACAAAGTGACTATCAAGAACAAGTACCCCTTACCTAGAATTGATGATTTCTTTGATCAGTTGCAAGGTGCCAAGTATTTCTCAAAGATTGACCTTCGATCCGGTTATCACCAGTTGCAAGTTAAGGAGAGAGATATTCCAAAAATGTCTTTCCGGATTAGATATGGCCATTATGAATTCCTTGTAATGTCTTTCGGACTTACTAATGCGCCATCAGCTTTTATGGATTTAATGAATCGGGTTTTCAAGATTTTTCTAGATATCTTTGTCATTGTTTTCATTGATGATATTCTGATATATTCTCGATCAGAAGCAAAACATGAGGATCATTTGCGTGTGGTGTTTCAGACTTTGAAAAATTGGAAATTATATGCTAAATTCTCCAAATGTGAGTTCTGGTTGAATTTAGTGGCTTTTCTTGGGCATATCATTTCCGATGAAGGTATTAAGGTAGATGGTCAAAAAATTAAAGCAGTAAAATATTGGCCTAGACCCACAACTCATGCGGAAGTTTGTAGTTTCTTGGGCTTAGCTGGTTATTATCGGAGATTTGTGGAGAACTTCTCTTCTATTGTTGCTCCCATGACAAAATTGACACACAAAGCCGTTAAGTTCCAATAGTCTGATGCCTATGAAAGGAGCTTTCATGAGTTGAAGAAACACTTAACATTAGCACCTGTTCTAGCAATCCTGAGGGATCTGAAGGTTATGTGGCATATTATGATGTATCTAGGGTTGGATTGGGATGTGTTCTAATGCAGCATGGCAAAGTTATTGCATATGCTTCGAGGCAGTTGTGGAAGCACGAACACAATTATCCGACTCATGATATTGAGTTAGCAGCCGTTATATTTGCCTTGAAAATATGGCGTCATTATCTTTATGGTGTTCATGTGGATATCTATACAGATCACAAAAGTTTACAATATATATTTAAGCAGAAAGAGTTGAACTTGAGACAAAGGAGGTGGCTTGAATTGCTGAAGGACTATGATATAGATATTTTGTACCATCTAAGCAAAGCGAATGTGGTAGTTGATGCATTAATTTGCAATTTCATGGGCAGTTTGAAGCATGTAGAAGTTGGGAAATTAGAAATGACTAAGGAGATATATCGATTGGCTAACCTGAGTGTGCGACTACATGATACAAGTGACCAGGGTGTAGTAGTCCAAAATATTGCGGGGTCATCACTGGTAGCTGAGGTAGAAATGCATCAATTTGAGGATCCGGAGTTAGTCAAGATTAAAGAGAGCATCCCTTTTCAGAAGAAGCAGTTGTTCGAGCAATCTGATGATGGAATTCTAAAATATAAGGGTCGATGGTGTGTACCTAATATTGGGGAGCTTCGTAAGCAAATTATGACAGAGATGCACCAGTCTCGATACTCAGTTCATCCTGGTTCAAAAATGTATCATGATCTTCATCAGTTATACTGGTGGAACGGCATGAAGAAAGATATAGCCACATTTGTGGCTCAGTGTCCCAACTACCAGCAGGTTAAATCTGAACACCAGAAATCGGGAGGGTTGCTTCAAAATATTGGATTCCAGCTTGGAAATGGGAATCGATTAATATGGATTTCATTATAGGATTTCCCAATTCTCACCGGAAGTTCAATTCTATTTGGGTCATTGTGGATAGGCTAACGAAATCAGCTCACTTTCTCCTAGTTAGGACCACCTATTCAGCTGAAGACTATGTGAGACTGTATATCAAAGAAATAGTTCGGCTACATGGAGTTCCACTTTCTATTATATCTTATAGAGGTGCCCAATTTACAGCTAATTTCTGGAGGTCTTTTCAAGAAGGTTTGGGTACTCTTGTTAACCTTAGTATAGCATTTCATCCGCAGACCGACGGACAAGCTGAACGCATTATTCAGACGCTCGAAGATATATTGTGATCTTGTATCTTAGACTTCAAGGGAAGTTGGAAAGATCATTTACCGCTTATTGAGTTTGCCTACAACAACAGTTATCACGTCGGTATTCAGATGGCACCTTATGAGGCACTATATGGGAGGAAATGCAGATCTCCTATTGGTTGGTTTGATGTTGGCGAGACAAATATGCTAGGACCCGAATTGGTGCAGCAAGCCGTAGAAAAGGTAAAGTTGATCCAGGAAAGGTTGCATACAGCTCAAAGTCGACAGAAATCATATTTAGATAACTGACGTCGAGACTTGGAATTTGCTGTAGGAGACTGGGTATTCTTGAAAGTCTCGCCTATGAAGGGTGTAATGAGATTTGTCAAGAAGGGAAAACTCAGCCCTAGATATGTCGGGCCATATCAGATTGTTTAGAGAATTGTGCAGGTAGCCTACAAACTTTACTTGCCACCGGAATTAGACGCAATCCATCCAGTATTTCACGTTTCCATGCTTCGCAAATTCTTAGGTGATCCTTCTTGCACCAGCCCTATTGAGGATATTGAAGTTACCGAGGACTTGTCATATGAAGAAATACCTATTGCCATTCTTGACTGTCAAATCCGTAAGCTACAGACAAAAGAGGTAGCATTAGTAAAAGTACTTTGGAGGAACAATAATGTAGAGGAAATGACATAGGAGGCCGAGGAGGACATAAAGTCCAAATACCCTCATTTATTTGAGTCTTCAGGTTTATATCAAGACTTGTGTGATACAATCCTTTTAGTACTATTTTACCTTTCGGCCTTAATCTATACATACTTTGTAGGTGATATGCTTGAGACAAATATGGAAGGTGTTGCAAAGATATCAACCAGTGATAGCTGAGGTAATTAAGTTATGGCTAACCTTCTTATTATCATTATTGTATAAGTAAATGGTCGTGTGGGGCCAAGTTGATGTTATTATGATGATGTGTAGCCCTGTGTGGCCTTGGATATGTATGTTTGGGCTGATGGCAGGTTTTGGATAGTCCAGTTCAGAGGGGAAACTCTGGCAAAAATTTTAACTTTTTTTTTCAAAAGTTAGGTTAACCGCTAACCTTCAAGGACGAATGTTCTTAAGGAGGGGAGAATGTTACACCTTGTGTATTCGGCGTTATCATGCCGTAAAGGGGATAATTCGATAGGAAGATAATTTCTATGAGATAATTAAATGATGGAATAGTTATACGTTAAGATTGGAAATCATTCGAGTTGTGATTAAAAAGTAAACAAAGATCGCCGCAAGTTACGGGTTTTAAATTTCACTGAAATTTTGATAAAATGTTGATGAGCTTTCCTCTTAATATACAGATTTATAGTGTGTTCTACCCAACGAATCGAAGGTCTATAAGTCTAGTTTCCAATGCAACAATCTTTTTGTTAATACGACTTCGGAGTAGAGAGATATTAACATTTTCGTACATGGGTGCACACTGCTACGGGAGCATTGTGCTTAGTCGGTCTTAGTTAAAAGTTTTTTTTATTTAAGTCAATTTAAAACATAACCCCTGCGTTTTATCCTCTCAAAAACAGAACCTAAAACCTAGGAATTCCTCTCAAACTCCTCCCATCCATCTAGTCAATCATAACAGCAATTTAGTTATCCTCAAGATGGAGAACACCATGGTAACTTTGGAATCATGAATTCTTCGGTGTTTCACTTTTCGTAGGAAGACTTCGCCTTGAAGTAATCTCGAATTTAAAGTAATTTTTGTCACATAAGGTATGATTTAAATTCCTCTTTGATCTTTGTAAACTTCTACCATAAGAATTCCTAAGGAATAGTTGAAACCTCTATAGAAATGTTCTTGATTTTTTTAAGAAACCTCTCTTAATATGACTTGATTGTTGGGGCTGTTCTATATGGTTTTATTGTGTTGTTTGGATCTATGAATACATGGATGGAATCGTGTCGATGAGGATATGTAGTAAAGTAAAAATTTGGAGGTGTGTTGCGGGAAAATTAAACTACAAAAGAGTCTACAAATTCATGCCCGCATGTTGTTTGCTTAAATGTCTAAACGAAGAATTGTATAAGATATGAGCTTAAATTTGATATTGAATGGTTTGTATTATGTAGGATGTCACACCTCCTTTTTCCGCCCCCGCGAGGGGCGTAGGAGTTTTTTCCAATTAAAGGACAATCAAAACGGGATTTGTTTATTTATTTCAGAGTCGCCACTTGGGAGATTTAGGGTGTACCAAGTCACCAATTTTAATCCCGAATCGAGGAAAAGAATGACTCCATATTACAGTCTGCGTACCAGAAATCCGGATAAGGAATTCTGTTAACCCGGGAGAAGGTGTTAGGCATTCCCGAGTTCCGTGGTTCTAGCACGGTCGCTCAACTGTCATATTTGGCTTGATTATCTGATTTAATACAAATATGAACTTATGTGCAAATTTTAACTTTTTACCGCTTTCATAATTATTATTATTATTTTTTACAAGGAATTGCAACGTTGTGAAAATGTATCTCGAACCGCGTTACAATCAATGTACCCGTGGTCGTCGACACACTTTGACTCCGTTGAGATTTGGATTTGGGTCACATCAATGTGCACCCGAGTTTAAGGAAATTAAATTATTAAAGGCGCGCCTAAAGCGACTAGCGTATTTATTTTGGGTAGGACCGTGGAATTTTACTAAACGGTCCATCCCGAAGTCTAAACAATTTTTAAAGCAAATATTTACTGAGGGCCCCCTGCAAATTTTGTATTGTTTACATTTATTTATTTTTAGCGAAATCCTCCCTTATTTTATGAATATCTTTTAATGACTACATTTTATTATTACTAAGTTTGTCTATAAATATAAAATCAATCTCTACATACTTAAAAATAACATATTAAATACTAGTTTAAAACAAATATTAACGGAAAGTAATATTACTAAAATTATAATTATAAATACAACATGGAATTGTCAAATATTTTTTTTAAAAAAACTAATTATCCCATAGTCGGATTAAAAATCATATTGTTAGATGACTTGAGCTATTGAAATTAATTATTTACAAATACTGAAAATTAGAAATAATCTTGATTACTAAACCGTATTTCTAAAAAAAAAAAAAAATTTAACCTTAACTAACCTTGTTTTAATTCAAATCATGTCATAATACTTGATTCACAAAATTAATTCATGTTTTAACTGAATTTAGCTACATGATTCCGATTAACTTAACGTTGGTGATACTAAAACCCTTATGAATAAGGAACTTAATCAATTTTGCCAAACTGATTTAATAAAGCCATTTTTACGTTATTTTCTTCTATTTTAATTATTTGACAGTTTAATCAGTAATGAACATGCTTAAATATATACTACCTAATAATCAGGTTAAAGCAAAGCATTATTTAATACATCGCTACAATATGCCTAATTATGAAAAACGACGGCGATTTACAGAATAATAATACATGAAATAACCTAAGTGCAATTAATAAAAAAACTAAATTAAAAATTTAAAATTTCATTCTTCATTTCAGCTTACAAAAGGCCAAAATTACAGTTGTGTACCTGGTATTGTCAATATAAGAAGAAGAAAGTCAGCCACGTAGTACGTAACACAACAACAACAATACTAACCAGCAATCCAGTCAACAAAAATCCCAGTGACAGATTTGAAAATCAAAATAAAATCCAGAAACACCGACAACAAACAACGGACAGAAACCAAGGGAATTTTCAGATTTAATGTTTAACCCTTAATTTCTAAATCCGTATATCAAAATATTTATCAGGTGTGTACTGCTCTCTCTTCTAATTTCCAGCTCCTTTTTTATTTGTATTTTTTCTTTTCTTTTTTTTTCTTGAATGTTTTAATATTTTTCGTAATTTTTCTTTCTCTCTTAAATATTCAGCTCTTTTTTTTTCTCTCTCTCTATCTGTCCGTTTTTTTTCTTATTCTCCCCCTTAAAATCTGATTCAAGACCTCTTATTTATATCCCATCCCAGAATCCTTTAATCAATTAAAATCAACCACTTTCTCCTACCAAACCCATTATCTTCCCACTCATCCCCCACTACATTAAACAAATATATCAACCCCACCCCATTACATCTTGTCCTCTATGCCTAAAATAAACAATTACCATATTCCCCTCCACTACATTATGTCTTGTCCCCCATTATATTAAACAATTATATCACCCACACCCCATTACATTTTGTCCCACATGCTTAACATAAAGAATTACAAAATGTACAATTCCTAAACTACCCCTCCGACCTTATTGCAATTACCATTTTACCTCTGAACGTACTGCAATTTACCAAACTACCCCCATCAGCTATAACCAATCAATTAATCAAACTCAACCAAAATATAGCTAATATGACCAATTTCTACACAAATTCGAACAACAAATTCAAACTAAATGATGAACAACAAAGAACAACTAAAATTTTGATTAAACAATATTTTTAGCAACAAACAAACCTACTTTCAGATTCAACAACAAACAAGTATATTCAGATTTCTAAATTCAATAATCATTTGAACTTAAAATCAAATCTAACAACATTACAACCAACAATTCCTATATTAAACTTAAACAAGATTATGAGACAAACTCAAGAAATAATCATAAATGATAAACAATAAACAAGAAAAATCAAACTTATACTAATTTCGGATTCAAGAACAATCAAACAAAATATGGACATAAATGAAAAGATTCAACAACAATAACAAGCAAGTTTTATTCAAATTCGAATTAAACTTGAATTAAGCTTAAACAAAAACAAATAAACATATTCAAATCACTAAACTTCAAATAATCAATTGATTTTTTTTAAAAAAAAATCCAACAAAATACAACAAAGATACATGATTCAAACTAAAATTAAAAAAACAAAACATAACTTCACATTAAATCATTGGATTAAAAATGAACTTCAAACAAAGATGAACGACATCAAATTAATGTGAATGAATTAACCATATTGGGAACCAATCCTAGTTAATTTAGACAAAAAATGGATGAGCAAGGAAACAACAATATTAACAACACAATACATATTCATCAACGAATCAAAAACCAAAACATAAACTCACGTTAAATCAACTGGATTAAAATGAACTTCAAACCAAGATGAACATGAATTAAATCAACTTAAACAACAAAACATGACGGATTCAAATGATTAAACCAACATATTTCCCTATTACAAATACATTCTTTTAGACAAATAACAAAACAATGCCGAAGAAGAAACAATTATGAATTTAAACTTGAATCTAACAACATTAACAATTTCTGAAAAATACATAAAACACATGAAACATCTAAAAATAATTAATTAAACTTCAATTTGAATCTAACAAACATTAAACTAACAATTTCACATGAACAACTGAAAAAATTAACAAAACAATGAACATGAACAAAACAAAAATCAAACATTTACCGTTTTTAGATTCGAGAGTATCAAAACGAAATACGGACAAAAATAAAACTCAAAACCAACTAACCGAAAATGAAACGACGAACAATGACTGACCAACGATAAACTCGTATGGACTGTTTTTACGACCCCAACCAAAATTCGAACAAACGATGACGAAGACGATGAAGCAACAGCAGAAGCAGCGGGAAGCAGAAGCAGAAACGTGAGCAGCAGTGACGACTCAAAACAGCAGCAGCTCGACGAGGCAGCTGGAAGGAGGAAGAGAAGCAGCAGCGACGCAGTAAGAGGGTGTCGAGCTCAAGCTCGAAGAAGATGAAGCAGGCAGCGATGGGGTTTGTTTAGATGCAGCGAAGAAGAAAGCAAAAGCAGCTGAAGATGAAGCAGCAATGGCGATGAAGAAAGCATGAAGCAGCCAACGCAGCTGTGAAGCAGCTCGTCGAGGGTCGTTTGGTTTTTTTTTTTTGGTCGAGGGTTTTCCGGCGGAGAAGAAGACGAAGCAGCGGCGGAGGAGCTGGTCGTGAGGAGGTGGCTGGTGGACTGGAGGGTGGTCGACGTTGGGCAGCCATGGTTGGAAGGTTTGGATCTTTGGGGAAGATGAAGAGAAAGAAGGGGGGGATAGCTTAGCATTTTTAGGGTTTTCTTTTTGTTTGTTTTGTAAAAATGTAAGATAATAGGGGTGTTGGGTTTTTGGGTTATGGACCAGGTCGATCCGGTTTAAAATGGACCGGGTCATGGGGAAGGTTGGACAATTTTTGGGCATGTGGCTTGAATTTGAAGAAGAGGCTCAATTCCGATTTTTCTTTGTATTTTTGCTCTCTTTTCTTCTTTTATTTTTCTAAAACTAAATTATAAAAATACTTAAATTATTATTAAGAACTAAATTAAGTTATAAAAGTGCAAATTAACTCCCAATAACAATTAACGCACAATTAAGTAATAATTAAGCATAAAATTGTATATTTGGACATTAAATGTTAAAAATACAAAAGATGCCTATTTTTGTAATTTTTAATTTTTGTAAAACAAACTCAATTACTAACAATTGTAGAATTAAATCCTACATGAAAAATGCGACATATTTTTGTATTTTTTTTATTAATTTACAAATAAACATGCACAGATAAACACAAATAATTATCCAAAAATGTCACAAAAATTCTCAAAATTGCACACCAAGGAAAATCATTTTATTTTGAATTTTTGGGAGTAATTCTCATATAGGGAAAAAATCACGTGCTTACATAAGAAAGCATTCCTAAGGCTTTCGAGATCCCGTAAACCGTATATAACTCCATTGACAAGGTATGTAGGGCTTTCGTTATACTTTTCGGCATGACTAGAATTCGAATAAACGTTTATCGAATTGTTTCATCGGATTCGAGTTATTTCACCTTCAACTCATAAAGATGCTTAGACCTGATCCTTTCTCATAGATTACTTACTTAAGAGAATATCTATGAATTCTCGGTTTTCCTTGTTCCTTGCTTAAAAAGAACTAGAGCCTTTTTACTCGTTCTCTTTTCGACGTTCATATAAATCATGAATAATGTTCGCTGAAAAGTAACACTTACTTCAAAGGTACTCATAATACATAACTCTCACGTTCTTAGTACTTGTTGGCTCGTAGTTGAAAATTAAATACTTTAACGACAACCATGATAGTCGGGGAATAATGATGATAAGCCACTTCGACTCTTCTTAAAATACGTCTTTTAAGGTTAGTTTCGCATTGCACTTATATATGTATGTATTTACTTTCATTATCGAGCCGCACTATAGTTGGCCGGGTATGACACCTATTGTGTAACCACTGATATGTTGGGATTACCGAGCTTCACATGGCCGGGTACGATTCTACCGATCCTTTATTATGGCCGGGTATGTTATGGATATTATAGCCCCACAAAGGGATTTATTATTATATAATGTGATATATTATAAGTAGCGATAGTGAGCGACGATTCCACGAGCATACATTTATATTCATGTTGAATTTTAGTTTCCTATCGAGGATAGTTTCAGAATTCAGATTGTCTCTATATCTCTTCTCTTGTTAATTACATTTTTCATGTTACACTTGTCGCCCTACATATTTCGTGCTGACGCCTTTTTATGCGTTGTGTTCATGCCCACAAATTCAGATAGACAGAGCGGTGTGCCTCCTCTGTAGGACCCCCGAGATCGGCGTTGGGTGTCGCACTCCACTTCTTTGAAGTTGCTGATTTTGAGTCCATAGGTATTATTACAGGTGTACATGTATAGTTTTGGGCATGTCGGGGGCGTTGTCCTGGCCTGTTGAGATTGTATTACACTCTTAGAGGCTTGCAGACTATATATATATATACACACACACCCTAGGCCAACAAGGCTGCAACAACAGTATAACAGTTATCCAGAAGGTTGATAGGGCCATACAATATATATATATATATATATATATATATATATATATATATATCGTGTTGGGCTCTTCTGCCTGCAGGTTATTACCTTTCAGATAATATCTCACGGTTGGTTCGCTCAGGCCTTCGGGCATCGTGTGCCGGTCACACCTCCCAAGATTGGGTGTGACAAGTGCAAATTACCCAGAAATAGGAATTTGTTATGCGAATTTTAACAATCCAATTTATACGATTTAGTACCTAAATCTACTCCAAATGAGCTCAAATTTAAAACATAACCTCCAAATATCATCAAGAACAAACCCCCATCTTCACTTTGTCAAAACAATAATAAATTGAACGAACATATTCTGCAATTAAGAAAAAGAAAGAGAAGAAACCCTAAGCAATAGTAAAATTAAAGCGCCACAATAGCTCACCACTGTAAAACATCATAAACTACCTTAAAATATATTCACAAACACTATACAAAATCAATGTTACCCGAAGAAGAAAAAGAAGAAGAAAAGAAGAAAAAGAAAGGAGAAAAATGACTGAAATTGTTTAAACAATGGGTACAAGATAAAAAAAATTAAAAAACGAGTATAGGTTAAATGGGGCGACCAAATAGGATGCCCCATGCAATTTTTACCTTTCCATCTCAATTAATATGACAATCTTTTACAAAAGAAAACATTACTCTATATATATATACTAGTATCTATAAACGTGCGTTGCACGTTATTAATGTCACATGATGGTTTAAATATTTATTTATATAAAGTAACAAAAAAATTTAATTAATGAGTGAAATTTTATATGTAATAATACAACAATTATCTAAATGCCAGAAATATTATTACATTAGCATAATACATTAATTCGAAATGAATGGCCATCATTAGAATTTACACAAGTGATCAATTTTAGTCAGATAACTATGTATTGTAGTTTAAAGGTATCTAATATGATGGTATTTCATAGAACACTTCTTTATAGACGATATTGTTTTTTGTATATGTTCCCTTCTAGTGCTTTGGTTGCTCTGCCATAACCAGACCTCTTGTAGACGATATTGATATCTCTCTTGAAAGTGCCACATATAGTTATCCGTGCAAGAAAATATATCGTTGTAAATATAGTCCAATATTTATGATGTTTGTCCTTGTGCTTTATTTATTATAACTACAAAACATAAACATACTGAAGATGATTTTCACACAAATTTAAAAGGATATAATTTTATTTCGGAAGACGAAAATTGAATTTGGGGATAAACACATACTTAGAAGCACATTGACCAGTATCATAAGTTCTGCATGTATGACGTTATTGTCAAAACTTCTATATACCATATGTGTACTATTACATAAGCTATTCAACAAATCTAAATTTCCATGTGTATGTTTAATGACTAAATATTAGTTCATCTCTTGTTTTGAATATTTAATCTTAATTATAATTTTATTCACCATAATTTTATTTTCAAAGAGTAAAAGATTGATATGATCTTTCACTTTTGATCTTTATGTCTGTAGAATCATTAGTGGTATTGATTCTTACCAACCATTTTTTTCTCTTTCTCACACATGTATATTTTTAAATATTTTCTTAGTTGTTGTTTAATAATTGGGTATTTTTAAATATTGACAGACATATTTTTCTTCAAAATCAACCTATATGCAATGGAAAATCAATTTTAACTTAGTCTATTATATATATGGTGACACTAATATACGTAAGAAATAGTGAACTTGACAACAAGCACGTACGGTAGAAGACCATTTGGTGTTAAAGTATTTAAGTATTCTTCTTGATTGTAATTGTTGGTATCATCTTCTGCTAAGTCAAAACTGTAAAATATTTTTTTTGTTACCATAAAACTTAGTAATCAACCTTTTATTTAGTGACCAACATATTCATTTCTGCTAGCTAAGATAGCTCTTTAATTTCTATCATGTAATTTGCACAAATTGCGTTTTAATATAACGATGAAAATATTTTCCTTATTAAATGCACTACTATTTCCACTGGGATTGATAACCAAGTGTTATAGAAGAACCAAATCATCTTTTATTGGATGATCCTTTTCGTTTTCGACACGAAGCCAGAAGTCACTAAATGTTAGATCTGTTCTTACTTTTATATTTCTTGTCATTTGAATATTATTCAATTGATGCCATAAGTATAATTTTGGCAAGTTAGCTTTTACAGTTTCTGCTTTCGTCTATTTTGGAACTACTAATCGTACTTGACAAAAATCACCTCCCAAACTATTAATTTTTCACCAAATGGTTCATTGAATATCCAATATATCTCTAAAACTCTAGGCGATTGTTTCGATCGTTTGACGCTTAGCTAAAAGCGCTTCATCCCATATTATCACTTTTGCTTTCCTCATAAATTTAGTACTATTGCGCTGCTTTGATATCATTGTTATGGTTATTTCAATTATTTGAAGAGGTATGTCAAATTTAAAGTGAGTTGTACGACCTTATAATAAAATCGTTGTTGGTATACCACTTGTTCTTATTGCTGACAATAGCATGCCTCTTGATCTAATAATTTGCAAGTAATGCATGACATAGGAATATCATTTCGATTCCGCCGGAGGCATATACAAAGGATAATCTCGATATACTAGAGTCAAATTTTTATAATATAGTCTTGAAAACTTATTCTTGTTAAGAATTTAGCTTTGATTGTGCTTCCCCAAACACTTGTATAGCCTTCTTAATGTTATACTAATCTTTATTACTTAATGATCTAACGTTTTTAAACTATAACCCTGAATAAAGTTATGTACCGTAAGATTTTTTTAACTTAAAAAATAATATTACTCATATGATGTATTTAAAAAATAATTTAATTGGACTCTCTTGCTAAATAATTAAATGAAAGATTTGTTTATTTCGTTTTAACATAAAATATAATTTATTTTCTGTTGATTCAGATTCTTAATATTAGTTCATCTCATGTTTGAATATTTAAGAGTAATTATAGTTTTATCCATCATACATTTTATTTTCAAAGAGTAAAAATATCGATATGGCATTCCACTTTTAGATCTTTATGTTTGCAAAATTATTAGTGGTATTGACTCGTACCAACCTTTTTTCTTCTTTTTTTTCTCACACATTTATATTCTTAAAAATTTTCTTAGTTGTTCTTTAATAATTGGGTAGGAAAGCAGTTCAAATATATTATATTATATTATCCTAGGATTTTTTTTCTCAATTTCAATGCTTTATGCAATCCGTATAATATTAATTTTATTTTTTTCTTGATAGGCAATATTAGAGAGTGGTAATGTATTGAGTTATTTATTAACGTATGTCTTTTTTTCTAAAAATTGGTTTCCTAACTATCCATCAAATCATTAATACATATTCACTTCTTCTTTTTTTTTGCCTTTAATTAGACACATCATTTTTTGACATGTTTATAGTATCGACAGAAGTAATTTTGAGATAATGAGATTGAATTCTAACACTACCATGATTGCTAACTTGTAGTATTATGTCTATGCCCGAAAGTAAATATACTACTAGAATTTCTAAAGGTAATCATGAAGAATTCCTAACGTGTAGTATTATGTCCTAAACGTAATAGAATTACAAGGCTAATGTCTAGAATTCCGGTTTTATCCTTTTACTATAAGTTATTATGCTTAGTATTATAAGGTTATTTTTGTAAACTGATATTGTATTCATGCATTTATAATATATATATATATCACACACACATATGGTATGACCATTTACAACTTACAAGTTTTAAAAATGTTTAAGTTCAGTTAGATATTTAAAGCTTAAATATTGATGTAAAGTTTTATCTATCCCACTTTCAAATACTACTTCACTTTCTTCCACTCCGCAAATATAATAAACAAATCAAATTAACATCTTAAGCTTTTATCCAATCAAGTATCAGCATATATATATAAAACGAAGTAACACAATTCATTCATGATCTAAGGGCATTCCTCCTCCAATCATACCCTTCATGGTTAACTGTTACAACCTGTTCGCCTAAAGATGACATTACACATCGAAAACCAAACCATTAACCTCTAGATACTAGATATTTGGGATATTATAAATAATTAACTTTTGTATCGAAAATATTTCTTAAATTCCATAGCCAATCAAATATCATCATATGATTGAAAGGGGAGGGGGTGATCTTTATCCTTTGATAAGGAAACCTCTGAATAAAGTGCACTTGCCATTTATATTTAATGACAAAGCTTAAGAAAACGATAATTATTCGTCGTTTCTCTCCAGAAAACTTAACAAGAAGCCACTAACAATCCTTCTGGCTATAGGATTAGGAATATAGCGACATAATCGTCCATCCACATATGCTAGCATCCCTGACAAAACAAACTTTCCGATTCCCCATTTCCAGACAAAGCTCAGCTTTTGGTAACCACCCCCAGATGTGGGTACAATGGCTTTTTGATCATCAGCTTCAACTTTCTGCTTCCAATTTACTTTCCCAACTACTTTACTAGCTTGCTTCCGTAACACCCGAATTGCAAAACTCACAAAAAGGTGTTCAAACAAGGTCAGCACTGTTGGTACTAGTTTCCATTCCTAAAGCAATAAACATGAATAGAAGTGTCAAACGAACAGAATTAAAGAACAAATAAATACGTAAAAAGATACCTTCAAGATGAAAAAACATAGTGGAGAGGGCGAAATTCCTCAATTAACCAAATAGAAAGTGCTTTATGCAAAAGAGTGCCGGAAAATTGGAACAACTCAGTAATGAAGCATGGGATGACAATGTAAAGAAAAATATGTAGATGAAGCAGAATCTATCATATATGTCATAGATCCCCGTGAGATGTGCAGGTGATATTTTTGCATTTTGTTATCTGTAAGGATTCCAGCATTTCCTTTGTGCTGATGTTTTATAATACATACCCATTTAAAAAAAAATAAAAAGGGTCATATTACATAATAAACATTCAAGAAGCAACTAAGATAGTAGTACTCACACGTTCCCCTCTAATGTGACGCAAGGAACGAGAAGTTATTGAAGGATCTCCTTTCAACAATGCTTTGCTCATAAGAAATCCCTTCACGCGTTCCACAATCTCCTCTATAAGAGAACTGCTTGGTGGTAGGTTCTTGAGGATAACCTTCAGAATATAAAGAACATAAAAGTCGTTTGCGATTCATGTTACACTTTTGAGATTGGCATCACTACATGTGCACTTAATTTGCTATGAAAAAAAAAATAGAGCTACGCAAGCAGTCAAGGCCCTCATGTATTCCTAATTTTAAAATAGTTCTGACAGAAAAGTTTACAGTCACATGAAGAAGGTAACTACAGCGCTAGAACTTTCCAGCGGTGACATATTTATAAATAGTTAAGAAAAAAGAAGAAAGACAGCTACATTTTTTCAATTTTGACATATTTCAAGAAAAGGGCAAACCACATACACACACTGAGAACATAATTCAATTACCTGGTTGTCAATGACTCTGACTGTCAGGTATTCTTGCTTATACAATGTATCTAACATGGCCTGCAGATACCCTTCAATGTAAAGCTGCATCACAACCGAAAGAGTCACTTATATGATGATTTAATCTGCTAGAAAAACTAGAACCACACACACACACACTAGATATGAAATGACACTGACTGCAGTGCATTGAAATATTCAGCACTAGGAGTTTTTTACAACCCCCCAAAACAACAGGAAAGACAGCACCGTTTAAACTGTCGTACTGGAAACAAGAGCAATAACATTGGATAATGTATCAGAACTAGCAACAGATATTCATTCAGTTAGCTTGGCAACAGATTCTCAGTCAGAATTTAAATGTTTCCTCAACAGCTATTTTTAAAATTTCCAAGCTCTTCAGAGGCCATCTAGCCAGATTATTTCATCCAAAAAGAAGACTTAGGACTCCGGTAGGCCATACTACAATTTTTAGGCCCATAGAAATGACGAGTCCTATCCTCTGCATAATTTGATGAAATGACTAGAAATTCCATAATTTGCTAGGAAATTTAACTAAACAGTTTTACCAAAAAAAAAAAATTAACTAAACAGTTGCACCTGAAGTTAAAGTCATGGAGTAGTATATAGCTGATAATTTTTACTCCAACAACAGTTTGATTCACCAATATACATGTGTTATGCAGTTTAGAGTGTTGTTATTCAATGTCGTGCAGACTTTTTCCATAATAAAATTCATCCATTCCCCTTTTACGAGATAGATGAGTCATGAAGATCCAGGGGAAGTGGCCACCTAGACATGAGTGTCCAAAACCATGCAAGTTATGTCAATCAACACGACCACCTCCGCTGAGCCTTGACCAAACATACCTGAATGTTCCTCCGACGGCACATAAAATGGAGCATTGATTTATCCCACTCAAACAACATAAGTTTGCAACCATAAGCAGCTGTTATCTCAACAGATAAAAGTTGAGATGAATAAGAAATAATCACCACAAATGCATCATACCTCATCAACCCCAGGGCTTCGATCAAGCCTAATTTTTCGATCAGGGCCACCTTCCATGAAAGCACTCCCCAGTAACGTAGGTTCCATTGCCAATTTAAGTATTCCTTGATGAAAACCATACACCTGGAAAGCACGCATGTAATTAAGTTTGGATGACAGAGCCAAACTACAACCTAAGACAGTGCCAAACTCGTAACTAAATCAAGGTTTAATTGAAAGTTTCAAGTTTGGAACTTAGTAGTTGCAATATTTGGCATGCTATTAGATCAGATGTTCTTACCATTCCATTTAACCCGCTAGCTTCTGCTCCTTTCAGAACCGAGTCTGATATTTCAGTGACAGCAGCAAAAAGGATATTTGATCCTGCTGACTTTAACTGCATAGGAAATAGCTTATGCGGCACCATTGACAATTGCAAAGCAACCATGACAACAAAATTAACTATAGAACTTACAGTTTTCCCTAGATCACCGAAGTATCTTTTTGTTCCAGAAAACCCTTTACCATCAATACATTTACTAATGAGTTTGAAAGTACCTATCACCCAAAATGCAAGCAAAGATTTCAATAAGGCAACATACACAAATAAATGGGAACGTCCTACTTGCCAGTAAATTCTAAGAGAAGAGACCTGCAGCAAAGATTGTCAAGCTAATTCTTCATATAAAGCAAAAGTGGACCGGAAAAGCAGCCGATATCATCACTTTCATGAAAAATGGGTATAAAGTACTGTGTAAAAGTCCTGACATCCTATTTAATCTGTCCGCACTAAAAATTCAAATTTGCGAACAGTTTTATGGTTTGGAAACTCTCCTTGACTTATATTTGTTCTAGTAATCAGGTTGGATTAAGTTACAAATTATCTCATTAAGTATTTCAAATTGAAAGTACTTTTTCTGTCACAGGCGCTTAAGAAAATGGGGTTAGTAGTCCCTGACTTTGCCTTGATAGACAGGCTACTTTCATTTTCCTGCCTAATTTGCAACTTAGAAGATAATTTTGCTAAACAAATTTCAATTTCTGACAAGATCTATGTTGTACAGAAACCACACCCAACACGAGAAGATCATTTCTGCTAAGAAGTAAATCTTGCTAAGGCATGTTCCCCAAAATAAGAAGATTGTAATATTCAAAGGTCTCATTAAAGTGCAAAATATTCTTAATTTCCACATGAAGTATTTGCTTCCCGGTACTTCAATGCACGGCCAAATTCGAAAGATCTGCCACAAAAGACCCCATAAGAGCACCAATGCATCAAAAGAGATTAGCTACACAACATGCTTGTCCATGAAACCACAGGTTGTGTAACTCAGCAATACTCATCTAAAATAATGCACCAAGCAGTAAGCAACAGATTTGGGAGTTTCCAAGGGCATACCAATGGTGAGTCCAGGAAGATTAAGAAGCCCACTAGAAGGATCAAAGAAAACGTCGAGAGATGATGAAGCTAGGTCATCAAAAATAGAAGCAAAAGCTGGTGGCAGCAGGGGACTTCCCTTTGCAATGTAGATTGCTCTCATTGCGTACCTAGAGATAATGACAATTTTCAGCTGCTATTCAACAATAATTATTGAGAGCATAGCCATACTAGTAATAACACAGGCTTACCAGGAATAGTGTTGGGCACATTTAATTGACAACTCCCGGAAAGTGACCAATGCATGAGTTACAAGGATGCCATTGAGCTCTACTATCATATTTTTTATGGTAGGTATCTAAAATGCAGATATAGGAGAAAGAATGTTACACCACAGGTAAATCAAGAACAGACCTTTACTTAAATAGTAAGTGAACAACTGTACAGTATATGAATATTCCATCCACAATTTACAGTACACTCTTTCTATCCTGGCAGAATTTGACATCCTCCTAGTAGTAATATGATTGCAACTTTCAGAAGTTTCATGAATTCAACTTTATTTAACCAATCAAATTTTAAACTTTCACGCGATGTGTTCTGTCTGAAACTAACTAGTAATGCGATGTACAAGCCAAATGAACATATTAAACTCAATCCCGCCCGAATGGTGTCACGTAAATGAGACAGAGTTAGTACTATGTAACACACCTTTATAACACTGTGAAGTAAAGATCTTAGCGTCTCCTGCGTGGAGCTATAGCTGGCATAAGATTCCCCAGGAAGAAAGCTTGCCACAACCTTCAGCAACATTAATAGGAAAGAAAAAGTGAGTTAATTCTATGACTTACATTTCCTCCTCACTGTAAAAAGAACTTCCCTGGGGGAGGAGGGCATAGTGAAACCAAAGTGCTGTAGACACCTTAACAGGATGGATCTCAAAATGATCAATGTAATACTTTTGACTTGGAGTATTTGTATCGCTGAGGGACGTTCTCCAGAAAGGAACAATTCTCATTAATGTCTCTTCATCGAGGTTGAAATCAAGCGGCTGCAAAGAAAATTCAGTGGTATAAAGATGGAACAAACAGGATAAGTATAACAAAAATATGACAACGAGCGAGTCACACTTCAACTTCCTATTGATCTTGGAACGTGTCCCTGCCTAAACAAAAGCATAACTAAGTAACAAACCAGTTTCCTGACTAATAGTAGAAAAATTATGGGGAAGGCCTTTGAAGAATTGAACATCCTGCCAAAGTTTCTGTTAGCATGATAACTGATTTAACAGGTAATGTTAAAGAGGTAATACACATAAAAAATACTACAAACAACTTTACTTCAGATGTTTCCTAGTTTTGTTAAAGTTTTCTGACACACTCCTCATCTATTACAAAGGTAGTTTTGTTAAAGTTTTCTGACACACTCCTCATCTATTACAAAGGTAGTTTTGTTAAAGTTTTCTGACACACTCCTCATTTATTACAAAGGAGAATTCAGGGTTTGGCATCTTTACCTATATGCAGTTGATTAATCTGCCAAACGTATTGAAAAATTCATTAGCATGCACTATTATTCTTCGGTATGAGGAACTCAATACCCTTCCACCAAAATAACCCCATTGTAGCATTCACATGAGCATTTTAATATGAGATAATAGACTTGCTCTAATACCATATGTAAGAATATTAGCACCCAACTCAAAACTTTAAAGCAGTAAGTAGAGTATAAGACCTTTCTAAATCCTTTTGGGAACCCTCATACAACCCATCTGAGAACTATATAAATCAACAGAATTGTCCAATTGTCCCATTAGTTCTTGCCCTTTAAACCCACAAAAAAAAAAAAAAAAAAAGAGAAGATAAATTATGATCCTTCATAGAAAATGTGTTATTTTCACTCAACGGACATGGTGGAAAAAGGCCAATGGTCTAATGAAAGAAGCCATCTATTTACAACTGCCACTTGTGAATGATCCAACAGGAGACGGAGGGCAAATGAGCAGGACCAGCATGTCGGGGCTTACTATGCTTTTGGATTGATTTCGTCCTTCATTTAAAAAAATTCAGGAAAAAAATCAGGCATCTTTTGGCAGGTGTTTATCTGCAATGCATTTGCTATCTTTGGTCTCGCGGTACCTTTTCCTTTTAAGGCTCTTACAACCCAGCTTGTAATCCTTTTCTTTTTCTTTTTATTTTATAGCAATGGTTTCTGAGCCAGCTTGCTCGCACCTCAACTAATTTTATTGAGTACCTGCTACCTCTCACCAACACAAGTATCGGGTAGCTCTGTAATTCTCGAGTGCCATTTATAATAAAAATCTACATTTACATATGAAAACACAGTCAAACTAAATGGAGCGCCTCACTACAGTTTAATATTGGCATCATAGAGACCCATTTCATCTCAATGGGAACTCCCTCTACAACCTTCCTTCCTCCCCTACATTCCCCCCCCCCCCTCCCCAAAACCCATCTTATCTCATCTGCCTAAAAAAGGAAGAAGCTTGTCAAAAACTTGGAATAATTTGGAAAGCAAGACAAAGATGACATAAGAAAACAATCAAGCCCCAACCACCCCCACCCTGAAAAGGAAAATTGAAATCGAACTTCTTTCTTCATTTTTTAGTTCAATATTCAAGTTTAATGAAGGGCATTGGACCAATTGAATCAGAATTAGAACACCAAACTTGAAACTTCAGGAAAAGAGACCCTAGATATTTTTCAAACTAGATGAGACGTCTATTTAGTTCTGATAAACAAGAGGAGGTCTGAGTAACTAAATAACTCATTGATGGAAAGCTTATGGTGCAATACAGGCAAGAACGTAACTAACTCCTGTCCAAAATGCAATTTGCAGCTACACATAAAATAAATAACAGTTGGAACTTGTACAAGACTATGATAAAGTTACAAAGAAGAGTCATGCGATATTTATGTACCGTACAGAATTACCTGAAGAACAATTGATAAGTGTTTGACTTGTTTGACACTAGAACTTGATGAAGCTAGAACAAGTCCAACACGAAGGACTCGTTCATTTGAATCACAATTTTCTATTTGGTGCCTCCGAAGCATTGATGCAAAAGGAGCTCCTACCCACTTAGGTTCCACACTCAGTGACTGCATCATGATTACATAGACATTACCATCTTGAGGTTAAGAATACCATCAACCATGTCATTAGGAACGAGATCCACCACAGAAACGAATACAAAGCACCAGAAAAGAAGATTACCTGTACCCTGAGATGGTTGAACTTGTGCCTTTCAGCAAACATGGCGTCAAAGTCTATCCTATTTAGTCTTGCTGTAATGATTGGATTGTAGATCAATGCATTGCCCTTATCCTTGTCAACTAAATCCTTCAGTAGGTTGAAAGACGTATATGAACATAAGGTAAATGAGCTATCTTTTTAAGCAATTGAGCACAATTAATGAGACCACAAGTAAAATGCCACATGGAAGCCAAGCTGAGTTTGTTACCGGAGCTCAAATTATACACAAGTTATATGGTGAATTCTGATGCCAAATTCCTCTCTTTATTCCTACTTACTCGATCTTAAAACTGGAATCATAGTCCACATTCTTATGTGTGAGAAGGCACGGGAGAAAATATGATATATTGATATTGTGTGTGCTGCAATACAAGAGGTGCTATTTATAGCTACTCTATACAAAGGGGATACTACTCCTATTCCAATGTGGGACAATTACATAGCTATCTCTAACATTTACATAGCTATCTCTAACACTCTCCCTCAAGCCGGAGCATATAAATCATATGTACCGAGCTTGTTACATATATAATCAATGCGAGGACTAGTGAGGGACTTGGTGAAAATATCTGCAAGTTGATCATTCGATCTCACAAACTTCGTAGTAATATCTCCTGAGAGTATCTTTTCTCTGACGAAGTGACAATCAATCTCAATGTGTTTAGTTCTCTCATGAAACACCGGATTTGATGCAATATGAAGTGCAGCTTGATTATCGCACACAAGTTCCATCCGACTGATTTCACCAAATTTCAACTCCTTGAGCAATTGTTTGGTCCAGACTAGTTCACATGTTGCCATAGCCATTGCTCGGTATTCTGCTTCTGCACTAGACCGAGCAACTACATTCTGTTTCTTACTTTTCCAGGACACCAAATTTCCTCCTACTAAAACACAATATCCAGACGTAGAACGTCTATCAGAAGGTGATCCTGCCCAATCAGCATCCGAGTACCCAACGATCTGCTCATGACCTCGATCCTCAAACAGTAATCCTTTACCTGGAGCCGATTTTATATACCGGATAATGCGGACAACTGCATCCCAATGACTATCACAGGGAGAATTCATAAACTGACTTACAACACTCACAGGATAAGAAATGTCGGGCCTAGTCACTGTGAGATAATTTAATTTACCAACCAGCCGCCTATAGCTTGCAGGATCGCTAAGCGGCTCCCCTTGTCCAGGCAGAAGTTTAGAATTCGGATCCATCGGCGTGTCAACAGGTCTGCAACCTGTCATCCCTGTTTCCTCAAGAATGTCTAACACATATTTCCTTTGAGAAATAACAATACCTGAGCTAGATTGAGCAACCTCAATACCTAGAAAGTACTTCAATCTGCCTAGATCCTTAGTTTGAAAGTGCTGGAAGAGATGTTGCTTCAGATTAGTAATACCATCCTGATCATTGCCCGTAATAACAATATCATCAACATAGACTACCAGATAAATACATAGACTTGAAGCAGAGTGGCAATAAAACACAGAGTGATCAGCTTCACTACGAGTCATGCCAAACTCCTGGATAACCGTGCTGAACTTACCAAACCAGGCTCGAGGAGACTGCTTTAGACCATAAAGTGACCGACGCAAGCGACATACAAGGCCACGAGACTCCCCCTGAGCAATAAAACCAGGTGGTTGCTCCATATAAACCTCATCCTCAAGATCACCATGAAGAAAGGCATTCTTAATGTCCAACTGATAGAGGGGCCAATGACGAACTGCAGCCATGGATAGAAAAAGGCGAACTGATGCCACTTTAGCCACTGGAGAGAAGGTATCACTGTAATCTAGCCCAAATATTTGAGTGTATCCTTTGGCAACAAGACGTGCCTTAAGTCGATCAATCTGGCCATCGGGACCAACTTTGACTGCATAAACCCAACGACAACCAACGGTAGATTTACCTGAAGGAAGAGGAACAAGCTCCCATGTACCACTTGTATGTAAAGCAGACATCTCGTCACTCATAGCTTGTCGCCATCCCGGATGAGACAATGCTTCACTTGTAGACTTAGGGATGGAAACCGAGGACAATGAAGATATAAAAGCATAATGGGGAGATGATAGACGATGATAACTCAAACCAACATAATGAGGATTAGGGTTTAGTGTGGTCCGTATACCTTTTCGAAGTGCAATCGGTGTACTACGAGCAGGATCCGCAGTAGGAGCCGTGTCAGGTGCAGGACGAGAACCAGATGGGCCTGATGTAGGGCGCGAACGACGATGATAAGTCAAGAGTGGTGTTCCTGTGGCTGGGGAACTAGGAGGGATAACACTGGACTCCTCAAAAGTTGGTATGGGTGAAACCTCTGTGGTTGAAGGTGGAGGAGGATTACTAAACTCCTCAAAAGTCGGTATAGGTAAGACCTCAGATATGTCATGGTGGTCAGCAGAAGTGACATCAGTTGTGAAGAAAGGTTTAGACTCGAAAAATGTGACGTCAGCTGACATAAGGTACCTATGAAGATCAGGTGAATAACAACGATATCCCTTCTGAACACGAGAATAACCAAGGAAGACACACTTGAGAGCACGAGGAGCTAACTTATCTTTCCCCGGGGCTAAGTTATGAACAAAACATGTGCTCCCAAAAACCCGAGGTGGAAGAGGGTATAAGGCTGACTGGGGAAACAATATTGAATGTGGAATCTGACCCTTGATGGGAGATGAAGGCATCCTATTAATCAAATAACAAGCTGTGAGAACTGCATCGCCCCAAAAACGCAGCGGAACACGAGACTCAATTAGAAGTGTGCGAGCAGTCTCAATAAGGTGCCTATTCTTTCTTTCTGCAACCCCATTTTGCTGAGGGGTATAAGGACAAGATGTCTGATGAATAATTCCATGAGAAGACATAAACTGCTGAAACTGAGAAGATACATATTCTAAGGCATTATCACTGCGAAAAATGCGGATAGAGACACCAAATTGGTTTTTGATTTCAGCACAAAAACTCTGGAATATAGAGAATAACTCAGAACGATCTTTCATTAAGAAAAGCCAAGTACATCTTGAGTAATCATCAATAAAGCTAACAAAATAACGAAATCCCAAGGTTGAACTGACTCTACTAGGACCCCATATATCAGAATGAACCAAGGAGAAAACAGACTCTGCATGACTCTCAACACTACGCGTAAAGGAAGCTCGGGTATGTTTCCCAAGCTGACACGACTCACAATCTAATCTAGACAAACTGGATAAACTAGGCACCATCTTTTGAAGTTTGGATAAACTCGGATGTCCTAAACGTCTGTGGATTAGATCTGGAGGATCTGTAACTAGACATGTTGTGGAAGGACTGAGCGAGTTAAGGTAGTAAAGACCTTCTGATTCACGACCTGTACCAATTGTCCGTCCCGTACTGCGGTCCTGCATAATAAAAGAATCATCAATAAAATATATACCACAATTGAGGGCACGAGTCAAACGACTAACAGATGCAAGACTAAAAGGACAACCAGGAACATAAAGAACGGAATCTAGGGTGATAGAAGACAATGGGTTGGCTTGTCCAACTCCTTGTGCCTTAGTTTGACATCCATTGGCTAAAGTAACAGTAGGAAGAGACTGTGAATATACAATATTCGACAAAAGTGATTTATTACCAGAGATATGATCAGAAGCGCCTGAGTCCATGACCCATGGTCCAAGAGTACTAGACTGGGAAACACAAGCAAAAGAATTACCAGCAATAGGAGTGTCAGTCTGGGCAACTGAGGCTACTTGTGGAGATGTTTGCTTACTTGCTCGATACTGAAGGAGCTCATTATATTCTTCTTTAGATACAGAAAAGCCCTGGTTACCTGTAGTCTCGCTCTGAGCAACGTAGGCATTTTTGGGTGGACGGCCATTTAAGGAATAACACATTTCGCGAGTGTGTCCAAGTTTGTGACAATAAGAACACTTGGGTCTAGATCTCCCAAAACGACCGCCTCCTCGTCTATTCTCCATAGCTTGAGATGCCCGAACATCCACTGTCTGGGATGCAAGAACAGAGGAATCAAGTATTTGTGATGAAATCACTAGGTGACTTGGTGCTGCAGCAAGGCGAAGTAATCGAGAGAATAATTCATCAACTGTAGGGACAGTCGGACTCGCCAAAATCTGGTCTCGTACTGAATCAAGATCATGAGGAAGTCCAGCGAGTGTAAGAACTAGAAACATTTTCTGTCGCTGCTCTTGTTGTTTTGACACACTAGCAGAAACTGGCATCAATGTCTCAAATTCCTCCATGACTGCCTGTACCTGACCCAAGTAAGTAGACATATCTAATTCTTGCTTCTTTAAGTTTGTCATCCGTGATATCACATCATAGAAGCGAGATATATCATTAGTGTATAACGTACGAGCCTTTGCCCAAACCAAATAACATGTCTGGAATGGCCGAAACAAAGGCATCAACTTAGAATCAATAGAACGCCACAAGATGCTACATAATTGAGCATCAATTTTTGCCCAAAGCGCTATCGCCTTTTCATCTCCTTCGCTAGACTGTTTAATCAGATGATCTTGCACACCTTGACCTTTACACCACAACTCGACAGATGAAGCCCAAGCTAAGTAGTTTGAACCTCCCATTAAAGGTTCCGAGGTAATCATAACATTAGAGTTTCCAGAACTCATGCTTTTAGACCCAAAAACATCAATTCCCAAAGACATCTTGTAAATTATTACCAAATAAGAGAAATAATCAACTGTAATCCACTGAAAATAGAGTAAGGAACACTGAACCAGAATAGTAAACTACTGTAGCAGTTGGAAAGTTACTGTTGCAGCCGAAAAATATTCAAAGTGGTCGGAATGAAATAAAAACAGTAGGGGTAGGATCGGAATTACCAGAAGACCCAACTGTTCTGAAGGAACTTTTTCAAAAAATGGCCGGAAGTCAACTTTTTGAAATCACTATTCACGCCGGAAAAATAAAAAAGTGGTCGGAATTTGGTGTAACCTGGATGGGTAGGCTCGGAATTGCAAGGGAAACAATCTGTCCTGAAGAGTCGTCGCCAAAAAATGGCCGGAAGGTGGCCCACGCAACGTTGGAACTTCGCCGGAAAATTTTCTTTGGACAGCTACAGTACCGCCGGAGATTTTCACTGGGATTTGGTCGCCGGACAGTGACTACTCTTGTGGTAGTGTTGGATTTTGTGCACAACACTGACCGAGACAAAGCAGACGCAAAACAACTTTGAAAGTCGCCGGAAAAAAAGGGTTCCGGTGACTGATTTTACTTCCCGGAATCGCTGGAATTTATGCACAGCGATAAATCTCTCACGATAGCTCTGATACCATGTGAGAAGGCACGGGAGAAAATATGATATATTGATATTGTGTGTGATGCAATACAAGAGGTGCTATTTATAGCTACTCTATACAAAGGGGATACTACTATTCCAATGTGGGACAATTACATAGCTATCTCTAGCATTTACATAGCTATCTCTAACATTATGCACAAAGAAACTGTTAGATAATGAATGTAGACATAATCTGAATGTAGACATAATCTTATGTAATATACATAGGTAGCATAATTATAGGGATTCACAGCAGATTTATAGGATTTCCTTTTTGATTCTTTCCATAGTTAAGGCTCTATGTACTTGTATATATACTTGTTACTCCTTGAATACAACATAAGAGAGATTTCTCTATTGTCTCTGTTACTTTACATGGTATCAGAGCAGGTCTACTGCTCGCCGGAGTTGAGTCGAATCCGCTGCTGGAAATTCCTTGGCCGGAAGCTAATCTTAGGTCTTTTTGACATTTCCAGTTGACTTGTGGTGGTTCTCTGATCATAGAACCACATTTTGGCAAAGAACAACCTCAGACCAGATCTTATTCTCACTTTGTTTGGTCATGTTTGAGTTTGGTTTATTGGTTATTCGATTTCTTTAATTCTATGGTATTTTTCTTGGAGGCTGCCTGTGTGAGAAGCTTGCATCTTTATTTTTGACTCACTGGTGATCGATTAGTGACTTGATATTGTCTGTTGGGTCTTTCCTTATCAGAAACTTTGTTGGTCTCTGATTTTGTTTGAGTTGGGGACAAATTCGTTTGGTTCTCTGATTTGGTTGAGTGGATTATTAAAGTTGAATCTTGTTCAATAGATTGTTGATTTCGTATCTACCAGGATCTGTTTGAGTATCTTTTAGCTTCGGGGACCTATGTAAGTTTAATCAGTTTGTTATTGAAAGGAAAAAATGATGGTAAAGAATAAGAATGCAACAACTCCTAGTCCAACAATCTTGGTTTCGGATGAGTTTCTAAAATTCCTTCAATATCATAAATCAGTTAAGGAATCTTCTTCAGTTACTGTCTTTGCTGGGTCAGATATCACCTCTTCCAATAAATGGGTGATCGATTCTGGTGCTACAAATCACATGATAGGTAATCCAAATATTTTTTCTAGCTTTCACTCACATAAAGCACCCTCTCCGGTTACTGTAGCTGATGGATCAACTTGTAGTAGTGTTGGATCTGGGACTGTTAAACCAACTTCCTCTATTACCCTGTCATCTGTATTAAGTCTACCAAACTTGGCCTTCAACTTGATTTCTGTTAGTAAAATTACCAAAGACCTTAATTGTTGTGTTGCATTCTTTCCCGATTATTGTTTGTTTTTAGATCTTAAGACGATGCAGGTTACTGGTAAAGGATATATATCTGGTGATCTCTACATTCTTGATGAATGGGAGCCACGGTCTGTTGCATGCTCTAGTATCGTGTCTCCTTTTGAAGCACATTGTCGACTTGGACATCCCTCTTTGCCTTTGTTAAAGAAGTTCTGTCCTCAGTTTCAGAATATTTCAACATTGGATTGTGAGTCATGTCGATTTGCAAAACACCATCGCATCTCGTTAAGTCCAAGGGCTAATAAGCGAGCTGAGTCAGCTTTTGAGTTAGTCCATTTTGATGTTTGGGGACCATGTTCGGTTGTTTCTAAAACTGGGCATAAGTATTTTGTCACTTTTATAGATGATTTTTCTCGAATGACTTGGATTTACTTTATGAAGAGCCGCTCTGAAGTGTTTACTCATTTTTCTGTCTTTTGTGCTGACATCAAAACTCAATTCAATGCTTCAGTACGTACTCTAAGGAGTGATAACGCTAAAGAATACGTCAGAGTTATTTCAGTCCTACATGAGACGACATGGTATATTACATCAGTCTTCATGTGTTGATACACCCTCTCAAAATGGAGTTGCTGAGAGGAAGAATAGGCATCTACTTGAGACAGCTCGAGCACTTTTGCTCCAAATGAAGGTTCCTAAACAGTTCTGGGCTGATGCAGTTTCTACGGCTTGTTTTTTGATTAATCGCATGCCATCTAGTGTACTTGATGGTAATGTGCCTTATAGTGTTCTTTTTCCGAACAAGTCATTATTTCCAGTGGAACCTAAGGTGTTTGGAAGCACATGTTATGTTCGAGATGTTCGACCATCTCTTACCAAGTTGGATCCCAAGGGTGTGAAGTGTGTTTTCCTAGGCTATTCTCGCCTTCAGAAGGGGTATCGATGTTATTCTACTAGGCTTGGCAAATATTTAGTGTCAACTGATGTGGTATTTTCAGAGACTACACCATTCTTCTATGCACCTCCCATTTCTACAAGCCAGGGGGAGGAAGATGAGTGGCTAGTATATAAGGTTACCCGTACTTTGACAGAACAATCAAATGATACTCTTCGAAGTCCTTGAAGTCCTTTGTCATTTAAAGAAGTCCTTGTATGGCTTGAAGCAGAGTTCACGAGCTTGGATTGGCAAGTTCAGTGAGGTAGTTCAGGAGTTTGGGTTGAAAATGAGTAAGTGTGATCACTCAGTCTTCTATTAGAAATCAGTAGCTGGCATTATTCTCCTTGTTGTATATGTTGATGATATTGTTATCACAGGAAGTGACTATGCTGGGATTTCTTCCCTCAAGTCTTTTTTGCATACTAGGTTTCATACAAAGAACTTGGGCCAGTTGAAATACTTTTTGGGAGTAGAAGTAAATAGAAGCAAGAAAGGAATTCTTTTGTCTCAGAGAAAGTACATTCTTGACTTGCTTGCAGAAACTGGAAAGTTGGCAGCTAAACCTTGCAGTACTCCAATGGTTCCTAATGTGCATCTTATGAAAGACGATGGTGATCCTTTTGACGATCCAGAGAAATACAGGAGGTTAGTTGGGAAATTAAACTACCTTACTGTGACTCGTCCAAATATTGCTTTTGCGGTAAATGTTGTTATCCAGTTTATGTCTGCACCAACGGTCAAACATTGGGCAGCTTTGGAACAGATTTTGTGTTACTTGAAAGGAGCTCCTGGACTTGGCATATTATATAGCAATCACAATCATACTCGTATTGAGTGTTTTGCAGATGTTGACTGGGCTGGATCGAAATTGATAGAAGATCTACTATAGGTTATTGTGTCTTTGTTGGAGGAAACTTGGTATCATGGAGGAGTAAGAAGCAAAGTGTTGTATCTCGATCTAGTGCAGAATCCGAGTATAGAGCTATGTCACAGTCTACATGTGAGATTATGTGGATACATCATCTGTTGACTGAAATTGGGTTAGAGCATCCAATACCAGCAAAACTTTGGTGTGACAATCAAGTTGCCCTCCATATTGCGTCAAATCCGTTGTATCATGAAAGAACTAAGCATATTGAGGTTGAGTGTCATTTTATTCGTGAGAAGATTTAGGAGAACTTGATCTCCACGGGCTACGTGAAGACAGGAGATCAACCGGTTGATTTGTTCACAAAGGCGTTGAATGGAATTCGAGTTGATTACCTTTGTAACAAGCTGGGCATGATCATTATCTATGCTCCAGCTTGAGAGGGAGTGTTATATAATGAACGTAGACATAATCTGAATGTAGACATAATCTTATGTAATATACATAGCTAGCATAATTATAGGGATTCACCGCAGATTTATAGGATTTCCTTTTTGATTCTTTCCATAGTTAAGGCTCTATGTACTTGTATATATACTTGTTACTCCTTGAATACAACATAAGAGAGATTTCTCTATTGTCTCTGTACTTTACAGGAACATCAGAGAATACCTATAATCAGCAGGACATAACCTACAGTTTGCACCATCAGAAGACTTA
The DNA here is from genome assembly GCF_000393655.2 of Nicotiana sylvestris. Classification (NCBI taxonomy): domain Eukaryota; kingdom Viridiplantae; phylum Streptophyta; class Magnoliopsida; order Solanales; family Solanaceae; genus Nicotiana; species Nicotiana sylvestris. The sequence goes on along the minus strand of NC_091058.1, from coordinate 116,782,905 downwards.
CTGTTCCATAGAAAGGGGCAAGCACTATCCTCATGAGCCATTAAGACTCTTTTGCTTTACTTATTGAACAGAAGAAAATCTTCTTGCCTTAAAATGCAACTTTTAAATTTGCTGAGAGGTTCTGATTTTTTGACTTTGTAGACATTGGCACAGATTTTTATTTTTTGAGAAGGAACACATTTGTATATTAATAAATAAACTACACAAAAACTGTGCAGTCACCCATATTTACCGTGTGAAATACTGGAAGAAACTCCTAATCTTTTGTCTTCTCAGAAGGATTCTAAGACAACAACAATAGACTCATGGTCTTCTAAATACGTTCCTTTATACCAAAAATAGAAAAGGACTAGACACCTCATTTTCATCTTCTGGGTGTTATTGGATTGATCGTCAAAGATATTGTATCTAGATTTTAATACTGAATAATTAAGACTTTGTTTTCTCAACATCTAAATGTGTATAATTTATCTTTAATTAAAATTAATAAATATGGAATTCAAATAAATAAATAATAAATATTATATCCACAAAATATTAGAGATAATATTAATTTTACATGGTGTTGCATAAATTGCTTCTTTAATGAACCACATTCTAATAGCCAGCAGTTGGCGGAGGAAGCAGACGATGGTGGTTGAGCAATGGTGGTTGTGTGTTGATGGCGGGAGGTGATGGATGTGCGATGGTGACTGATGGTGATGGCTAGCGGTGGAATTGGTTGGATGGTGCTGGTCAACAATGATGGTTGTGTGGTGGAGGCTAGTGGTAGAGGTGGTTGGTAGTGATGACTAGTTGTGGAGGTGACTGACCGTGAGGGCGGTCTGAGATGGTGGTTGTGAGGTGGAGGCTGATGGTAGAGGTGATTTGTAGTGGTGGTAGGTTTTATAGGTGGTTGGCTGTGGTGGTTGCATGGTGGTAGAGGACGGTGATGGTAATAATAGAGTAATAGTAAAAGATTACATTCACAAAATCTTTAACTGAACATCTTAATGATTTTAAGACTCTGTACTAGATCTGAATAATTGAGACTTATCAAGAACTAATATAAAATGGTTGTGAAAGAAAAAAACAAACTAAATGCACTTAATAGAGAGATCTGAATGATCCAGATTCAAACCTCCATAAAGTGGAAACAAATGGCGCCTAGTTTCTCTAGCGTATAGCACTTAAGCGGTCATCTCCAGAAGTAACTTCTATCGTCCTAACTATAAAGGTTTGCTGCTAAAACTTCTCGGTCGTTCACTCTTGGATCTTAGGTCATTGACTCAAGAGCTTCTGGTTGTATATCTAATAAATATCTTTCCTCTACTATTAGGTACGTTCCAAAACCATGGCAACAATAGCAGGTCAAGCGACTTTCGTCTTTGACTTTAGTTTAGTGTTACATATTTTTTTGATCAAGTAAGGTAAGCTTTCATTAAATCAATCATCCAGAGGATGTAATTGACTACAAAAAAGTCAATTCTCCTGAAAAGCAAAAACCTCCTATCTGCTCAAGGAGCTTACAAAATCTAATAGATCTAATGAGCTATTTACATCAAAATGTAACTCCAAGCAAAGAGATTTACTAAACATCTAGCTTTTAGTGCAGTTTAGTGCTACATATTCTAGGTTGTTCCTTCAATCTATATCAATTAGCTGTTTATCCCAAACATTTAATTGGATGTACCATATATGAGCCACATGGAATTTACTACCTCGACCTTCCAAGATAACCCACAGCTTATCCTATTACTGACTCTCCTAGATTACTCCATAAATGGTTGAGACAGACCAATTTTCTATTTTTCACACCTTTGTACTGAAGATAAAATTAGTCTGTGATTCCAATTCATATTTCCCTAAACCCGTCAAAATACAAAACATGAATATTTCGCAGACATCATAGACTTCTTGCAAACTATAAGCTGAAGTCCATTCTCATTAGTCAAAGAAAATTTAAGATGACGACCCAAGTGCTCCAGTCATGATACACTATTACATTTCATCACAGAACAGAGTGAATAAGACTGATCTCTAGAAACAGAAGATGAATAACCACTAGACTGGTATTACTATATAAAATTCCATTTTCTCAAACTGCAAAACCCTTAACAAGAAAGCCAGGCTGGATGCCTATGCAGATGAATTATTCTCAAAGGGAAATTTCTAGTAGAAAGGAACATACTATTCCACTGTATAACTAATTACAGATTAGCTAACTAGGTAAGAGATACATTTAAAAAGGCTTGTTTATTTCCAAGGGAAAAACAATTCACTCAAGCACATTGAAACTGTTAATTTGAAAGAATCAACAGCAGCCAAATAAAAGATGGTTAAAGACACAATGATAGCAAAAACTGACATAGAAACACGAACTTACTTGCTTTGCACGTTCCAGTAATTGAATTGCAAAATAGGAAATTCTTAGCTGCATCTTTGTGCAGGAATGGAATGAAGTGTCCCCTCTGCGTCTATCAGAAAACTCACAAATTCTCAGAACCCTAGTCAAGCCCTCTGCATATACTTCATAACCCAACTTAATGATCTCCATGCCAGTTAACTGCCCATATCTATTTTTCTTTGAATCTTCTGTCTTCTTTTCCAGAGGTAAGTGAAACCCTAGACCTCTCTGTTGCTTAATCCTGTAAAATGGTTTCCATTCACGTACTTTATCCAAGTTTATTTCACGTAGTAGATGTACAGCTGCAAGATAAAAATTACCAAAAATGAGATAATAAAGTCATACTTTTTTTAATAAATAGATAATAAAGTCATACAACAACGACCCAGTAAAATCCCACAAGTGGGGTCTGGGGAGGGTAGTGTGTACACAGACCTTACCTCTACCCGAGGGGATAGAGAAGTTGTTTCCGGTAGACCCTCGACTCAAGAAGACGAAAAGAGACCATATATCAGTACCATCAACAAAAAAAAACATAGAAATAATAACAACATCACAAGAACCAGTGAATAGACGGAAAGCAGAAATAATAACCAGTAAATACGGCCCGACACTATGAAAACGGAAGAGTAGTGTAAACACAACATTGACCATTAGCAGTCTAAGACTAAATCCTATCATCCTAGCCTCACACTGGTAGACTAAATATGCTCAACTACCTCCTAACCTACAACCTTAATGCTCGACCTCCACAGTTTCCTATCGAGTGTCATGTCCTCGGAGATCTCAAGCCTCGACATATCCCGTCTGATCACCTTTCCCCAATACTTCTTAGGCTGCCCTCTACCTATCCCCGTACCCACCAACGCCAACCGCTCGCACCTCCTTACCGGCGTATCCAAGCTTCTCCTCTGTACGTGCCCGAACCATCTGAGCCTCGCTTCCCGCATCTTGTCATCAATGAGAGTCATGCCCACCTTCTCTCGAATATCTTCATTCCTAATCTTATCCATCCTTGTGCGCCCGCACATCCACCTCAACATCCTCATTTCTGCTACTTTCATCTTCTAGATATGTGAGTTCTTAACTGGCCAACACTCAGCCTCATACAACATGGCCGGTCTAACCACCGCTCTATAAAACTTACCTTTGAGTAGCGATGGCACTTTCTTGTCACACAGGACTCCAGATGTTAACCTCCATTTCATCTACCTCACCTTATATGGTGTGTGACATCCTCTTCGATCTCCCCATCCCCCTAGATAACCGACCCAAGGTACTTGAAACTGCCTCTCTTGGAAATGACCTGCGATCCAAGCCTTACGTCCATGCCCACTTCCCTCGGCTCAGCACTGAACTTGCACTCAAGAAATTCCGTCTTCGCCCTGCTCAACTGAAACCCTTAGACTCAAGGGCCTATCTCCAAACCTCCAAGTCTCTCGTTAACGTCACTCCGCATCTCGTCAATCAGAACAATGTCATCAACGAATAACATACACCATGGCACCTCTCCTTGAATACGGTGTGTCAGTGCGTCCATCACCATTCACCAGGGCAAATAAGAATGGGCTGAGCGCATATCCTTGGTGTAACCCCATAACAACCGGAAAATGCTCAAAGTCGCCTCCCACTGTCCTAAACCGAGTCTTAGCTCCATCATACATGTCCTTAATCGCCCTAATTTAAGCAACCGGCACACCTTTAGCCTCTAGGCATCTCCAAAGAACCTCTCCAGGAACCTTATCATACGCTTTCTCCAGATCAATAAACACGTGCAGATCCTTCTTCCTATCCCTGTACTGTTCCACCAACCTCCTAATAAGGTGGATAGCTTCCGTAGTAGAACAACTCGACATGAACCCGAACTGGTTGTCTGATACAAACACCGTCCTCCTCACCCTCGCTTCTACCACCCTCTCCCAAACTTTCATGGTATGACTCAATAATTTGATACCCCTATAGTTGTTGCAACTCTGGATGTCACCTTTGTTCATGCACAACGGAACCACCGTACTTCACCTCCACTCGTCCGGCATCCTCTTCGTCCTGAAAATAACATTAAACAACTCAGTCAGCCACTCCAAACCTGCTCTACCCACACACCTCTAAAATTCTACCGGAATCTCGTCAGGACTGGTAGCTCTGCCCCTGCTCATCTTACACATAGCCCTCACGACCTCCTCAACCTTGATGCGCCTACAGTACCCAAAATCGCGGTGACTCTCGGAATGCCCCAACTCGCCTAGCACAATATCATGATCCCCTTCTTTATTCAGAAGTTTATGAAAGTAAGTCTGTCATCTCCGCTTAATCTGGGCCTCTCCCATCAATACTCTACCGTCTTCGTCTTTGATGCACCTCATTTGGTCCAGATCCCGAGCCTTCTTCTCTCTCGCCTTGGCCAGCCGGAATAATTTCTTCTCCCTACCTTTGGCCCCTAGTTCCTCGTACAAACGACTAAAAGCCGCACTCTTAGCCTTTGGGACCGCCCGTTTCGTCTTCTTCCTAGCTACTTTATAGCTCTCCCTGTTCGCACTCCTCTCTACCTCGCATGTGTTCCCTACTAACTTCAGGTACGCCGCCTTCTTCGCTTCCACTTTACCTTGGACCACTTCATTCCACCACCAATCGCCTTTGTGCCCGCCAGCGTAACCCTTCGAGACTCCCAACACCTCTCTCGCCGCCTCCATATAATCCGCCGTCGTCGACCACATATCGCTCACATAAAGTCATACTAATTTGGAAAAAAAAATATATAGACAACTACTTCACATCGCAAAAGGTAGAAACAATACAATACCTCGAATAAAAAACAGAGAGCACAACTGATCCTTCATTTTCCTAGTCACAATTTTTAATGCAAGCATATAGTCCATATAAACGAATGAGAATTAAGGCTTGTTGTTGTTGCTACAGTTGCATCATGAGTCATTTTGATCTAGTTAGAGACTTGAACATCAGTGTAAGGTTAAGTGTGAGCACTAAAGAACCTCTATAGTTATAGAAAACCCTAATTTCTCTTAAAGACATTATTAAGCATAGCAATGAAATGAGCTTGAATTGAGTGGAATGAACATGGAGAATTTTGGACATAGGTGGCCCTAACTAATACTCCCTCCGCTCCAATTTATGTGAACTTGTTTGACTGGGTACGGAGTTTAAGTAAAAAATGAAGACTTTTGGAATTTGTGGTCCTAAACAAGTTCAAATGGGGCCCAGAGTATTTGTGTGGTTATAAAAGCTTCTCATTAAGGGTAAAGTTGTAACTTTAAGCTAAATTGTTACCAAATTTAGAAAGGGTTCATTCTTTTTGGAACGGACCAAAAAGGAAATAGGTTCACATAAACTGGAACAAAGGGAGTATACAACTGAGACGTACTCCCTCTGTCCCAATTTATGCGACTCTCTTTCCTTTTTAGCTTGCCCCAAAAGAATGACACTTTTTATATTTAGAAACAATTTAACTTTAAACTTCTCATTTTACCCTTAATGAGATGACTTAGAGCCACATACATGCCTGGCATGTTTTAGATCACAAGTTTCAAAAGTTTATCTTTCTTTCTCAAATTCTGTGCCCAATTAAACACCCTCACATAAACTGTGATGGAGGGAGTAGTTGATTGGTATTGATAAATCATCATACTTTTTCACAGAATTGTATATCTTTTAGTAATTCAATTTTTAACCTGTATTCTGTGAAGACACTGCTTTATAACTTAGACTAATCAAATAATTCAAAAGCAAATAAAAAGCATTTCCCATCCAACAGCTAAAACTTTTCGATGAGACGGTTCGTGCTATTCAACATCAACGTATAAAAATACAACAGGCTAATCCTAATAAAATAACAAGCGTGCATCATCAATCTATGCAGTTAAACTTCTATAGTATCTGTTCTAGTGAAGATTTTAAGAGGTTAACAGCTACCGTCAATCTGGACAACAAGCTTATGAGCATGTGTCAGGTCATCCCAGACATAGCCAACACTACTTCCAGATGCCAAAACCTCCGGCTCTGTTAAACCCTGAAGGTTCTCCACGATAAAGGTACACGATAAGAGTTAATTGCGTGATTACAATATGTTGAAACTTGCAAGTCAAACATCGAACAACGATGAAAAGAGATACAAAACCTCCTTCTGATAATATGTAATAGAAGTATTTTCCAAGCGATTTTCAATCCGGTAAGGCAGGTCCATATTTGCTGGCCAACAGAAGCGTAAAACAATTGTAGGACCATCTTCAACCACATGAACAGTGGCAAATTCACACATGGATGAGTTATGCTGAGTTGCAGGATCTGGTTGTTGAACAGAATACTCGGTCGACTTCTTGAATTTAAGAAAAAATCGTCCAAGTGAAGCAATACAAACTGGCCCAGACCAGGAGAAACTGGCCTTATTGGGTTGAAATTGGACAAAAAATGACGAATCATTTTGGGATTTTGAATGCTTTTTGAGAAAATTCTCAAAGAGGGTGCGTCTTTTAATTGTTGCCATCCCATTTCCACTCCTCAAAGTTAAAGCTGCTCTCTGCTTACTGTTGAGTGTAACAGTTGTGTCAGTCCCATCCTCCTAAGACAAAAAAGGATTTCGTCACCAGTTTAACAGCAAATGAAAGCTAACATCTGAAATCAAAAACAAAGACAGACCTCCAAAAAACATTGACGGACAGTGATGACTTCATCTGACTCATTTAGTATGACGTATCTGGGATACATTGATACAACCTGCAGTGGAACTACTTTGCTAACAGATGGTTTCAAAGAAACTCCTAACTTTGTAACAGTTTTGGAACCAGATTTTCCTTCCACTTCAAGGTTCACCTCCGTAAGGCCTGATAAAGCATCCAAGTCCAAGGGTGCTTTAGAGGCTCTCTCATCCAAGAGTGTAATGTGCACCTTGTGGCATCTAGCAAGTATAAACAAGAATTATGCAGGGTGAAAAGCATAATGCCTACAGTTTCATAACCGCTGATAGATGGAACAAGGAGAGACGACATAATGGATTCGACTAAACTAGAACTAGCGAATTAAAGTAGAAAAACTTTACTTGCTGAACCATGATTTTGTTGATCCGGGAGGAAGATAAGATCCTAATTCTGGAGGCACCGCAGAAGCAATATTTTCCACCTCGTGCCTGGATATAATAGTACCACTCAGCAAAGGACTAAACTGAGCCAAATGAAAAAATTACAACTCATCTTGGACGAGAGCTTACCTAGAAACAAGCTTGTGATTTGCAGGAAAATAGAATAAAGAAAATTCGGTATTATTCTCCAAGGTGTAAGAAGTAAAGACAGCAGCCTGCACCAAACACAGACAAATTTAACACCTTGCTGTAAGGTAATAAGCAGCTAAGCAGGATAATTACCTCCAATATCCCTCTCTGTCCACGAGATAATCTAAGCAATGCAAAATACTTGCCAGTGCCAAAATCTAATTCGATATCCAAAAACTGAACTTTAGTTTTGCGCTTCTGCAGCCGTTTCGCACTGTCGCTACTATTTATTGGTTTGCAGCTTGTACCAAATGAAGTTAAGGTAACAATAAAATAAATAGCAGCAGGATTTGTATATAAGTTTACAGACGACGCAGAGGGAATAGTTGCCTCATTGCATATGCAGTCAACACCATTAGTAGACGGCAGACCTGTACTAAAGCAAAAGTCAGTAATACAATACATCAACTAACACTTGAACCAGATTTAATTTGCTATTACCTGTATCACTGAGTCTCACATGAATCTCCATATCTAAGAAGTTGGAGAAGTGAACAGTAGGAAGCAGAAAGATTTCTTTCTGCTCTTGCAAGGCAACTGGCGAACTTTTATCTACACGCGCATACCCAAAGTTATCTGGATGTACGATAGGTACATCTTTCCCAGTGCTTTCAATCAGAAAATGAATCTTTGCTACACGTCCATCCTTTGACTTAATATCACAATGTGCTGTACTTAAAGAATATTTCATTGATTGAAAGGAAAATGCTTTCCGCACTTGGTAAGTAAGTTTATCAAATATCCCAGATAGTCGAACAGGCTTTCCACCTCTAAGATCATCCGACCAGCAAGCTGATGGATTCTCAAAATTTGTTAAGTCATCTGTAACTTCAGGTCTAAAAGAAAATAGGAAATTACCTGCAAATTAAGTTCCAATATCATGGATTTCCTTGTTTAGGAGCTTAATCAGAGATCAAGTGAAAGGTAAGTTCTACAGAACAATTATAAGACCGACAATTTTGTACGGTAGTGAATGTTGGGCCGCTAAAGTTCAACATATTCAAAAGATGAGTGTGGTAGCGATGCGGATGCAAAGATGGATGTGCGGTCATACAGGATTAGATAAGATCAGAAATGACCACACTCGCCAGAAGATGCAGTAAGAACGCATTATAGGATAAAATTCGCTTGAGATGGTTTTGCCGTGTCCAATGTTTATCTACAGATCGATTCATGGTATGAAAATATAGTGAGTGAACGTGTTAAAAGGGGATGAGGTAGACCTAAAATAGCATGGAAGGAAGTCATCTCGCAAGACCTCCAAATTGTTGGAATCAATACAAACTTAGCTAGCGATAGGGCACAATAGAAGAAAATTATTCATCCAAGTGCTATCTACTAATTGGGAATAGCTTTTAATCTTGTTAGAGAGCTTATAATTATATAATTATTATTATTATTACTATTATTTATATATATTTAACTTATTTCTCATTTTTATTTTATTTGGTATTGATGATGACATGAGTTGAGCTTAAATGGAGAAGTGAGGATTGATATAGCCGACCCCAACTTGTTTGACTGAGGCCTACTTGTTGTTGTAATAGTTCGACTTCGTCTAGACAGGTAACATGTATGACATCTAAATCAATTCCATAAAGTTCTTTTCCTCAGAAGCAGGCAATTTCAATATCAAAGCTTGAAAGGGGAAAACATGCTTGAAACATACCAACACTCAAAGAATTTAGTGTCTTCTTTCGTTCGCCAGAGAGATTTATGGCACCAAAGGCTGCCATAGAATCGTCAACTGTGTCCCCGGCCTTAAGCATCACAGAAGCATAATCAACTTCCTTATGCTGAGGGCGTTGAAAACGCAGCTCCATTGAGAAATCAGTATCATTGTGTATCTTTAGTAATGGAGAGACGACGATTGTCAAGCAATCCTACAAACATCAAGAAAGAGGATTGTAAACCATAAGAACATTAAGTTAGACATGCCTGGATAATCAGCTGCGGTACCTCAGTCCTGGGTGAAACTTCAGCCACAAGAAATGGACCAGGGAAAGTTTTTGACTCTGGTCAATAGCAAATAAGTTTAGTAAGCTCTAAGTTTGAATTCATTGAATATGCACAAAGAACTAGTAGTGGTTCCTATTATCAGCAAAGGCTATAGAAAAGTCGTTTATCTCAAGTTGGTGGTGTCAGCTACTCCAAAATCCAAGTCTTAACAAGTAGTGCGAAATTTATTTATATATTTAAAAAACAACTTGAGGGAAGAGCAGCCTGAAACACCTTGTAGAGATACTATACGTGGTCTCCACGCGAATGACTGGGTGTCCAAGAGTGAAAGATGAAGTGGAGAAGTAGAGAGAAATCCTCTCTCCGTAAGCTGGATAGAGAAGAATGACGCTTCCGGAGGCCGATTTGCCAAAGCCAAGTGCCTTACAGACAAAAAGTTAGGCTCCTCACATGATGAGCACACAAGTAAAAGTTCAAATAAAGCGAAGGCAAAAATACAAATGAAAACACCGTGATTAACCTCTCAAAACATAAGAATGAAAATCGTGGAAAGGAAATTAATTACGTGCAAGCCCAGGACACTGGAGCTTACTCAGTATAATTTTTTTTTAATAATTTATAAGGGATCTTACTAAGTATAAATGTGATACACAATTCAAAACATCAGCAGCAGGCAAAAAAAAAAATTAAAAAACATATTCCAGACACACACATACATCATACACTTCCTATTTCGAAATCTGTTAATCTGGTGTTATCTTGTACTGAGCAAGGATGAAATAGGGTTGCAAGTTGAGAAGGTAGGCTCTAGATTATGCCAGATGTATCATTCTCAAGGATGGCGGAAGCACAATGCCCACATACTACAAAACTGATTGTACGTCGTCTGTGGAAAGACGAGTAAAATAGAGAAAGTGCAACACGGTCAGGGTGCTTGAGTAGACGTATGTCTCCTTTATCGAGGGAAAAGAAAGAGAAGGAACTCTATTGAGAAACGACTTTTTTATCCCAAAATTGCACAAAGGGAAACTAGGACTTTATCAATCATTTGCACGGCATAAGACACATGAAAATTAAATTCCCATCTAACTTCTGCTGTTATAGTTTATAGTTTCCTTCTTTTTTCAATCAGTAGGTCGAGTTCTATCTTTGTGCTGTGTGGAATAAACTTTACAATATCAAAAGAAAAATATATCAGTAGGTCAAGTTCTGTAGTTTCTTTAAAGACTGTTGATTGGCTCTACAAGGATGGTTCTGCCACTGAATCATAGCAGCGGATGTTTCAAGTAAACAAGCAGAACAACTGTAAGCTGTGATAAGCACCTCAAGAAAATGGTAGTGGAGTGTCTTCCTGCAACTGATACATCTTGATTATCATAGAACTGACAAATAAGGGATAAGCCTGACTGGTTTTCAACCTGAAAATGTTAAAACCCATCAGTTCGCACATGAAACACCAGACGATTTATAGTCTCTGCATGACTTTTCTCATGAATGGACAAATACAAGCTTCACAAGGTTAGATGTCTAATATTCAGTCTCAAAGAGCATGAAGATGGACTCATGTCCAACTCTCTGTCTTTGATTTTCTCATCAAAAACTTACAGCATGATAGCAGGTAAAAAAAAAAAAAGCAATTGTTGCAAATCAAAATAAGGATGACAGATTACTGGTGGAAGAAGTTCCCGAGATGTTCCATTGCTGAAGACATCATCCATAACATGGGACCGAAAAGCAAAGCTTATCCTAATCAATGTAAAGATGCATAGATGAATCACTTATCTCCGGCTCACATATTTAGGTTAGTTGATAAGTTTTGAGTGAAATTAAGTCCCAAATTGTGGTCAACCTAACATTCAACGCCTAACTGCTTCAAGCACTTAAATTGAGATGCATCATACTGGGCATATATTTACAGCCCATAAGTCAAGCCAGAAGCAGCATTTTTCCTGCTAAATTGGGTCCACAAAGTAATGTGCATTGTTAATCCAACCACCAATTAAATGTGCCAAACATCTTACAAGGGCGGAAAGACAATGCTGCTACTCTCAGAACCCATCTGGAATCTTAGCAGAAAACTTTCACTCACTATTTCCATTGAGGAATCTGATTTCTCTTGCAGCAGAACTCCACATAAAAGTTGTGTAAGGACTACATAACCAATAAATGATGACAGAATCTTTAGACATGCAGCTGAAATAGCTATGCTAGCCTATGTTTTGGTTCTAACAAGAGGGGATTCTCTTATGGCAAGTGAATATTGTTAGAATAGTTATGTAAATAGTAGTAAATAACCCTAATCCCATATGTATTAGGAGTAGGACATGTTATGTATATATATAGGCTCATTGTATCATGTTTAACATATGAGAATAATATCAATAATATTTTCTCCCGTGCTTTCTCACATGGTATCAGAGCCGTAGTGGTGAGATACATCCGGGAACTAAAATACAGAGCAGAAGTCATCGTCCCTAAATTTTCCGGCGACTTTTTCAAAGTTGTTTACGTTATCTCTCTCCCCGTCAGTGTTGTGCAAAATCCAACACTACCACAAGATCCGTCATCGTCCGGCGACCAAACCCCAGTGAACATCTCCGGCAGAACCCTCCACACGCGCGCTCACGCACCGTCAGAAGCTAGGGTTCCGGCAAGCGCGTGAACCCACGCGCCTGCGAGTACGACCACTTCCGGCCATTTTTTGACGACGGCTCTTCAGAACAGTTGGGTCGGCTACTAATTCTGACCCTACCCATCCTGTTTTCGTTTGATTCCGACCACTTTGAGTTTTTCCAGCAACCACACCGATTTTTTTTCCGGCAAAAACAGTGTTTCCTTCATCTGTTTCAGCGAGTTTTCAGTTGATTCTTTCTATTATTTGGTGATAATTTCATAGGCCTCACTTCAATCCAACAATGTCTTTGGGAGTCGATGCCTTCGGATCTAAAAACCCGGATTCTGGCAGTTTCGGTGTTATGATTACCTCAGAACCTTTAATGGGAAGTTCAAACTACTTAGCTTGGGCTTCGTCTGTCGAGTTGTGGTGTAAAGGTCAAGGTGTTCAAGATCATCTAATCACGAAGTCTAGTGAAGGAGATGAAAAGGCAAAAGCACTTTGGGAGAAGATCGATGCTCAATTATGCAGTATTCTGCGGCGATCTATTGATTCTAAGTTGATGCCCTTGTTTCGTCCATTCTAGACATGTTATTTGGTTTGGGAAAAGGCTCGCACTTTATACACTAATGACATATCTCGTTTCTATGATGTAATATCGCGGATGACAAATTTAAAGAAACATGAATTAGATATATATACTTACTTGGGACAAGTACAGGCAGTCATGGAGGAATTTGAGAAGTTGATACCAGTTTCTGCGAGTGTTGCAAAGCAGCAAGAGCAGCGACAAAAGATATTTCTAGTTCTTACTCTTGCTGGGCTTCCTAATGATCTTGACTCAGTACACGATCAAATTTTGGCTAGTCCGACTGTCCCCACAGTTGATGAATTATTCTCTCGATTACTTCGCCTTGCTGCAGCACCAAGTCACCCAGTGATCTCATCACAGACACTTGACTCGTTTGTTCTCGCATCCCAGACAGTGGACAATTGGGCATCTCAAACTATGGAGAATAGACGAGGAGGAGGTCGTTTTGGAAGATCTAGACCCAAGTGCTCTTATTGTCATAAACTTGGACACACTCGTGACGTGTGCAATTCTTTACATGGTCGACCACCCAAAAATGCTTATATTGCTCAGACCGAGACTACAGGTAACCAGGGATTTTCTTTATCTAAAGGGGAGTATAATGAGTTCCTTCAATATCGGGCAAGTAAGCAGACATCTCCACAAGTAGTCTGTTGCTGGTAATTCTTTTGCTTGTGTTTCTCAGTCTAGTACTCTTGGACAATGGGTTGTGGACTCAGCCGCTTCTGATCATATCTCTGGTAATAAATCCCTTTTGTCAAATATTGCGTATTCACAGTCTCTTCCCACTGTTACTTTAGCCAATGGGTCTCAAACTAAAGCAAAAGGAGTTGGACAAGCGAATTCCCTACCCTCTGTCACTCTAGATTCCGTTCTTTATGTCCCTGGCTGTTCTTTTAATCTTGCATCTGTTAGTCGTTTGACTCGTGCCCTTCATTGTGGTATATATTATATTGATGATTCTTTTATTATGCAGGACCGCAGTACGGGACAAACGATTGGAACAGGACTTGAATCAGAAGGCCTTTACTACCTTAACTCACTCACTTCCTCCAAGGCATGTCTAGTTACAGATCCTCCGGACCTAATTCACAAACGTTTAGGACATCCAAGCTTATCCAAGCTTCAGAAGATGGTGTCTAGTTTGTCTAGTTTATCTACATTAGAGTGTGAATCATGTCAGCTCGGGAAACATACCTAAGCCTCCTTTCCTCGTAGTATTGAGAGTCATGCAGAGTCTATTTTTTCTTTAGTTCATTCTGATATATGGGGTCCTAGTAGAGTCAGTTCAACCTTGGGATTTCGTTATTTTGTTAGTTTCATTGATGATCATTCAAGATGTACTTGGATTTTCTTAATGAAAGATCGTTCTGAGTTGTTTTCTATATTCCAGAATTTTTGTGCTGAAATCAAAAGTCAATTTGGCGTTTCTATTCGCACTTTTCGCAGTGATAATGCCTTAGAATATTTATCCTCTCAATTTCAGTAGTTTATGACTTCTCAAGGAATTATTCATCAAACCTCTAGGCCTTATACCCCTCAGCAAAATGAGGTTGCAGAGAGAAAGAATAGGCACATTATTGAGACTGCTCGTAGACTTCTCATTGAATCTCATGTTCCGTTGCGTTTTTGGGGCGATGCAGTTCTCACAGCTTGTTATTTGGTTAATCGGATGCCTTCATCTCCCATCCAGAATCAGATTCCGTATGCAGTATTGTTTCTCCAGTCACCCTTATACTTTGTTCCCCCTCGTGTTTTTGGGAGCACTTGTTTCGTTCATAACTTAGCCCCTGGGAAAGATAAGTTAGCTCCTCGTGCTCTCAAGTGTGTCTTCTTTGGTTATTCTCGTGTTCAGAAGGATATCGTTGTTACTCACCTGATCTTCGTAGGTACTTTATGTCCTCTGACGTCACATTTTTTGAGCCTAAACCTTTCTTTACCTCTTCTGACCATTCTGACCACCTTGATATATTTGAGGTCTTACCTATACCGACCTTTAAGGAGTCTACTATAGCTCCTCCTTCACCTTCCACCACAGAAGTCTTACCCATTCCAACCGTTGGGGAATCTAGTATGGCTTCTCCTAGAATCCCCGCCACAGGAACACCACTCTTGACATATCATCGTCGTCCGCACCCAGCATCAGGCCCAGCTGATTCACGTCCTGCACATGACCCTGCTCCTATTGCGGACTTGTCTCTTCCTAGTACACCGATTGCACTTCGAAAAGGTATACGGACCATCCTTAATCCTAATCCCTATTATGTCGGTTTAAGTTATCATCGTTTGCCATCACCCTATTATGCTTGTCTATCTTCTTTGTCCTCTGTTTCCATCCCTAAGTCTATAGGTGAAGCATTGTCTCATCCAGGATGGCGACAGGCTATGATTGACGAGATGTCTGTTTTACATACGAGTGGTACTTGGGAGCTCGTCCCTCTTCCTTCAGGTAAATCTACTGTTGGTTGTCGTTGGGTGTATGCAGTCAAGGTTGGTCCGGATGGTAAGGTTGACCGTCTTAAGGCTTGTCTTGTTGCCAAGGGATATACTCAGATATTTGGGCTCGATTACAGTGATACCTTCTCTCCCGTGGCTAAGATAGCATCAGTCCGCCTTTTTCTATCCATGGTTGTTGTTCTCCATTGGCCCCTCTATCAGCTGGACATAAAGAATGTTTTTACACGGTGACCTTGAGGATGAAGTTTATATGGAGCAACCACCTGGGTTTGTTGCTCAGGGGGAGTCTCGTGGCCTTGTATGTCGCTTGCGCCAGTCACTTTATGGTCTAAAGTAGTCTCCTCGAGCCTGGTTTGGTAAGTTCAGCACAGTTATCCTGGAATTTGGCATGACTCGGAGTGAAGCTGATCACTCTGTATTCTATCGACATTCTGCTTCGAGTCTCTGTATATATCTGGTGGTCTATGTTGACGACATTGTTATTACCGGCAATGACCAGGATGGTATTACTAAATTGAAGCATCTCTTTCAACACTTTCAAACTAAGGATCTGGGCAAACTAAAGTATTTTCTGGGTATTGAGGTCGCTCAGTCTAGCTCAGTTATTGTGATCTCACAACGGAAGCATGCCTTAGATATTTTTGAGGAGACGTGAATGACAGGTTGTAGACCTGTTGACACTCCGATGGATCCGAATTGGAGAGGGGAGCCTCTTAGCGATCCTGCAAGATATAGGCAGTTGGTTGGTAAATTAAATTACTTTACAGTGACAAGACCTGACATTTCCTTTCCTATGAGTGTTGTGAGTCAGTTTATGGATTCTCCGCGTGATAGTCATTGGGATGCAGTTGTTCGCATTCTTTGGTATATAAAATCAGCTCCAAGCAAAGGTTTATTGTTTGAGGATCGAGGCCATGAGCAGATCGTTGGATACTCAGATGTTGATTGGGCAGGATCACCTTCTGATAGACGTTCTACGTCTGGATATTGTTGTAAAGCCCCGGGAAATTTTGCTAAGTAATCTAAGATTTTGTGGTGCCAAGATAGGCTAATTATTTTATCTTGTGTGCAAGTGAGGGTTCATGATATAATGGATATCAATTAGATAAGTTAATAAGTGTATAAGTCATATTATAAGTAATTTGGGGTCTAAGGAGAGACCTAAGTCTAAGCCAAGTTGGAAAATTTTCATAATAGGCTAAAGTTGTAAGTGAATGCGCACAAGACCTCACTTTGGACAAGCATATCTCTAGTTATATAAAGTGTTGAGTGATGCACAACCTATCAAATTAAAGCCCTTTGAGTCTAGTTCCCAACGCAACAAACCGTTCGTCATTTGGAGGTGTATACAGAAAGTTATGACCATTTTACCGGACATGCGTCACCAGCGCGCCCAGGAACGCGGCTGCGGCGAACCGCGGCAAACCAAGGTTTTTCTGCCGGTAAACCGTGGCAGAACGCGGTGGAACATGTAAAATGTCTAAAATACCCCTGGTCAGTGTAAAAACCGAAGGGGTATTATATTTCCTTCATTTTTTGATCATTCAAGCTCGAATTTTGGGGTTTTCTTCACCCTCTCAAGACCTCCAACCCCTCCCATCTTCAAGGTAAGCAATCTTCATTAACTTGGTGTAAAATTCCATTATTCCTACACTAGTATTGATGAAATCTACTCATAAAACACATAGATCTTCAAGAAATTCCTTCAAGAACTCAAAGGAGGGTTTTGCAAGATTTCTTCCAAAAGGTAATCCTACTCCCCTTAGACTTACATGTATGAATTTATTATGGGTATATGAGTGTGAATTAAGTATTGGGACTCTTGGTGTGGTGATTAGAAGCCATAAGTTCCTAATATAAATACATAGTCATTGTAGAGATTGGAAGGTGATTATTTGATGGAATTTTGTTGGTTGGGTGAAGATGGGTTGTCACACATATGTTGTTGGAAATTATAAATTGGTTAGGAATGATGGTGGAATGAATTGTTGGTTAATGGTGATAGTTGGGTGAACCAATACTATAGTTATGGGGTGTAAAGATCTATACCTACAAGGTGTTTGATGATATGCCTAAATGGCATAAGTTACGGAATTTATTACTAATATTGGCCATATTGAATGTTGTATTGTAGATTGAGGTTGCTTAAGTGTATTGGATCATTGTAGTATCACTAAGGGCGAATTTGAGGTATGGATGGCTAACTTTAACCTTTGTAAAGTCACCTTGTTTGGTGTACAAGTAATTGGTATGTGTCATTTATGTGGACCATTTGTGAATTCTTGTGATTAATATGCCTTGAACGTTGTTGGCTAAGTTTCCTGATATAATGGTGTAAGTAAATGGCAACAAGCCAAGCGTGTGTGTGAAGGTGCTTATGTGGTAAGAGCTGTGTAACAAATGATGGAAAGAAATCGTAATTGATGCAATTGAAACAACTGTGGTAATATCATACGTGACTTGTCGCGGCAATTATCGTTGTGACTTAAATTGTATACGGACTGTTGCATATAATGGAAATGGTATTGATGTCTATGAAAACTCTTTGTGAATTGTTGTGTTGTTGTGTGAAATATAACCGTCCGGTGGGATCGGGTTGCGCGCCGCAACACGCAGTTATAAGGTGTGGGTTGTGGTGATAAGGGTGGCCGAGGTAATAAGGGTGGCCGAGGTAATAAGGGTGGAAAAGTGATCGAAATCACTATTGAAATGAAAATATGTGAAAGTTGTGAAACCATTGATGTGATGAAATAATGTTGAAAGGGGAAAAGGAGAGATTGTGGAACTTGTTTGGCTTTGGTTGTTCCTTTCATGTGCATTGTGTTGTTGATTCTATTACTGTTTGTTACCTGTGTATTTCTTGATTTTACTTGGGGTAAAGTTTGTTCATACGTGCCAGTACAATTCAAATATACCAACGTCTCTTTTGTCGGGGCCGCTACATTCGTGTTATGATTGTAGGTGGTTCTATAGCAGGTACTCCAGTCTACCGACAGTAGCACTCCTTCACTTTCCGTCAGTTGTATTGGTGAGCCCGTTTTTCCTCTAGGGACCCTGCGTGGCTCATGCCGCTTTTCCTCCCGAAAATCTTATTTTGGTATTTGCGTAAGGTATAGCCGGAGCCTTGTTACCGGCAAGTATTGCAACACTCTTTTGTATCCTTAGAGGCTCCGTAGACGTTTGTGTGGGTTATGTATGGGTATTGGATAGGTCAATGGACCGTGTTGTAACTTTGTACTCTTGCTTTCTTCTACACTATAACTTGTATGGAACCTTGGAAGTTTAACCATGTTTTAAATGTTGCGATATAAAATGAACTAACATGTTGAATGTACTATCTTTCCTAGTTTAAATAAAGGTAAGCATGGCTTCATTATTCCTATCGAGTTAGGTAGATAGCGGTTGATAAGGCTTGCTCAGTTGGGTTCACTCGGTTGAGCGTTGGTCGCGCCTCCCGAAGTTGGGGCGTGACAATTGTGTCTTAGTAGGAGGAAATTTGGTATATTGGAAGAGCAAAAAACAGAATGTGGTTGCTCGATCTAGTGCAGAAGCAGAATATCGAGCAATGGCTATGGCGACATGTGAGCTAATTTGGATCAAACAGTTGCTCAAGGAGCCGTGTTATCAAAGGCGAAAAGCGCAACAAAGCTCTAAGGTCTATTAAGGCTTTAAGCGCAAAGCGCAAATAAAGCGTGGGCTTTAATGAAGAAAGGCGCAAATGGAAAAAAACTACAAATATGTATGTGTAGTCCAAACTAATATCAATAAGCATCAATACCAAATATAAGGACAAAGAAATCGAAGAAAATTTACAATAAAGTAAAATATCAATTGCTTAGTATCGCCTCTTCAGGATTACGCTCATTGGCAAGGAAAAGTATGCCTTAAAGCCTTGATGACAATATTGAAGTGCCCGCTAAGAGAGGCGAAGCGCTCAACGTGTTTTGAGCCTCGCTTTAGGGCTTAAGCGCGCCTTTGATAACACTGTCAAGGAGTTGAAATTTGGTGAGATTAGTCAGATGGGACTTGTGTGTGATAATCAAGTTGCTCTTCATATTGCGTCAAATCCAGTGTTCCATGAGAGAACTAAACACATTGAGATTGACTGTCACTTTGTCAGAGAAAAGATACTCTCGGGAGATATTGCTACAAAGTTTGTGAAGTCGAATGATCAGCTTGCAGATATTTTCACCAAGTCACTCACTGGTCCTCGTATTAACTACATATGTAACAAGCTCGGTACATATGATTTATATGCACCAGCTTGAGGGGGAGTGTTAGAATAGTTATGTAAATAGTAGTAAATAACCCTAATCTCATATGTATTAGGAGTAGGACATGTTATGTATATACATAGGGCTCATTGTATCATGTTTAACATATGAGAATAATATCAATAATATTTTCTCCCGTGCTTTCTCACTAATATAAAACATTTCAAGCAAGATAAAGTTTGCAAAGCCACAGAGTGTATGAAGCATGAGTAGCTATGTCAGAGAAGAACCTTGCAGCAATTGGCCAAAATTGTCGAGATCCTTACAGAGTAAGGACCGGCCAGATTCAACTCCCCAATGACAAAGAGAATAATGTCCAAAGAAAGCTCAGTCATTGTCATACTCAACTGCCAAGCCACAA
This sequence comes from Nicotiana sylvestris, assembly GCF_000393655.2. Classification (NCBI taxonomy): domain Eukaryota; kingdom Viridiplantae; phylum Streptophyta; class Magnoliopsida; order Solanales; family Solanaceae; genus Nicotiana; species Nicotiana sylvestris. The sequence continues at coordinate 116,762,984 of NC_091058.1, read as the reverse complement.
ATATCAACAAAGAAAAGAAAATCACATGATTATTCACAAAAAGAAAAGAAAATCACATGAAAAATAGAGATATTAATCTGACCTCTTTCAATCTAGCATAGAAATGGCCAGGCACCCAGTGGATAATATTTTCTGATCCCTGGGTCTGAAATCTATAGCGGTAGAAAACATCAATTTCTAATGGATGCATGAGTTCTCTCCTGGCATCACAAACAAGTGAGTAACACAAATTACAACATATTGGGACCATCGGTTCTAAAATATAAGATCAAAGAGAAGATGAAAGCTTGCATTAATTTACATTGTTTTACTAAAGAGACTCACCACATATTTTTCTGGGAGTCAAAGTAATACAGCAAAATCTCCAGCCTGCTCATAACCCGAACTTTAGCATTCGATATCTGTATAACAACTTCAGTAGTACTAATTGAACCCTGGAGGAGGGGATACTTTTCCTTGGAGTCCGAAAGTTCATGGACGATGGTCAAAGAAACCTTGTCCACCGACACAGTTACACCAAAAGAACTTCCTCGCTGACTAATATCTTTTCCCTCACTTATACATGAATCATGTAGCATGATTTTTCCAAATTCCTTCTCTAGAATGCCATCCAATAAAACATTGCCAACATATGGAGAAGGATCATGAAATACTTTAAACTTAAACGGGTGTCCAGGATTGCTGACAACTTCCAGGACCCCATTAACAAAAGCTAAAGCACAATCATTCTTCTTGTTCACAAGATAAAATATATTTTTAGTTTGTGGAAGATATGTCTCCAAGTCAACATCACCATCATAGATGTCATGTTTGTATGGAAGCGCCCTCCAAAATGCCCAGGCACTATCACTAGAACTGGAAATGTCAACAAAATCAGATTGTCGACAGCAATTCAACCGCAATGGTTCTCCCGATTCATCTTTGGCATATAACGAGATGAAGGATAAATACTGAACTTGTGACTTCCATCTTCTAATATAGTGATACTTCACCTGATGATAGAGAAAGAATAAAAGCACCCCGTCCATCAAGTAACAAATGTATTCCAAAAATGAGCTATGCACATATATGCGAAAGAGAGTTGTGGGAAAGCTGTCAAGGTAAAAATGATAAAGAAAAATAACAGAGGGAAAAGCTTCATAGCAAAAGATAACTGGATAAGGACCAAATTGTAAAAAGATTTTAAAATATATACAGACAACAAAAGCTTCATAGCAAAAGAATCAATGAACCACAAAAATATTTTGTCCCTTCACCACTATCTTCTTTGTAATACCAAGGACAGTTCGCTGTTCAAATTTTAGTTTGTCAATGAGTATCCCCCAATACAGGTGAAACAGAACTCTGTAATTACAGAAAAGGAGGGAGTAGAAACCTGATATTGCATAATAGTATCTTTAAGTGGTTAGGATGTCTAATCATGAAGCAAAGGCCCCACAGAGAAAGGGCATGATAGACTGGACTTCTTGATATTCATAGCTTTGCAGGGAACAAAAAAAGTCTTTCACCAGAATGTGTCTCTGAACCAGGATGAGAAGTGTCTTTCAGAAGACAATGCAGGGAAATGGCAAGGATGAACCAGTTCTTTCAAACTCTGGGAAGAACTCCTCTCTCATAATTCTTATGGAATTTGTTGGAAAGAAAGAAGGATGGTCTTTGCTCAGTAAAATCTGGCTACAAAGTTTTGTCTGGAGGATGCAATTCTCAAAGGAATTGGCATTGGAAACGGATTTGGAAGTGCAAGGCACCTTGTAAGATACGTAAGCTGCGTCAGCTGGTTGGTGACAAGAAAAACTTCTAGCACAACATAACGTGTTAAGAAGGGTCATGCACATGTGTGCCCTCTGTGAAAGGGAAAATGAGGATGCCAACCACTCATTTCTTCACTACAAAACTTCAAAACAGTGACACAGCTTTTCTTGAACTTATTTGAGGATGCCAACCACTTATCAGTACATGCGTGTATATCTATATATGGGTGTTAATCGGGCTGGGCTGACCCATTTTCAACCTGCTTCAACCCGGGTCAGCCCGGTACTGTTCCTTATTGTGCGGGCTGGGATGGGTTGGTTGGGGGGCGGGTTTTGGACGAACATGTTCTGGTTAACGGTGCACCGTACCCGCTAAGCCCGTGACCCGTTAACGGGCTGCAGCCCGTTAACAGCCCGGTTACCGTTGCTGAATTTTTATTTTTATTTTTAATTATTTGGACCGTTGCCAACGGTCAAATTGAGAAATGACCGTTGGGGAACGGCCAGATTTTGCAAAAATGGCCATTTCGGCCTCCCCCATTAAAAATATAGTCCTCCCACCCCTAATAATTGAAAATTTATATTTTTATCCTTTTAAAACCTATAAATAGTTCCTCTTCTTCATTTTTTCTCACAATTCACTCTCTTACTACATTAATTTTCTCTCAAGTCTCAATTCTCTCTTGATATTATTGTTCTTAAATTCTCAAATCTCAAATTCCCAATTATTTATTATTTCAAGTTTCATCAATTATTTAGTTTAGCCATTACAAAATTATTATTATCAAATATCAACTATCAAGTATTCAAGTGAAGTGTGGTATCAAGTACTATCAAGTATCAACTATCAAGTTTCAGGCTTTCGGTCTATCAATTGAAGTTTGAGTTTTGATATCAAAATTAGTGCGGCATCCGGAATCCCGGTACACTCGTTCCATCTCTCTCTTATTTGGTGTACACTTATTTTATTATTTAGAATTATTAATTTAATTTCTTAATTTAATTTACATAATGGATTTACTTAGAGCAGCCAAAAAAGCGTGCACTAGTAGAGGTGGTAGTAAGAAAACTTCCAAAAGATCAAGAGGTGGTGTTGGTTCTTCTAGTAGCTTTACACATATTTTTGAAAGTTCACCTGAAAATTTAAATTTAGATTATGCACACATATTTCTGAAAGTTCACCTGAAAATTTAAATGTAGATTATGAGGGAATGCAAGAAAACTTTGGTATAGATGATGATTTAGATGATATTTAATCACCCGATAATCTTGAAACACCACCAGCTACACCTGGTAATGCTAGTCAAACTCAAAATGTTAGGGGTGGAACAAGTAGGCCTCCTCTCCCTATTAAAAAGAATCGACGATTAAGAAGTAAGTGTTGGATGTTTTTTGAAAGACTAGAAGATCAAAAAAAGTATTTAAAATGTAAAATTTGTAGTTAAGTTTATAAACATGAGCCCGGTAAGGGAGGGGGAACGGGTCAACTTCGTAGGCATATGGAAGAGAAACCCTCTCTTGATTGGGGAGTAGATGAGGAATCTGGGCAACAAAAACTTAACCCGAGTACGGGGGGTTATTTGGTAAATACGATATTAAGAAGGATCGGGAAGAATTAGCTAAAATGATTGTTTTAGGTTGTTTACCTTTTAGTTTTGCTTCTTCACCGTATTTTGTTACTTATATTCAAAGAATTTATAACCCTATGTTTAAAGGTATTCCTAAAGTACTTGTAGAGCTGATATCTTTAGGCTTTTTGGACAATATCAGACATATATACGTTATTTGTTCGTAAATCTTCCTTGTAAAGTTTCTCTTACTTCTGATATTGGTCGTGCTGTAAATGGAAATGATTATTTGACTGTTACATGTCATTGGATAGATGATAATTTTTGTATGCAAAAACGTATTATTGTTTTTAAATATGATGAAGATCAAAGTCATACTGGTGCATTTATAAGTAATACTATCCATGAAGTTGTTATATTTTATAATCTTGCAGAAAAAGTTTTGTGTATGTCATTTGATAATGCTTCTAACAACAATGCTGTTATTACAATATTAAAATTGCATCTACACCCATTATTTCATGTTAGATGTGCATGTTATATTTATAACTTGATTGTGAAGAGTGGCCTTGAATTATTTAGAGATGAAATTACTTTAGTTAGGAGAGCTGTTGGTGTAATTCAAGGAAATAATAGAAGTGCTAGATTAAATGCATCTAAGGAAAAATGTGTACACTATGGACTCAAACCAAGACTCATGCCTGAAGAAATAATTACTAGGTGGAATTATACTTATTTATTCTTAAGATGTTGTTATAAATATAGAATGCCTATAACTGAAGTTGCTAATTCTCATTGTACCGATCCTAGCCGTTTGTTAACATCTAGAACTTGGGATGTCATTCATGATGTTGTACAATTTTTACAAAAATTGTATGTGGCTACACTTGAGTTTTCTGGAGCTTATTATCCTACTATTGCAAATGGTTTAGTTCATATTGCTGAAATTTTTCTTTTACAACATAATTTGAAGAAGAAAGAAGGATATGCTTCTGCAGTTGAATCTATGCTAGATAAGTTTAAAAAATATTTCCACCCAATTCCCCATATTTACCTAATTGGTGCTATTTTAAACCCTACTGTCAAAATGATAAAGTGTCGCCAATTAATTAGAGCTTTATATACTAATATGGATATTGGACCAACTGAAACTCCTGATATTGACACTTGTATTTCTGAGCTACACACACATTTACAAACTTTATATAATTATTACGCTAACATTGTTGATGCTTCTTCGGTTGTAGATGCAAATATTCCTTCAACTAATTCAGGGATAGACCTGATTTGAAAACTTACTCAAGGAAAAATAGAGTAGAAGAAGCCATCATGCAATCTACCGAAGCTGAAACTTCTTCTACTGGTGAGTTATCAACATTTTCTAATGAGGTAGATGAACCTATTGCTCACAAAAAAGGAGTCAGATCTTGCACCACCAAACACCCTTTATTTAATTTTGTCTTCTACAATTCTTTGTCTTCGATAGAGCCTTTGCCTTGTCTATTTCTTCTGTGTCCATTCCCTAAAATTGGAGGGAAGCTTTTACAGATCCTAAATGGAAGCAAGCTATGATTGAAGAAATGAAGGCCTTGTCAAAAAATGAGACTTGGGAACTTGTCACTTCACCACCAGACAAGAAGTTGGTTGGCTGCAAATGGGTCTTCACTGTAAAGCACAAAGCTGATGGCTCAATTGAAAGATTCAAAACAAGATTGGTGGCTAAGGGATTCACTCAGACTTATGGAGTGGAATATCAAGAGACATTTGCCCATGTTGCTAAGATGAACACTGTTAGAATTCTTTTATCTTGTGCAGCTAATCTTGATTGGAACTTGCAACAGTTTGATGTGAAGAATGCATTTTTTTATGGAGACTTACAAGAAGAGGTGTATATGGAGATTCCTCCTAGATTTGATACTGCACAGAGTCAAGGAAAGGTATGGATTTGATATTGCACAGAGTCAAGGAAAGGTATGCAGATTGAAGAAAGCCTTATACGGACTGAAGCAATCCCCCAGAGCTTGGTTTGATAGATTCAGCAAAGCAATGATCTCCTTCGGTTACCAACAAAGCAGTACTGATCACACCCTCTTCATAAGACATCAAACAGGTAAACTCACTCTTCTCATAGTTTATGTTGATAACATAGTATGATAATATAGTAATGATAGGAGATGACAAAGAAGAGATCTCGATTGAAGAAGTTGTTGGCACATGAATTTGAGATCAAAAATCCAGGAAAATTGCAGTACTTCTTAGGGAATTGAGATTGCTAGATCCAAAGGAGGAATCTTTATTTCTCAAAGAAGGTATATTCTGGATTTCTTGAAAGAAACCGGTATGACAGGTTGCAGACCCGCAGAATCGCCCATTGAAAGCAATCACAAGTTACAAAGCGGAGTTGGAGAATCAATTAATAAGGAGAGATATCAGAGGCTGGTTGGAAGACTCATTTATCTCTCCCACACTAGACCAAACATAGCCTATTCAGTTAGCCTGGTGAGTCAGTTCATGCACGATCCCCAAGATCCTCATATGCAAGCCGTCTTTCACATTTTGCGGTATCTGAAGTCTACTCCAGGGAAAGGTCTACTTTTCTCCAAAACATGATCACCTCCAAATAGAAGCCTTTACAGACGCGGATTGGGCTGGATCTCTAGATGAGAGAAGATCAACATCTGTTATTGTACACTCGTAGGAGGAAACTTGGTCACTTGGAGAAGCAAGAAGCAAAGTGTAGTTGCTAGATCAAGTGCGGAAGCAGATTATAGAGCTATGGCACAGGGTGTTTGCGAACTGCTTTGGCTACAAAAGCTACTACAGGAATTGAGACTGTATGGAAAAGGAAAACTTTCCTTATACTGTGACAATAAGGCTGCCATCGGTATAGCTCATAATCCAGTTCAGCATGACCGAACAAAGCATGTGGAAATTGGTCGATACTCCATCAAAGAAAAAGTTACAACTGGTGTCTTGAGTTTGTTTCATATGCCATCGGAAAAACAACTAGCTGATGTATTTACCAAAGGTCTCAACAAGCGAACTTTCCATACTTTGAGTTGCAAGTTGGGCATGTGAGACATCTTTGGACCAACTTGAGAGGGAGTGTTGATTAGCATGATTCAAGGAGATATGATTTAGGAGTGTTGATTAGCATGATTTCAGGAGATTTGATTATATTTAGGAGATCTGATTTTATTCGGATTTGATTTGATTTGATTTGATAGCTGGATTGATTGTATATATTTCTTTTATTTCCTTAATTGGCATTAGGAGCTTTGTATAAATTCTCTTTCTCATGAGATGTAAACATACACAGAAAATATACAAGAAACCTTTTCTTCTTCTCAAAATCTACAAGAGTACTACAGTCTTTTTTATCGGTAAAACTGTAAAGATTTAGGTATCAAATGTGTGTACATGAACAGCCATAAGCAGATGATCTGCATTATTGAGATAAGAGAGAGTAACGGAGGAGACAGCTATAGAGAACTGAAGCTATAAAGGTGAAGCAATGGAAAAATATTAGAATGCAGGGTCGTCCAAGGCCATTATATGCTAAGTGGGTATCTACAAGGAAAAGAGATTAGAGATAGAGGCATAAGTGACTAAAACATCAGTGGAAGAATCCTTTGGACTGGATTAAGCAACAATAGCTTTATTGACATCTTCAAAGAAAAATAAATTTCTGTAAGATATAGAGAAATATATTATAGTGTAAGAAAAGCTTTTAGCTGCAGCAGAAAAAGATCCAGAAGGGATTAGTCTGGAAAAACTAACCCAAATACCATAAATGCTTTTGGAGATTCAACTAAACACCTCACAAAGCTCTAGTCCCTTCAATATGGCAAGGCACACATAATGAATCAAAGCTGAACATACCCTGAACAAAGCCCTCTCTCCCACAAGCGAATAGTGGATCGCACCAACTAAATTGTAGCCACTTTCTGCCCTATCAACTGCAACATACATATGTTGGTCGACATCTTTGATAGAAACAATTGTTCCTGCAAGCAAGACACTAATAATGTTAATATGTTCATAATAAAAGATGGTTTCTGCAGCCTGGGCTGAAAGAACGTTACCATCAGGAACCATTTCCTCCAGACATCCAGAAGATTCTCCGCTGTTCTTCTGATGTGTTTGCTCTATGCTTTTGGTTGCTTCTATGCTAAATATGGCTGATAAAGATTCCCCAGCAAAAATTATAATCTGATTTAACAAAAGAAAGTTAGAGCAAATGTTTGTATACAACTTGTATGTTGGGGTTTCCCCATTACATAAAAGAAATTATTACTTTTTTTGGTAATTAAGATATTTTACTACCAACTGAAAGTATTTACAGCTCAGAAATAATTACTTTATCATAACTGTGAGAAGGCACGGGAGAAAATATGATATATTGATATTGTGTGTCTAATGCAATACAAGATGTGCTAATTTATAGCTACTCTATACAAAGGGCATACTACACTTATTCCAATGTGGGACAAATCTAACACTCCCCCTCAAGCCGGAGCATACAAATCATATATACCGAGCTTGTTACATATATAACCAATGCAAGGACCGGTGAGGGACTTGGTGAAAATATCTGCAAGTTGATCATTCGACCTCACAAACTTCGTAGTAATATCTCCTGAAAATATCTTCTCTCTTACGAAGTGACAATCAATCTCAATGTGTTTAGTTCTCTCATGAAACACCGGATTTAATGCAATATGAAGGGCAGCTTGATTATCGCACATAAGTTCCATCTAACTGATTTCACCAAATTTCAACTCCTTGAGCAATTGTTTGGTCCAGACTAGTTCACATGTTGCCATAGCCATTGCTCGATATTCTGCTTCTGCACTAGACCGAGCAACTACATTTTGTTTCTTGCTTTTCCAGGACACCAAATTTCCTCCTACTAAAACACAATATCCAGATGTAGAACGTCTATCAGAAGGTGATCCTGCCCAATCAGCATCTGAATACCCAACGATCTGCTCATGACCTCGATCCTCAAATAGTAATCCTTTGCCTGGAGCCAATTTTATATACCGGATAATGCGGACGACTGCATCCCAATGACTATCACAGGGAGAATTCATAAACTGACTTACAACACTCACAGGATAAGAAATGTCGGGTCTAGTCACTGTGAGATAATTTAATTTACCAACCAGCCGCCTATAGCTTGCAGGATCGCTAAGCGGCTCCCCTGTCCTGGCAGAAGTTTAGAATTCGGATCCATCAGAGTATCAACAGGTCTGCAACCTATCATCCCTGTCTCCTCAAGAATGTCTAAAGCATATTTCCTTTGAGAAATAACAATACTTGAGCTAGATTGAGCAACCTCAATACCTAGAAAGTACTTCAATCTGCCTAGATCCTTAGTTTGAAAATGCTGGAAGAGATGCTTCTTCAGATTAGTAATACCATCCGGATCATTGCCAGTAATAACAATATCATCAACATAGACTACCAGATAAATACATAGACTCGAAGCAGAGTGTCGATAAAACACAGAGTGATCAGCTTCACTACGAGTCATGCCAAACTCCGGGATAACCGTGTTGAACTTACCAAACCAGGCTCGAGGAGACTGTTTAAGACCATAAAGTGACCGATGCAAGCGACATACAAGGCCACGAGACTCCCCCTCAGCAACAAAACCAGGTGGTTGCTCCATATAAACCTCATCCTCAAGATCACCGTGAAGAAAGGCATTCTTAATGTCCAGCTGATAGAGGGGCCAATGACGAACCGCAGCCATGGATAGAAAAAGGCGGACTGATGCCACTTTAGCCACAGGAGAGAATGTATCACTGTAATCGAGCCCAAATATCTGAGTATATCCTTTGGCAACAAGACGGGCCTTAAGTCGATCAATCTGGCCATCGGGACCAACTTTGACTGCATAAACCCAACGACAACCAACAGTAGATTTACCTGAAGGAAGAGGAACAAGCTCCCAAGTACCACTTGTATGTAAAGCAGACATCTCGTCACTCATAGTCTGTCGCCATCCTAAATGAGATAACGCTTCACCTGTAGACTTAGGGATGGAAACCGAGGACAAAGAAGATATAAAAGCATAATAGGGAGATGACAGACGATGATAACTCAAACCAACATAATGAGGATTAGGGTTAAGTGTGGTCCGTATAACTTTTCGAAGTGCAATCGGTGTACTAGGAGCAGGGTCCGCAGTAGGAGCAGGGTCAGGTGCAGGACGAGAACAAGTTGGGCCTAATGTAGGGCGCAGACGACGATGATAAGTCAAAAGTGGTGTTCCTGTGACTGGGGAACTAGGAGGAACAACACTAGACTCCTCAATGGTTAGTATGGGTGAAACCTCTGTGTTCGATGGTGGAGGAGGAGCTATAGGAAACTCCTCAAAGGTCGGTATAGGTAAAACCTCAGATATATCATGGTGGTCAGCAGAAGCAAAGAAAGGTTTAGACTCAAAAAATGTGACGCCAGCTAACATAAGGTACCTACGAAGATCAGGTGAATAACAATGATATCCTTTCTGAACACGAGAATAGCCAAGGAAGACACACTTGAGAGCACGAGGGGCTAAGTTATGAACAAAACATGTGCTCCCAAAAACACGAGGTGGAAGAGGGTATAAGGCTGACTGGGGAAACAATACTGAATGCGGAATCTGATCCTTGATGGGAGATGAAGGCATCCTATTAATCAAATAACAAGCTGTGAGAACTGCATCGCCCCAAAAACGCAACGGAACACGAGATTCAATTAGAAGTGTGCGAGCAGTCTCAATAAGGTGCATATTCTTTCTCTCTACAACCCTATTTTGCTGAGGGGTATAAGGACAAGATGTCTAATGAATAATTCCATGAGAAGTCATAAACTGCTAAAACTGAGAAGATACATATTCTAAGGCATTATCACTGCGAAAAATGCGAATAGAGACACCAAACTAATTTTTTATTTCAGCACAAAAACTCTGGAATATAGAGAATAACTTAGAACGATCTTTCATTAAGAAAAGCCAAGTACATCTTGAGTAATCATCAATGAAACTAACAAAATAACGAAATCCCAAGGTTGAACTAACTCTACTAGGACCCCATATATCACAATGAACCAACGAGAAAACAGACTCTGCATGACTCTCAACACTACGCGGAAAGGAAGCTCGGGTATGTTTCCCAAGTTGACACGACTCACAATCTAATCTAGACAAACTGGATAAACTACGCACCATCTTCTGAAGTTTGGATAAACTTAGATGTCCCAAACGACAGTGGATTAGGTCCCGTGGATCGGTAACTAGACATGTTGTGAAAGGACTTAGTGAATTAAGGTAGTAAAGGCCTTCTGATTCACGTCCTGTACCAATTGTCTGTCCCGTACTGCGGTCCTGCAAAGAATCATCAATAAAATATATACCACAATGGAGGGCACGAGTCAAACGACTAACATATGCAAGACTAAAAGGACAACCAGGGACATAAAGAACGGAATCTAGGGTGATAGAAGACAATGGATTAGCTTGTCCAACTCCTTGTGCCTTAGTTTGACATCCATTGGCTAAAGTAATAGTGGGAAGAGACTGTGAATATACAATATTCGACAAAAGTGAATTATTACCAAAGATGTGATCAGAAGCGACTGAGTCCATGACCCATGGTCCAAGAGTACTAGACTGGGAAACACAAGCAAAAGAATTACCAGCAACAGGAGTATCAGGCTGGGCAACTGAGGCTACTTGTGGAGATGTCTGCTTACTTGCTCGATACTGAAGGAGCTCATTATATTCTTCTTTAGATAGAGAAAAACCTTGGTTACTTGTAGTCTCGGTCTGAGCAACGTAAGCATTTTTGGATGGACGACCATGTAAGGAATAGCACATTTCACGAGTGTGTCCAAGTTTGTGACAATAAGAACACTTGGGTGTAGATCTCCCAAAACGACCTCGTCCTCCTCTGTTCTCCATGGTTTGAGAAGCCCGAACATCCACTGTCTGCGATGCGAGAACAGAGGAATCAAGTATTTGTGATGAGATCACTGGGTGACTTGGTGCTGCAGCAAGGCGGAGTAATTGAGAGAATAATTCATCAACTGTGGGAACAGTCGAACTAGCCAAAATCTGGTCTCGCACTGAATCAAGATCATTAGGAAGTCCAGCGAGTGTAAGAACTAGAAACATCTTTTGTCGCTGCTCTTGTTGTTTTGCCACACTAGCAGAAACTGGCATGAATGTCTCAAATTCCTCCATGACTGTTGTACTTGACCCAAGTAAGTAGACATATCTAATTCTTGCTTCTTTAAGTTTGTCATCCGTGATATCACATCATAGAAGCGAGATATGTCATTAGTGTATAAGGTACGAGCCTTTGCCCAAACCAAATAACATGTCTGGAATGGACGAAACAAAGGCATCAACTTGGAATCAATAGAACGCCACAAGATGCTACATAATTGAGCATCAATCTTTGCCCAAAATGTTATTGTCTTTTCATCTCCTTCGCTAGACTGTTTAATTAGATGATCTTGAACACCTTGACCTTTACACCACAACTCGACAGATAAAGCCCAAGCTAAGTAGTTTGAACCTCCCATTAAAGGTTCCGAAGTAATCATAACACTAGAGCTTCCAGAGCTCATGTTTTTAGACCTAAAAGCATCAATTCCCAAAGACATCGTTGCAAATTATTACCAAATTAGAGAAATAATCAAATGTAATCCACTGAAACAGAGTAAAAAATAGTGAAACAGAATAAGGAAATACTGTAGCTGTAGGAAAATTACTGTAGCAGTCGGAACAGTACTGTAGCTGCCGGAAAAATTCAAAGTGGTCGGAATGAAATAAAAACAGTAGGGGTAGGATCTGAATTACCAGACGACCCAACTGTTCTGAAGAAACGTTTTCAAAAAATGGCCGGAAGTCCACTTTTGAAATCACTATTCACGCAGAAAAAATATAAAAGTTGTCGGAATTTGGTGTAACCTGGATGGGTAGGCTCGGAATTGCAAGGGGAACAATTTATCCTGAAGAGTCGTCGCCAAAAAATGGCCGGAAGGTGGCCCACTCGACGTCGGACCTTCGCCGGAAAATTTTCTTCCGACGGCGCGTGGAGGGTATTCTGACGAAGATTTTTTTATGGGTTGGTCGCCAGAGCCCGATCTACTTCGTGGTGGTATTGGTTTTTGCACAACACTGACGAAAAGTGGCTTTTTTTTTACTTGCGGCAGACCTGCCGGAAAAAGGCTTCCGGTCAACTGATTTTCCTTCCCGGAGTCGCTGGAATTTATGCACAGCGATAAACCTCTCACGATTGCTCTGATACCATGTGAGAAGGCACGGGAGAAAATAAAATATATTGATATTGTGTGTCTAATGCAATACAAGATGTGCTAATTTATAGCTACTCTATACAAAGGGCATACTACACCTATTCCAATGTGGAACAACTACATATCTATATCTAACAATAACAAATGGAGCAAGACGAGCATTACAAGTGAAACCCCGGAGGGACAATGGTGCATTGTTCGAAACTCGGTGGATTATGGGCCCGCCCCTCTATCCATTATTAACAAAATTATTTAAATGATGATTCTGGGGTTTAAATGAATTTTGATTAGGAGTATGTATAGAGAGCGGCAGCGGCGCGCTTGCAACCACAAGGATAGCTCTGAAGTTTAAATCAAAAGAACCACCTTTTACACGTGTCTACAGAAGCTACACTACTCACAAGCTAATTATCCTTGCCGATATAATTATATTGCACCGTGCTAAGCTGAGACCTTATGCAATGCACAATGTTCATTATTGCTATATAATTTAGTCTGGGAAAATAACTACAGAACATATTATTCACAGAAAGTGGAAAAAGACAAATAAGGCATTTCTCCTCACCTGTATCTCACGTAGAGAGAGAGTCATGTCGAAACCAGATATAGAACCACTGCCAACCCAAAAGTCATTTGACTGCAAAGGAATACTCCCGCTGCTTTTGAGAGGCTGCTCAGCCACCAGAATAATATTTAAGTCTTTTAAAATATAATTCTGAGGAGTAGCAAGTGAAATTTGAGAATTTGAACCACCCCTGCAAGGTTTACTTGAACCATCTGCATGATATTGATTTCCTAGTTCTGGGGGGCTTGAGCTACTTGCTTCATTCATGATAGAATTAGCTTCACCCAAATGATTGGGAGCCATTAACGTGTCATCATGTACAATAATGGAAGATTGATCATCAGATATGGAAGAAGAAGGGAAAGGAGTTCTTGTGTCTAGGCTTTGTTGTTCAGTAGATATATGGAGTAACTGAGAAAGAATTGACAAGTTCGTTATGCCAAATGAGAATTTCCTTGGTAGTTCAAGCTTAAGGTTGCCGTTACCTTCAAGCCGAAGCTTCTGAAATTCACCTACAAGGCAGTAAATTCATTTTTGAAATTGTGCTTCTTTTTACATTGTTTAAAACAAACTGTTCATTTCAACATACCAAAATATTAGCCAGAATTAGCACTTAACCGCTGAAGCTAGATGCAAAAACATGCTAATCATTTTGCCTTGTGTAGGCAGCACTTCAAACAGGGCAGGAAGATGCTAAGGCATTTGTGTCGTCATTCATAGGCTCCATTTTGACGAGTACAGTGTTAAGCAATAATTATTTCACCTAATCATATATTTTTTCCAATTTCTTTGTCCATATAATTGTTTCTTGTATTTAAATTTATTATTCTTTAATTACATTTTTTTTAACTTTTGTGCCTTTTCTCTTGAACGTTGTCAGTTGCATTAAAAGGCCTTAAATGACCAGATCGAGCAAGCTCGATTGACCTAAGATGAAACCTATTATGCCAAAAGCTCCATGGATAGCAACAAAAGTCAAGAACACTAGCTAATCAGTGGGGGTAAGACCCGTGCGCACCAGCGTTAACATCCCAACAGGCCTCAGCATTTTTTTGCTCTCACCTTTTATAACACTGTATGTTATTCAAGATTTTGAAGAATTCCAAATATGGCAAATAAACTCAAATTGAAACCTGCTGCTCTTAGAGCAATATAATCTTATATAGCTTCTTAATACTCCTAATAACTTGATATGTATCAAAGCCTCCTCAACCTTGGGTGCACTAAAATGGCAAGGGGGCAGTAACTCTAAAAATAAGATGAGACCAAAAAATATATGTTTATACTTTATATCTGCATGAGAGAACTACTTCAGAGCCCTGCTGTTAATTGATAACAAGTGAAGCAAAAGAAAAAGATGATACCAGATTTATCTCCATCCACCAATGCCAGAGAAACCTGTGAAATATTCATGGCAAATGCTTCCACCTGGTTCCAATTAACTAGTTTATGTTGCTCCAACTGTTGGTTGGAAGAACTCCTCAGTAGACTAGTATCCTCATCATTCTGAATAACTAGATGTTCTGTCACAGCTTGCCAAAGGCCTTCCAACTGATTACAGTAGAATGCATAGCATTCAACCATTGTCACCAAAGAAGCTATCTCAACAATGATAGAACCCCCCTGTTGAATTGGTGTCCGTTTAAACCTTAGAAATCATAAGATTTTCCCAAACTATGAATAAACAACTTATATCCAAATTAGGATTTAGCAAAATGGATGCAGAAGTTAATGCATAGGCAGACATTAATCTGAAGCTGCAAGAACAGAATAGAAACCTGTGACTGACAGGAGATTGTCTGAAATTGTCCACCAACAGAAACAGATGCTTCAAGCGTCTTTAGTTCGTTGCCTCGAAGCAATAAGTTCTTTACTGCACATCTGGCTAGGTACACTTCACCTAAAGAAATTCTTATAGTTAACCAATCAAAAGAAGGATTGACATCATTTACCAATGAAGGTGAATGATTCAAGGACATTGAAGCAACATGTCTGGAGGAATCAGAACCATCCACTACATTTCTCTGACTGGCCTGCATAATATTGTCCCCTAAGGTTCTCAAACTTAAACTAATTTTACAATGAGACAATGAAGCTTGATATAAGGAATTGAGAGACCAAATCAACTGTGGTTTAACTTGATCAGAAGTATCTACAATCTCATTCGGATATCGGAATATATCAGATTCAAACTCAGAAAAACCAATGAGAACTTCGGCTTTTTCCTCTTCAAAAGAGAACCTGATATATGAATGTGCAAGAGATACATTAACTCCATAACCACGGACTGGTTGCACTGTCGACTTCCTGTCAGCTATAGTATTAGCATCTGCCACATTATCATGTGAAATATATCCTTTCCTGGAGTCGTAAAGGATCATATTCACTGATCTAAGTTCACATGTCGTACTGACATTGAATGTAGTATCAGTAAGAACTGAAGCTACTAGTGTGATTCTATTTTTGAGTGCTCTTTCACTTTCAGAGTCAGCAGACTCTCGCCTTAATAAGTCTTCATAACTTTGGCCACGACCTAAACTGGTCGTATTGAAAACCTGAACAACTGTACACAGCAAACTAGAAATTACCTGCCATAATAGAAATTCCAAAGTCAAAAACGTCTGTATAAACTCCATGTCCATGCACCTTTTTATTACAGAAGGATAGCTTATGCAATTCTAATGAGCACTGAAAGTCACTTGTTGCAGTGATCTGCACGATGGGTCAAGTCAACTTGTCAATGGAAGTATCATAAATTCTCATAGTAGAACTGTGAACAACGGTTGCGTTGTTACATAAACAGAGAATGAAAGACCTGTTTGAGGAATTTATGAGGCAATCCAGGTCAGCACACAAATGAGATAGCAGCTTAAAGAAGGAAATATCTCCCTTCATATTTGGAGTACTATGGTTGGAAAGAGCAAGGGAGTATTAAGGAGTAAAGAACACTTGGGTATCTTAGAATGTGAAAGTGTCCATTGTTTGAAATGAAACTGGAGTAACTATAGTAGTAAGATCACACGAGGTGTGGGTAAGGAGAATATACGGGCTACGGTTATCTGAATGCATGAGAAGCTACTCCGAGGAACAGGACATGATATGGATATATGCCCAAAAGGATTTGAAGCCATGATAAGACTGGCCTATGTTATAAATTGACAAAACAAGATAGCAGTTTAGGCAACACAAGGTCCTAAAACCGACCAACCACGGAACTACTAGCTCCAAATCTCCAAGTCACAAACAGATCAGGGAGGTTAGCGGTCCCAAAGACACACTCTCTAGATCCTACAGCAGTGGAGCTTTAAACAAGGTCTGAAGCACCAACATGGTTATGCTGGAGGCAAAACTGATTCTGGTTAAGGAGGCTGTTTGTCAAGCCTCTGTTGTTAGCACTTAGCAGGCCAAAGATGAGTCTTGAGTTCTCTTGTTCATAACTAGAAGAATGAACTTGTTATGGCAGCAGGAGTCGAGAAACAGGACAGCTAGAAGGACCTAAAGTGAACCTTGAGTTGTCACTTGTTCACAATTGGAAGAATGGGATTGCAATGACAGCAAAATTTTAGAAAAAAGACTAGCTCAGAGAGGCACCATTCTTTTAGGACGCATCCCTTGTCAATGTGTTGGTCTTTGCAACAACTAGCTAGACGTCAATCTCAGGCTGAAGTGCCAGTGTTTCTATGCTCTGGCTTCCTGTATTTCTTGATAAATGAACCACAAAATGACTCAGAAGGATGGAACAACATCTTCAGTGCCAGGGGGATAGTATCCAATACCATATTGGAGAAAACGGCGAAGGAACATAGTCTTTCCTATTTCAATTAATCTAACAGTTTGGATGACAAGGGAAGACTTGAATTTCAATTTGAGGAGGAGTTTATAACAAATTTATCACCAGGTTCAATGATTACTACGTAGAAGGTTGGTAACATAAAGACCACATGGCCACCCCTAGAAGCTACCTCACAAAAGTGGAGATGGCACAGAAGGACTACAATTCCAAGTTCGGATTGTATGTTGAAGGTCAGTTAAAAGATATAAGTACCACAAACACAATCTTAAAGACTGCCAGAGTAGCAAGAGAGCAAAAATAAGGATTAAAGAAGTACACAGTAGAATAAGGTGAACGTCTCAACTAACACAGAAGATTAAAAATGTTTCAGTCATATGATAAAAGAGAAAACCACCCAGCATAGCAACTACAAGGCACCAAGAGAAGAGCATCACCTTTAGCAGAACTGCACATTCATCCATAAATACCAGAGTCGTCAATCCAGTACTCATGCAATGTAATGCTACAGAGAAAGCAATATCTATTGAGCCCAAAGAATGCAGATCCTTCCTGCCAAAACATTGTTCAAGTACATTAACTTTAGCTTTAGTCCACATAATTTCAGACATATCCAGGAAATTCCTCTGACAAAAAAAAACTGAAGGAAATTTCTATTGTGACAGTCGTCAGTGTTGTAAAGAAGCAAACAAAGGTAAGACAAGTAACAGATTGGGACTTTAACATGAAAGTACAGTTTTTACGAGTTTGAAAACAAAAGTGGACTCCATGTAGTAAGAACACAACAGTATAGTAGACGACAAAAATAACAAAAACTTCCCTTGTTGCATGTTTTCTGATGGATGTTTTGCTGTTTACAGACTGATAGAGAACAACTGCAACAACCCCACTCATTTCTTCGGCACACATCTAAGGGTCATAGCTCAGAGTTTCTTAAGACAACGATGGATATCTCAATCAGAATGAGCAAAGGTGTTGAAAAATTATTCATGTACTAAATTACCATGTGATTTTTTGTTCTAACCGAGGATACTTAATTGCTTGCAGACTCAAGTATAACATGCACATGCTTGAAGACGGAGAAAAGAGAAGCACGAGATCGGAACAAATACCTCAAAGATAACAGTTGGATAGTTAAAGGATTTAACACGACAATTTGGCCACCCTGATTATCCCATAACTTGTCGAGGGAAACTTTCAGACCTTTAAGTTTCATGTAGGCACAAAGTGAAGTGCACCCTCGACTGCTATTAACTTCACCATTTGATTTAGCAATATCCATCTGCTGAAGGTCCTTCAACGGTTTTGCATCAAAAACTGCAGTATCTCCACTTGAGGAAGTCAAATCAGACTCCAAACTTGGTGAGACGCCCAGTTCAATGTCGTCAGCATCAAAAGAAAGGCGTACGTCATTCTCAAGCTTAAGATACAGATCCGCACCATGAAAATCCTCCTTTCTCAATGTCAGGTTGATTCGTGGACCAGCAATGTGTACCGCTATTTGCATATGTTTCTCAGGAAGAAGCCTAGGCACCATAACCTTAATTCCAGAAGAAAATGGTTTGTAATTGCTATTCCAATCTGCAACTGGCGGATCCTCAACTAATCCAGAAACTCCCTCTACGACAGTGCTGCCCATGTGGCTAGTAGTCCAAGGTATCGCACTTATCTGTCTGCAAATAACTGTAATTGACACTATTACTAAATAATCCAGAACCAAATTCAACGTCCCCATTACCATGCAACAAGTAGTGTATCCAGCAGTAAGGTTCTTGAGGCTTTGATCAGTCAAAAAGCTCTTAATCTCACAAAGAATAAAAGGATCCTCCATGTTCTGGATCTCATTTTCTCCAAACCTTGATGAATATTTTCTCCAATTCAGGCATGCTTGTTCTATAAGAGATTTCGGGCTATGTACAAAATCTCCATCAGTACCATGAGGAGGATTAGCCCCACCACTTTCAGTGGAGTGGAGAAGTTGGTTAGGCTCCCCCCATAAAGTAGGTTGCAGATTGTGAACATTTTTTCTCCGACGTCCTTTGAAGTTATTATTGAACTTATTGGTCTTATCTTCCGTAAGATAAGAAGAGACAACCTTCAACGATCCACATGCAAAGGAAAAATACTGTTCAGAGACATCTTCAGAGTGCCTTAAGCAGAAGAAATCAATGGAGAGACAGAATCTGACTAAACCAGGGTATGAAAGTCCAACATCTGATAGCAGCTTCCTACTAAAGGATGGATAAACTTCAATATCTGGTGAAATTAAAATGGAAAATTCCTTGACATATAAGCAAATGTGACTTCCTAGGATGGAATCTTCATTTATGGCGCCAAGTTTTTGACAGATATCTCGGTTCCTGACCAGCAGTTTCTTCAAGAGGAAAAAGCATTTAACAGAATGGAGTACACTGCTAATGACAATCCATATAAGGGAAAGTGACTGACAAATTTTCCAACAAATCCTGCTCATCCTAGATTCGTGACCACCATCCTTTGACTGTTGATCAGATGATGCTGCTCTACCACGGAGTATTCGTCGTGCCTGCACAATGGCCTCAACAGGTAGTCCTTTCTCAATTTGAGAAATAACCTCCCACTGTTGCTTAAAAGTTCTTGAATATGCTTTGCTCTGAACAATAGCAGTAGTGGATTTCCTTATCACACAATCAACCGGATATCCAACCAGTAAAAGCATTTTCTCATAAGCATGTATATAGCGCAACCATAAGCACACGGTACTAGCAATTTTATGGAATGCAAACTTTGGAGTTGAAGTCAAAGAACAAATTTTTGTTGCTGCTATTTCCCATAGTTGCTTACCAGTTCTGGCACGCTTGGATTCTTTCGACCACAATGAAAAAAGTACAAATAGGATGGTAATATCTTCCGGAGATAAAGAAAAATTTAATGAATCAGCATAAAAGTTCAATTCTCTGAACTGAAGATATTTCACTTTCGCAGAAGCTAGCAAATCAGTTGAAGGCAAAATGCAGCTAAAGTAACTTCTTCTCCTCAAATTGATCTCAACATGTTGAACATTGAGATCAAAGGAGTTCTCTCCAGAAGGTAGAAAAATTGAACTAACCAGTCCAGTTAGGAGACACCCCTTAATGAGTTTACATTGTACACCAAGTTCCTTCATCTCAAACGATAGTGACCATATATCATTTGATAAAGTTGACTGCACAATAACATGAGCATCATGCACTTGCAACCGACAATGTTGTAGTATCCAATCAAATAAATTAGTGGTCCAACTTCCTGGAGTAATTTCAGAAATAGTCTTCATGGCATTGTGCAAAGCACTACCCTGGAATATATCAACGTCAAAGAAACTAAATTCAGAGGTCAGAGATCAGACACATGAAAAAGAAATTGTACGGTACTTTTATCCACAAAACAACAGCACCAAGAAAGTAATGGGAGTATAAAAGTGGACTTATCTCCTCTATGTTTGTACATAAGGAGTCTGTGAAGTCCAGAAAAATTTAGATCTTTACAACAATCATCTTACTCTGAAATTTTAAATGTTGGAAACACTTATACTTAACAAAAGATATATGTTCTGTTTTCCCCTCAAAAAGTCTACGGTATATCTCTGAATACACTTTCCAGAATATACATGAAAATTACTTTTTTAGATCAAGACATGAAGGAATTGTCTTCCAAGTTTTTGTCTTCACTCCTACTTCAACCTATGTCCCTTCCACTGGTCATTCCTTGTTTCAAGTAGCCAGGAATTATCTACTGTTATCCCATAAAATCAGTTTTGCCAACCAGATAATCAAACAAGTAGCCAAGTAAGTACCTCAGAATCAAGCTCGGCTAGAATCTTTTTCCGCTCCTCAATGGACGAATCTCTGGGCTTCGGCTTCCACCTAACACCATCCTCCTCCTCTTCTCTTGAAGTAGGAAACAAAAAACTAAGTAACAAGTATACAAGTAGCATGAACCCATAAAAGGCAGTAAATGCTGAATTCCACTGCACTAACTAACTTCCATGAAAATGCGTGCAAACTTAGTATTACATGTACATTTAAAAAAGTTTAAACTATATATAACATGTGTGCGTGTGTGTTAGCTAAGAGGTGAGCGGAGTGAACTTACCCGACTGATAAGACGATGTTAAGGCCATGGATTTGGAAATCGAATGCAGGTGCTGACCAGTTGGATGCATGAAGGCTCAACTGTTGGACAGTGACTTCTTTGAAACACAAGCGAGTAGGATCATCCAGCAACTCGTTGAGTGCAGACGTGTTAAAGCTAAGGTTCTCTAACTTGGCGTGAGAATGAAGAAACCCTAGCTGAACATCCAATTCAACTTCGTCTCTTAACCATGGCTGTAACAGAGACACAAGTCTCCGTTGAATCAAATCGTTGAAAAACATTGTCCGTATCCTCTTTTTATCCGATTGATTTACACAAGTTAAGGCAGTTCACCATTGATAAACTGGAAATCGCGGTCCAATTTGATCTTCTTTGACTCTATAATGCAACAATGATATCAATAGCAATTAGGCATTGAGAATAACTAGAGGCTCTCTTGCTTGTTTTTTGGCGGTTGAGAACAGAAAAATACGAGGCGGAACTTTGGACCGTTTATGTAAGCCTGGACCTGGGCGACCCGATAATTACACTTGGAGTGAAGCTTAACTCAAGCGATACGGTGTCACTTTGTCTGTCTAGTGCCAGAGGAAACAACAGTGGAGTAGCCACATATTCCTCAAAAATTAGCTAGATAAAATTTTATTTATTTATGCCCTTGATTTTTTTTTTAAATTTACTTCTTTATATTTTAACTTCCTAATATAAATTTTAACTCCACTACTAGGAAACAATCAATCAAATGCAAATTATTAGCTCATTTTTTATATTCCTTAAGTGGGATGAGGAACAAAAGTACTACGTACATTTGATATTTGCTGCTATAGATTTATATTCTAGTGATAATTGAGAATCTCCCACACATGTGAATCACATTTTCATTACTCCCTTTCTTCTTTCCTTTTCTTGATCCTCATTATAATATAATGGAAATTATAGAAAAAAAGTGCTACGGGAAACAAATGCTTTTAACCTTATGTTTATATGCTTTTAACCTTTTTGTTTCAGGAGGAAACAAAGTACTACTATTCATCTTAGCTATTTTGTAAGGGTGTTTAATTAAGATAAACTAAAGATCAAGTTAAATCAAAGAAATTTATCTAAATTGCTTAAAAATACAGATGTACTGTTTGATTTGGTATAGTTCTCTATTGGGGTGTACAAAGGAAACCGAAAAACCGCATCAAACCGATAACCCGAGTCAAATCGAGAAAAAAAACCTGATTATGGTTTGATTTGATTTGGTTTGGTGTTAGAAAAAAAAATCCGACCATAATTAGTTTGGTTTGGTTTTAACTAAAAAAAAGTCAAACCGAAACTAAACCAACCCGACATTACATGTATACAAATTTTAAAATATTTTATACATAAAAATAATAATTGTAATGTAATTTATAAATATTTTTAACCTTTTTCATAGTTCTCTATTTTAATATATTATTTCAATGTATTATTTCAAGCTTTGACTTAGAACTTTTGAATGGTCAAATATGTTTTATAGCCCATAAAGGTTAGTGATTCAAATAAATTCCAAAGCAAAATCAAATCTATAAAAATGCTAACAAAAAAAATTTAATTCAATATTAGGAATGACAATAGTATTGAATATATATTTTCTTAGTTTTTCATTACTTTAGATAGTGAAAATACATAACTTACTTTTAATATTATTTAGTCATGTAATTAATACTTCGTACTTATTAGTCTTACTCATCTCACAATCTTCATATCTCTAATATTTCTTAGGTCCTAGTAGGATAAAACCATATAAGATGTTACCCAATAAAATAATATAAAAGATTGTGAGATTGTGACATGGTTTTATTCTATGAAGATTTTGTCGAAAAAAACCTGAAAAACCCGAGAAAACCGAAAAACCCGATAAAACCAAAAAATTCGAGAAAAGCTGAGATTGAAAAACCCGACTTTTGTTGGTTTGGTTTGGTTAATAGATTTAAAAATCTGAGACAATTGGTTTGGCTTGGTAATTGAAAAATCCGAACCAACCCGGTCCATGTACACATCCGTAATTACATTTCTTAAGAAATTAATAACATTTTATGTGGTTTAGCATGTGCAAGAACAATAAACATTGAACCAAAACCAAATCAAAACAACTACTCCTATATAATTTTTTTATTTTAATTATATACTTATAAATGTGTGTATTAGTGGTGGTGAAATGGATAAAATATAATAATTATCCATCCATATTATCCACTAAACAATGGGTTGGATAATGAACCTTTTAAAAATGAGTCAAATATATATATAGGATCCATATTATCCACTTAAATTGGATAACCAAGTTTAAATTTTACATTTGCAAGGATATTCAAATTAGGGGTTACTCAAATTTGGGAGACTAGATATCCTTCCAAAAGTGATTATATTCAAGAAGTCATGGATAATATGAATACCCACATTATTCGCCGATTAACCTACTTTCTATCCGTATTACAAACAGTTCGGGTCAGATATTTTATCTATTTTTGGCATCACCAATTATCGATCCGCTTATATCCGACCCGAGCATCCAGTTCGCCACCCCTGGTGTGCATATACTATGTTCTTAGAAAATATGTCATTTTATATACATATTTCTTATGACTAGTTTTTTTTTTTTTATCAGGAGAATAGCAACTTCTAATAAATTTGTCTACAGCAATGAAATCTTGCACTAATACTCAAGAAAGTTCGTTGGTGCGCGTAAACACCACGTATAATTTACCATTATTACCGGTTAGGATATTTCAGCATTGTTTGACAAATTGTGCCTCAAAAATCCATGTCTTGTACCCAAGATGTTCATGGCCGCACCTTCTCTCTCCAATTGATGCATGTTTCACAAACATATATGTATGCCCATTCCTCTAAAACATCCTACGTACATTTCTCTATTCCTACCTGTCAATCCTATAGTTTCCCTCTTCTGGTTTTCCTTGAATCCAACTTTCCTGAATCGCTTTATTAATTCCCTGGTTTATTCTAAATTCTCATTTGATTTGTAATGATCAACCTTTAATTGTTAGTTCATTGATCGGTACTTTGATGAGAAATTCAAGAAAAAGCAAAATGGTGACAGAAGAAAACAGCCACCAACAAGCATTTGGGAGCGTAATGCAATCTGATCCAAATGAAGATGAATATTCTTTTCGAATAAGCAATATATCAGAAACTAGCCATGCAAATTACGATCGCCCTCCTCCTCGACTTAGCTCCGATTACAACTCTCCTCACAACACATCTCCTTCATGGGATCCATCATCATCTCCATATTTAGATCCTTCTTGGGACCAAACAACATCTCCATTATCAAAATCTCCATGGACATCTCACGTCGAGCCAAGTACTAATTATTCCTATACAGGTCTTATGGGTTCCCTTGTTCGTGAAGAAGGCCATATATATTCTTTGGCCGCTTCAGGGGATTTATTATACACGGGATCTGATAGTAAGAATATTAGGGTGTGGAAGAATCACAAAGAATTTTCCGGATTTAAATCAAATAGTGGATTGGTAAAGGCAATTATTATTGCTGGAGAAAGAATTTTTACAGGTCATCAAGATGGGAAGATACGAGTTTGGAAGGTTTCTGGAAAGGATCCAAGCGTATACAAACGAATAGGAACTTTACCAACTTTAACGGCTTATATAAAAAGTTCAATGAAACCAAGCAATTATATTGAAACGAGGCGAAATCGAAATGCCGTGTGGATAAAGCATTTTGATGCGATTTCTTGCCTTTGCATGAGCGAGGACCAAAAGCTATTGTATTCAGCATCTTGGGATAAAACCATAAAAGTTTGGCGAGCATCAGATTCGAAATGTTTGGAATCA
This sequence comes from Nicotiana sylvestris, assembly GCF_000393655.2. Classification (NCBI taxonomy): domain Eukaryota; kingdom Viridiplantae; phylum Streptophyta; class Magnoliopsida; order Solanales; family Solanaceae; genus Nicotiana; species Nicotiana sylvestris. The sequence continues at coordinate 116,738,048 of NC_091058.1, read as the reverse complement.
ATAAATGCCCACGACGATGCCGTAAATTCAATAGTTGTTGGCTTTAATGGACAACTCTTTTCAGGATCTGCTGATGGAACTGTTAAAATATGGAGAAAAGAATCACAAGGGAAAGGAACAAAACACTTCTTTTCACAAACGTTATTGAAGCAAGAATGCGCTGTAACAAGCTTAGCTGTGGACCCAACATCGAATTTCCTCTATTGTGGTTCCTCTGATGGGCTAGTCAACTTTTGGCAACGTGACAAGCTTTTAACTCATGGAGGAGTTTTAAGGGGTCATAAACTTGCAACCCTCTGTTTAGCAACGGCAGGGAATTTAATTTTCAGTGGATCAGCTGATAATAATATTTGTGTGTGGAGAAGGGATGGGAATGAACATATATGTTTATCAGTTTTGAGCGGCCACTCTGGTCCTGTAAAATGTTTGGCCGTCGAAGAGGATAAAGAACAAACAGGTGGTGAGCGACATTTTATTGTGTACAGCGGAAGCCTTGATAAATCGGTAAAGATATGGAGAGTGTCACCGCAAGCACAACAGCAACTCCAAAATCAGGCCGAAGTTATGGGGATGAGTCCGCCGCAGACTTTTCCTTCTGCTTGTAGCCTTGGGTCACAGAGTAGCTGCAGAGTTAGCCAAAGGAGAAAATAGTAACAGTGGGAACATGTACAACGGAGAAGATTACATTTTTCTTTTGACAATTGTGTAGAAGCATGCACGCAGCTAGCTTTGGAGATTGACCAAGTAAAAATTCTCTGTCTTTTGCTAGCTTTGCTGAGAAAATGTAAATGAAGACTTTATTTGTTTTCACCTTTTAGAGTTGGAACACAAATTAATGTCAATGGCGATGGATGTAATTGAACTGTTGTTGTTTTTCATACTTGCATTAACATTAACGCGACATGGGATTAATTATCCACATTGCTTATCTAGTAATACAGCCATCTTTATCACGACCTAATTTCTCTTCTAGGCCGTGTTGGCGCCCAACGTTACCGTCGGGCAAGCCAACACTAATTGTGTGGTTGTTTCTTTTAAGAGTTCTGAAATAGTTGATTTTTAGTTATTGAATAAGTAAGAAGTGAAAAATTAAATGACATGAGAAATAGATGGTTTTAAAAGCAAATGAGGTGAAGTAAATAATCAAAATCACCAAGTATATTCTAGCATAATTTTCAAGACCTGGTGTCACAAGCGTATGAGCTACTAGTTGAATATATACTATACTACTCTCTGAAATGAAATAGGCAGGAAGTAAATGCAAAAGAAAGACTAATGGCGTGCAAAACGGGCTCTAAAGGCAGCGCGCCGCAAAGTCTCGTAGTATTAGGAGTGCGCACCGGGATGATAACCAGATGCACCTGCCTCAGATCCTGCACGATTAGTGCAGAAGTGTAGCGTGACTACATAAACAATGTGTACCCAGTAAGTATCTAGTCTAACCTCGAAGAAGTAGTGACGAGGGAACGACTTAGACACTTACTATGGGCTAAAAATAGACTACCGAAATTCTAATTAAGCATGGGCTATATAAAAGAATCTGAAAACTCAATAACAAGAAATAAATAAACAATTCTTTCAATGATAGTAAATCCCAATCAATTTCCATCATTTAACAATTTAACCTCTCGAGCCAATGAAACGATATCAAGTATAATTGGGCTCCAAGTATTATTATGTACGAGTTATGCCGAGGTCGTACGGCCCAATCCAAAATACAAATATATATATTGTGCACTACCTAGGGCCGAACGGCATGAACCGTTGATGCATTTATTCTACTGTCGAGGCGTTCAACCCGCTCCACAAGAAGAGAAGATACATTATAAACATCCGAATTAAAGGTTATTAAAAGGCTAATATATAAAGAAGCACTAATTCCTATTAACAGTCAAGTAACCCGCCACAACTCAAGTAGATGAAATTCAATCTTTTACAATTTCATTATCAAGTTCCAATATAATTTAAGCATTTAAATTAACAAGTAGGGTGCAAACATCGCAAGTATATCATGATTTTGGTCCTAAACCACCCGGATATAAGCATAAATAGAACAAACTATCATCACCTTATGCGTACGTAGCCCCCACAATTAGAAGCACATATTAATTCAAATTACCTATGGGGTAAATTCCCTCTTACAAGGTTAGAAAAGAGACTTACCTCGTCTCAAGTTCACTTCCGATCCACAAATATGCTTCAAATCCTCAACTCGGTGCCAAACGACTTGAAACTAGTCAAATGTTATATAAATTAATCAATATATATATTCGAAAGTTCATGATATAACTATTGGAGTAATTACCCAACCCAAGATTGTAAGATTCCTAAAATTCACCCATGGGTCCACGTGCCCGGATTCCGAAAATTTTTGAAGAAAGTTGTTACCTATAACCTCATGAACTCAAATATATAATTTTACTAAATTTCATAACCATTTTCGTGGTTAAATCCTATTTTTATCAAAAACTAGTTTTTTCATCTAAACCCATGATTTTCACCATTTTTCATGCTAAAATCCACCCATAATCTATGTTATAAACTCACATTGTATAGGAATTACTTACCTCAAAGTGCTAGGTGAAAAACCCCTTCCAACAGCTCCAAAATCGCCCAAGAGATGAATGAAAATGAGCCAAATACCCTAAGTCCCGCATTAAATAAACCATTTTGCCTCCGACGATTTTCACTTATGTGGTTCACTAGTTGCATCTGCAGCTCGCATCTGCGGCCATAGCCCCGCAGGCGCGATTGCACCAAAACCCGGTGCTTCAATTCTTGCTCCTAAGTCCAAACTTGGTTCGTGCCTAGTCCAATTAACACCCAAGGCCCCCGAGGCCCCGCCCAGATATACCAACAAGTTTAAAATCATAAAAAGAACTCGTTCGAACACTCAGCACGCATAAAACAACATCAAAACTAAGAATCATACCCCAAACCAAGTTGAATCAACTTATTAACTTCAAGTTCTTCCAACTTACTTTGAACGCGCCGAAACATACTTAAACTACTCGGAATGATGCCAAATTTTGTGTGCAAGTCTTAAATCACAATACATAACTATTCTCTGGCTCGGAATCCCAAACGGACCTCGATAACATCAATTCCTACTTCAAACTAAATTTATAGAACTCTAAAACCTTCAATGTGCCAACTTTCACTATTAAGCGCCAAAACGCTCCCAGGTCATTTAAAACCCGATCAGAACATACACCCATGTCCAAAATCATCATACAAATCCTTTGGGACTGTCAAATCCCAATTCTGAGGTCGTTTACTCAAAATATTGACCAAAGTTAAACTTAGCCTCTTAAAGCCAAACTAAGGAACCAAGTATTTCGATTTCAATCCAAACCCTTCCAAATCCCGAACTAACCATTTCCACAAGTCATAAAATAGTAAAAGCACATAGATGGATCTCATTTAGGGGAACGGAGTTCTAAAATTAAAACGACTGGTTGGTCTGTGTGCTGAATAAGTGTGGATATCGGCTCCACATGTCTTCCTCGGCCTCTCAAGTCGCCTTCTCGATTGGTTGGCCTCCCCACTGAACCTTTACTGCAGAAATCCTCTTGGACCTCAACTGACGAACCTGCCTATCAATAATGGCAACTGGCTCCTCCTCATAACCCAGGCTCTCATCTAACGGAATCGCACTGGAATCTAACACATGCGACCCGTCGGCATGATACCTCTGAAGCATAAACACGTGAAAAATTGGATGAACTCCTGATAGACTAGTAGGCAAAGTAAGCTCATAAGTAACCTCCTAACTTGTCTCAACACCTCAAATAGGCCTATAAACTTTGGGCTCAACTTGCTCTTCTTCCCGAACCTCATGATTCCCTTGATCGGCGAGACTTTCAAGAGAAACTTCTCGCCCCTAATAAATGATAAATCACGCGCCTCTGATCTGTGTAACTCTTCTGTCTGGACTGTGCTGTACGAAATCACTCCTGAATCAATTTTACCTTTTCCAAGGCATCCTTCACCAAATTAGTACCATATAACTTAGCCTCGCCAGGCTCAAACTATCTGATGGGTGAACGACATCGTCGACCATATAAATCCTCGAATGGAGCTATCTCGATGCTGGACTGATAACTGTTATTGTAAGCAAACTCGGCCAAAGGCAAGAATCGATCACACTGCCCTCCAAAGTCGATCACACTGCTCTGAGCATATCCTCCAAGATCTGACCTGTCCGCTCCGACTGCCCATTGGTCTGTGGATGAAAGGTTGTTCTGAGCTCTACCCGGGTCCCCAACTCACTTTGTACTGCTCTCCAAAAATGCAAAGTAAACTTAGCGCCTCTATCTGATATGATGGAAACAAGCACACCATGCAACCAAACTATCTGCTGAATATAAATCTGGACCAACCTCTCTGAAGTATACGTGGTCACAACCGGAATGAAGTGTGCCGACTTGGTCAACCTGTCGACAATGACCCAAACTGCATCAAACATTCACAAGGTCCGCGGCAACCCAACTACAAAGTCTATAGTAATACGCTCCCATTTCCACTCAGGTATAGTCATCTTCTAGAATAGGCCACCTGGACTCTAATGATCATACTTAACCTGCTGGCAATTTAGACACCTCGCGACATACTCAACTATGTCTTTCTTCATCCGCCGCCACCAATAATGCTGCCTCAGGTCGTGATACATCTTCGTAGCACCTAGATGAATAAAATACCGAGAACTGTGTGCCTCCTATAGAATCCTTTCCCTCAGCCCATCAATAGTAGGAACACATAGACGACCCTGGAGTCGCAGAACACCATCATCGCCGATTGTAAACCTCCTTGGCACCACCTTATAGTACCGTCTATCTGAGAACCAATAAGTGTGGATCATCAAACTAACGAGCCTTGATCTGCTCTAATAGTGAAGACTAGGTGACAACGCATGCCAGAACTCAGTTGGGCTCTAAAATATCCAACCTTACAAGTCTGTTAGCCAAGGATTGAATGTCCAAAGCTAGTAGCATCTCCTCTGCTGAAATGAATGCCAAACTACCCATACTCTCCACCCTTGTGCTCAAGGAATCCGCAACTACATTCGCCTAGCCCGGATGATAAAAGATGGTAATATCGTAGTCCTTTAGTAAGTCAAGCCACATGCGCTGCCTCAAATTGAGATCCCTCTATTTGAACAAATGTTGCAAGTTGCGATGATCAGTATAAACATCATAGGACACCCCATAATGATAATGCCTCCAGATCTTAAGAGCATGAATAATAGCGGTCAACTCCAAATTGTGTACAAGGTAATTCTTCTCATGGGCTTCAGTTGACATGAAGAATATGCAATAAATCGCCCCTCTTGCATCAATACACAACCCAAACCAACGCGTGAAACATCACAATATACAGTATACATCCACGAACCGGAAGGCAACACTAGAACTGGTGTCGTAGTCAAAGTTGTCTTGAGCTTCTGAAAGCTTGTTTAAAAATCAATTGACCAACGGAACGGAGCACCCTTCTGGGTCAATATAGTCAAAGTTACTACAAATGGATGAGAATCCCTTCACAAACCGACGATAATAACCTGCTAACCCCAAGAAGCTTCTGATCTTAGTCGTCGTAGTAGGATGATGCCAACTCTGAACTGCCTCAATCTTCTTGGGATCCACCTTAATACCCCCGTCTTAAATAACATGCCCCAAAAAGGCTATAGAATCTAACCAAAACTCACACTTAAGAGAACTTAGCATATAACTTCTATTTTCGCAAGGTCAGAAGCACCACTCTCAAATGGTGCTTGTGCTCATCCATGCTACGCAAGTAGATCAAGATGTCATCAATGAAGACAATGACAAACGAATCAATATATGGCCTAAACACCCTGTGCATCAAATCTATAAATGTTGTCGGGGCATTAGTCAGACCGAAGGACATCACTAGAAACTCATAATGGCCATATATAGTCCGGAAAGCAGTCTTCAAAACATCTGAATCCCGAATCTTCAACTGATGGTACCCCGATATCAAGTTGATCTTAGAGAACACCCTGGCACCCTGCAACTGGTCAAACAAGTCATCAATATGTGGCAATGGGTACTTGTTCTTAGTGGTAACTTTGTTCAACTAGCGATAATCAATGCTTATCCACATAGTCCAGTCTTCCTTCTTCACAAATAACACCGGTACACCCCAAGGCGATACACTCATCCTGACGAACCCCTTTGCTAGCAACTCCTCAAGTTGTTCCTTCAACTTCTTCAACTCTTTCGGAGCCATACGGTACGGTGGGATAGATATAGGCTGGGTGCCTAGAGCCAAATCAATGTAGAAATCGATTTCACGATCTAGTGTCATGCCTGGAACATCAGAAGGAAACACATCAAAGAACTCTCGGACTGCGGGTATTGAATCAATCGCTGGAGTCTCTGCGGCAGTATCCCAAACATAGGCGAGATAAGCCAAATAACCCTTCTCGACCATGTGTCAAGCCTTCATAAAAGAGATGATACGACTAGGTATGCTGACAGACGAACCCTTCAACTCTAATCTAGGCAACTCTAGCATCGCCAAGGTAACATTCTTGGCATGGAAATCAATGATGGCATGATATGGAGACAACCAGTCCATGCCCAGGATGACCTCAAAGTCGGTCATGTTAAGAAGTAGAAGATCCGCTCTAGTCTCATAACCAAAGAATGTAATAATGCAGGGTCGATAAACCCGATCCACAACAACAGAATCGCCCACTGGAGTGGACACATAAACATGAGTACCCAAGGACTCTTGAGGAACATCCAGGAAGTGAGAAAATAGAGATAAAAACATATGAATAGGTAGACCCTAGATCAAATAATACTGAATCATCCCTAACGCAGATAGAAATAATACTTGTGATCATGGCATCTAAGGCCACTACATCTGGTCTGGCTGGGAAAGCATAGAATCTAGCTGAAGCGCCACTAGACTGGCCTCCACCTCTAGGATGACCCCTACCCATCTGCCCTCTGACTATGGGCGGCCGGATGGCTGGTGCGGCTGCTGGTACTGTAATCATAGGCTAAGAACCTTGTTGTACTGCCTTGCCCCGAAGCCTAGGGCAGAACCTCCGTACATGGCTGAGATCCCTACACCCGAAACAACCTCTCGATACGGTGGACTGCTGACTTAGAGTCTGACTGTGATAGCCTGAATACCCACTAGAGGAACCCTGAATAGCTGGAGGGCGGTAGGAACTCTCTGGAATAGCGCTAAAATAGGGTCGCACTGGAGCACCCCGAGGAGGCGGCGATGATGGATATGTGGGCCTACTAAACTGACTTGTGCCCCCAGATGGAGCATCATTGAATCCTCCGGGATAACGTAACCGCTTTTCTCGTGGCATCTACTCTCGGCTTCGCCTGACGGACACCCTCGATCCTCTGAGTTATCTCTACGACTAGCTCATAAGAAGTCCCTATCTCAACCTCTCGGGCCATGGTGGCCTGGATACTAGAGTGCAACCATGCAACAAACCTACGCACTCTTTCTGCATCAACAGGAAGTATTATAAGTGCATGTCGAGATAACTCAGAGAATCTCGCCTCATAGTCGGTCATTGACATCTGACGTTGCTGGAGCTGCTCGAACTAAAACCGCAACTCTTCCCTCTAAGAGGGTGGAATATACCTATCCAAGAACAGGCGTGTAAACTAATCCCAACTCATGGGAGGAGAACATGTTGGTCTGCCGAGAAAATAGGACTTCCACCATCTACGGGCCCTGCCCTCCAGCTAGAAAGTAGTGAAATCCACCCTGTGGGACTCTAATATACTCATGTTGTGCAGTCTATCCTTATACCAATCAATGAAGTGCTAGGATCCTCATGTCGCTCACCTCCAAAGATAGGAGGGTGTAGCCTAGTCATTCTGTCCAATAGCTTTTGCAGCTCACCGGTCGCAGCTGGTCTAGGCTCAGGTAGGGCTCCTGCTATTGGCTAGGCTCTGCCCACGGGTAGTGTACTCGGGGTCTGATATACACTAGCTGTAAACTTAGGTGCCTGAGTAGTAGGTGTCTGTGCTTCCCATCCCGCCTGAGATGTGGCTGGGTTTGCTGGAAGTAAACCAGCCTGAGTCATAGTGTCCATGAACTGTAGCATATGGCCCATGACCTCCTGGAAGCCCGGTGCTAACATGAAATCTACTGGGGCTGGCTCTGCTGCAGGCATCTCACCCTGCTCCTTAATAGTAGGATCCTCTACTAGATCCGCTGGTGGCAAAGCTGGAGCAACTCTAGGACGTCCTCATCCCCTACCACAGGTTGGAGCCCTCCCCCGGCCTCTGCCTCGGCCTCTAGCAACAAGGGGAGCAGCTCTCCCTTGATCTGGAACATCTGTTGTGCGCGTCCTCACCATCTGTGAGAGAATAAGAGAAAGATACTGAGTACCACATCAACTGCATGATAGGAGATGAAAAAAGAGTAGTTTCCTAACAACCTATAGTCTCTTGAAGATAAGTATGTACGACTCCGCACCAATCCGCAAGACTCTATTAGGCATGCTTATAACTTGTGAGACCTACGTGAACCAAGTGCTCTAATACCATGTTGTCACAACATAATTTCTCCAATAGACCGTGATGGGTGCCCAACATCACCGCTGGGCAAGCCAATAATGAACTAACCGTGTGGTTATTTCTTTTAACAGTTTAGAAATATTTCATTTTTAGTTATTGAATAAATAAGAAGTGAAAAATTAAATAACATGAGAAATATACAGTTTTAAAAGCAAATGAGGTGAAGTAAATAATCAAAAATCACTAAGTGTCTACTAGCATAATTTCCAAGATCTAGTGTCACAAGTGTATGAGCTACTCGTAGAATATACAAAAATACTACACTACTGTCTGAAATGAAATAGACAGGAAGTAAATCTGTAGAATAGGCCCTAAAGGCAGCTCACCGCAAAATTTCGTAGCATCAGGAGAGCGCGCCGGGATGATAACTAGATACACCTGCCTTATATCCTGCACGGTTAGTGCAGAAGTGTAGCGTAAGTACATAAACAACATGTACCAAGTAAGTATCTAGTCTAACCTCGAAGAAGTAGTGACGAGGGGTTGACTTCGACATTTACTACGGGCTACCAATAAAATACCTAAGTTGTAATTAAGCACGGGCTATATAAAAGAATCTGAAAACTCAATAACAAGAAATAAATAAACAATTCTTTCACTAATAGTAAATCCCAGTCAATTTCCATCATTTAACAATTTAACCTCTCAAGCCAATAAAACGATATCAAGTACAATTAGGCTCCAAGTATTATTACGCACGAATTATGCCGAGGTCGTATGACCCGATCCAAAATACAAATATATATATATTGTGCATTGCCGAGGGTCGAACTGCACAAACCATAGATGCATCTATTCTACTGCCGAGGTGTTCGGCCCGATCCACTAGAAGAGAAGATACTTTATAGACATCCGATTTAAAGGTTATTAAAAGGCTAATATATAAAGAAGCACAAATTCCTATTAACGGTCAAGTAACCCGCCACAACTCAAGTAGATGAAATTCAATCCTTTACAATTCTGTTATCAAGTTTCAATATAATTTAAGCACTTAAATTAATAAGTAGGGTGCAAACATCACAAGTATATCATGATTTAGGTCCTAAACTACCCGGACATAAGTATAATTAGCACGAACTCTCATTACCTCGTGCGTACGTAGCCCCCATAATTAGAAGCACATATTAATTCAAATCACCTATGGAGTAAATTCCCTCTTACAAGGTTAGAAAAGAGACTTACCTCGTCTCAAGTTCACTTCCGATCCACAAATATGCTTTAAATCCTTAACTCGGTGCGAAACGATTCGAAACTAGTCAAATGTTATATAAATTAATCAATATATGTTCGAAAGTTCATGATTTAACTATTAGAATAATTACCCAACCCAAAATTGGAAGATTCCTATAATTCACCCCCGGACCCACATGTCCGGATTCCAAAAAATTTCGAAGAAAGTTGTTACACATAACCTCACAAACTCAAATATATAATTTTCACTAAATTCCATAACCATTTTCGTGGTTAAATCCCATTTTTATCAAAATCTAGGTTTTTCATTTAAACCCATGATTTTCACCATTTTATATATTAAAATCTACCCATAATCTATGTTTTAAACTCACATTGTATAGGAATTACTTACCTCAAAGTGCTAGGTGAAAACTCCCTCCCAAGAGATCCGAAATCGCCCAAGAGATGAATGAATATGAGCCAAATAACCTAAGTCCCGCACTAAATAAATAATTTTGCCTTCAGTGATTTTCGTTTTTGCGGTTCACTTGCTGCATCTACGGCTCCACATCTGCAGAAATCTCATCGCATATGCAGTTTTCCTTTGGCTAGCCTAAATCCGCATTTGCGGAATAATGGCTCACTTATGCAATGCCGCTCCTGCGGCAGACGAGTCGCACCTGCGCAGTTTTCCGCTTCTGCGGTCCCTTGACCGCTTCTGTGGTCGCGCATTTGCCCCCACCGTTTCTGCATCTGCAATTTCTGGGTTGACTACGCTGGGCCGCTTCTGCGGTTGCTGGCTCGCTTCTACGAGCTCACAACTGTGGCCATAGCCCCGCAGGATTGCACCAGAAACCTGGTGCGATAGCACCAGAAACCTGGTGCTTCAGCTGTTGCTCCTAAGTCCAAACTTGGTCCGTGCCCAGTCTAATTAACGCCCGAGGCCCCCGAGGCCCCCGAGGCCCCAACCATACATACCAACAAATTTGAAATCATAGAACGAACTCTCCTGAACTCTCGGAACGCGTAAAACAACATCAAACTAAGAATCACACCCCAAACCAAATTGAATCAACTTATGAACTTCAAGTTCTTCCAACTTACTCAAAACGCGCCCAAACATACTTAAACTACTCAGAATGACGCCAAATTTTGCGGGCAAGTCTTAAATCACCATACGGAACTATTCCATGCTCGTAATCCCAAACGGACCTCGGTAACACCAAATCCTACTTCAAACCAAATTTAAAGAACTCTAAAATCTTCAATATGCCAACTTTTACTATTAAGCGTCGAAATGCTCATGAGCCATCCAAAACCCGATCAGAACATGAGTCCAAGTCCAAAATTATCATACAAACCTATGGGACCGTCAAATCCCGATTCCGAAGTTGTTTACTCAAAATATTGATCAAAGTCAAACTTAGCCTCTTAAAGCCAAACTAAGGAATCAAGTGTTCCGATTTCAACCCAAACCCTTCCAAATATCGAACTAACCATCTCCGCAAGTTATAAAACAGTAAAAGTATATATGGAGAATCTCATTTAGGGGAATGGGGTTTTAGAAGCAAAATGACTGATCGGATCGTTACAATCTTCGTTTCTCTTCTCACATGTAATTGGCCCTTCGATGTGAAATTTCAAATTAAATTACTGATGAGATCTTTTCAATTTAGATGGATGTTTCGCCATGGCATTGAGCCTTTTGTCCTTATGAAAGTGTAGATAAATTGCAAAACGTATTCAAACAAAGAGTTTAAGAGTACAGTAAAATTAAAATAACTAGTACAATGTAATTGCACGTACCAAGCCTGATCTAGTGGAATTAACAAATAACAATGTAAGGTAGACAACCTTATTTAATAGGTTGGATTATACAGCTAATATTAAAAATACTTTGAACGGTAAGTATAGGTAACTTAATCCTATAAGTTAAATCCACAAATAAATAATTCTAGATCTCTCTAGTTGATTTCAGCTTATATGGATAGAATTAGTGCCACCAAGAATTGACTTGTGACCAAGCTGCATGCTGAAATTGCGGCGCAGGACCATTCTAAACATTTTCTTGTTAGCAGGTTCACAAACTACAGACACTAATTGGAATTTTTCTGATGGAAAGGGAAAGAAATATAGAGTCCTAGTGTTTGCAAACTAAACGTGGCAAGGATTTATAAAGCTGATAAATGTAAAACATAAACAAAAGCTTGACTTTCTTTTTGCGAATGGTCTTCTTTAATTCAATGAAAGGAAATGAAATTCTACATGTCTATTTGACTTGCCTAATATGCAAGCTTTTACTTATAATATATATTTTTTTTTAATTTGACTAATTCGGCTTAAGGCTTTTTGCGAAAGGTTCGGCTTAAAAATTACTCAGTGGATAGCTCAACCTGTTTAAGGTTCGAGTGAGATAGTGTTTTTTTCTTTTAATTTTAATTTTATTTCATAATTGAAAATGGTAATTTTGTTCCCAATGGAAGTTGGGACAGAAAATTATCCATAAATTCACACATTTGTGTAGTTTAGATAACGCTTTATTCTGTTAATAGCATGAAACATACTTGTCACATATAATTTCTCTGATGTACATATCTATCAAATAAGATGCCCCTTTGTTTTATGATTTTTTTTAAATAAAACTTCTTTAGGACCACATGTTTCAATCTAATCTTTATTGCCTTAGGAGTTGACGCAAAAAATTGAATCTCATATGGTGTATGTAATCGTTGGCTAAAAGTTGTCCACCTATCTTATGTGAACTATTGTTTTTTGTGTTTGCAAGTTTTATTAACTTTTCCTTTATGAAAGTATGACTTTTTACCCCCAAACAGTTTTGTAGAAACTTCAATTACCCCACTTTTGCATAGATGTTGCCCCTCCCGTCCTAATTTAGAAAAGATCCATCACAGGTACATATACCATATTTTGCAAAATAAGTATTGAATATTATTCAATGAGTACAACTTATGTCAGTATTACTAATTAGTTGTCATCTAGTATTTCTGTTTGACTCAAAAGATATCAGAACTTTTTTGAATAAATCAATCAAAAAAAATGAAGAGGTAAATCTTAACTAAGTATAATAATCTCTAGAACAAAAAATAGATAAGGAGAATATGGGTGATGAGAATTCTTTGTCAAGACCAAAAAATCTTTTCAAGATAATCCTCTCTATCGCTTTTGTAAGCAAGTTTACAACAAGTGCTCTGTGTTAGGAAAAGTGTCCAGGGCCCCTTTAAGGTTGCTTTACAATATATATATATATATATATAAGGAGCAAAACCATTATAAGCTCTAAAAGACAAGTTACAGGGAATATTCGAAAGAATATTCCTAATGTCCCCTAATGGGCCTGCACTACTGCAAGAGTCGTACAATCTCTTGCTCGCCTTAAGGTCGTCCTCTGCAAGATCTCGAGCTACGAGGATCTTGTCATTCGTCGTATTCATCAAAGGTCGGGGTTGTTCAAATTTGGACCCATACAGTTAGTCCCTCCGCTTGTCGAGGTTGCAACTTTGTGCGTCCTCGATGAGCGGACACCATGCGTTCTTACGGAGAAATTTGACCCTACGAGGCGTTACGGCCTAGCCAATGGTGGGTGGTCAGCGTGCTTAGCAAATCAACAGGCAATGCACTTTACCGGGAAATGACGGCATCTTCATGTGCGTCATCATTATGCGTGTTTCCGAGACAGGGATTGATGGCTTGTCGCTTCGATTTTGGTGCCATTTTGCGACCTTCCACTTCGATTCTGGCGCCACCCAATCTTATAAATAGGTGGAAGGTTTGTTTTTTCAAAAGTCTTGGCCATTTCATTTCTGATTACCCCTCCTCATTCCTCTGAGTTTGTCCTAACAGCCTTCTACTTCTTCTGCTCTTATTCTTCTTTCACAACTTCTTCTTTTTTACTGCGTCAACATCTCTTTCTTCAAAAACATGCCAAGATCACATCGATCTCGTGAAGGGGTTTCTGAAGCCACCCCATTGTCCATGGCGTCCCCCTCGGGCGGTGAGGATATGGCGGTAGAATAAGGGGATAGTCTTCCTACGGTGGAGGAGTTACTGCCGAGACACCCATGTCTCGAAGCGACTTCCTCAAAGATCCTCCTTTTACTCCTACCCCCGTACTCTCTGAAACGGAACAAGTTCATATTGACTCTCTTTGTACAAAGTATGGCATTCCCGCTCATGTTGACATGGTTCTAGCGGGAAGGGATTTCATAGAGGTCCATAGACATGGGTACTGCATTTTTTACGAGTACCTTTTCGTGATTAGCTATTATTTTCTCCTCCTCCCATTAGCAGAAGAGTTATATAGGTTCTACCAAGTTTGCCCGGCAAAACTTTCGCCATATACGCTCAAGATACTTCTGTTGTTGACCAAGTACGCGGAGTTGGAATGCGATGTTTCTATCCATCACCTCTTGCACCTGTTCTCGCCCAGCTTCCACAGGGGTACTATGGTGCATTTGAGTCACCGTAGCGCAAAAGGGCTGGTGGTTGGGACCGACGACCAAGCAAGTCGCAAGTTTTGGCATAAGTATTTTTTCGTCAAAATTGAACACATTGTTTCTGACTCATATAGGTTCCTAGAGCGATAGAACGAGACTCGTAAGTGTAGCCACTCATTTTTCTTCATCTATATTCATTATAGGGTTTGTTTATTTCTTGTTTGCAGCTATGAGATGTCCGCCCCGCCAAATTGCCGGCATAAGGGATTGGGTAGCCCGTCTGTTACCCCATGCGGCGGAAATACGAGATTGGCCCGCCTTCATAAAACGTTATGGCCCGAGAGTTCCATCCGGTAAATGTTTCCCCCCTTATTGCTTTGTTGGTTATATGTTGTCGTCAATTGATACGACTCTTCATGATGACAGGTCGAGGAGCTTCCAGGCGGAGGGCACTAGTCCCTGCATTCCGACAAGCTATCGTTGTCGCAGGAATGCAATTTACTTTGAATGTTTGAGGGGGTCATCCTCAATCGATTCAAGTAGAAGGTTCCTCTCGAGATATGGTCGTGAGGGAGGATGCTTCATCAGTACCGACCCCGCATCCCTTGGACGAATCCTCTAATGAGGATGAGTCGTTGTCGAGAAAAAAGAGGAGAATGGAGCCTGGGAAGGATGTGGTCGTGGACGCCGGTAGAATCAGGGCATTGCAGACGACACCCATTCCATCATTTATGGCCGACGCCATTTTAGCTGGGAGATCTCCCCAAACGGAAGGAATTTACCCAGGGGCTTGCTCCATGCGCTCCATTGAGGGTGGCACATCATCCAATGTTGGAGAAGGCCGTCATGTTGAGGGCGAATGATCAGGTTCCGATGTCGACCCGGAGGACATTCGCGAGTTCGTAGGTTTCCATACTCACGTGGAGGTCAGAGTGGAAGGATCTGATCGTCACATAGTTATCCCGGGGGACTACAGCTTGTTGACGAGCTGCGATCAAGTGGCATCTATTTTAGCCGCTCTATGTGATGCCCCTGAGAGCGAGGTGCTTAGGGCGATGAGCGACATGGAGTTGTCTTAGAACGTCGCCGGCATGGCCTTGCGGGTAGGTGCCTTTCTTTTCCTTTTCGTCGTTGGGCTTACATTCGTGATTGCCGACCTGTGTTTTTGTCTTTAACTTCTCTTTTTTGTGTGCTAGACCCTTATCATGGAGATCGAGCGCGAGCGTCGGGAGAGGAGGATGATGGCCATTTACGGGAAGATGTCTTCCAAATATCAGTAGTATCGCGCTAAGCATCGTGCAATGGCCAATATTTATAATCAGGACCCTGATCTTCAGTTGTTCCACGAAGGATTCAAACGGAGTGAGGACCAACTGGCGTGCAAGGTCAAGGAGCTGAGGGAGGAAGATGAGGAACTTATGAAGGCTATCGCCCGCAATAGTGAAATTGAGGCCTCCCTTAAGGTGAAGGATGATTAGCTTGAATTAAGCAGGGGGTGATGGCTGAGAATGCCGACTTACGAGCAAGGTGTCCAGTTTGACTACTGAATTGGGTGCGAAGGTGGTGTAGATTGAGGGGCTTACGGGCGAACTGAGCGTCGGTGCTGATAAGCTAGCGATAGCTATTTCTAGAACGTTGGCCTTGGAGAATACCCTCCGTGTTTGTAGGTTGGAGCTGACCGAGGAGAAGGAGGCCTCTAAGCTTAAGGTCGCAGGGCTTGAGGGGCGTGTTAAGGAGTTGGAGGCGGAGTTATCTGTGTTGAATAGATAAGTTGCCTCGCTGAGAGCAGAGGATGCAAACCGACTCTCACAACCTTCTACGTCTCATGCCTCGGCCGATCCGGTCATGCCTCATTGCTTATATGAGTTGTGGGTCCATGTTGAGGCCCGACTAGATGTGTACAAGGCTTTTCATGCCAAGGGGAGGGCAACTGAAGCAGAACTTCAAGTCGTGCATACCGAAGCTCGTGCAGCTCGGGAAGTATGCGAGTACGACCCTCTTATACTTGACGGGGATGAAATCAACTCTGATGATGCGAATCGTCTTGCTTCTGACTCTTGGTACGAAGATGCATACCCAACCAGGGGTGACGTGTAGCCTTTTATTTTTTCTTACTTTTTGTTTTGGGATTTTTCTAAGGGGCATGCTTGAGCCCATTGTAAAGATAGGTGTAAGTAACATTTTGATGTAATGTATAATTTGTTTTGTCGATTTGGTGATGATCTTTGAAATATATCTATGGTATCCGGGGTACTTGCCGAACTACCAAGCCGATTTAGCTTTTGGGTGAGGTTGATTCCTTTAGGATGCTACTTTTGAATGATCGTCAAAGTGGGATCCCGTCATGGTTCGAGTGAAGTCAAACTCGTATTCTCGTCGATGGCCTTGTCCAGTGGGATGTTGCTTTGAACTATCATCGAAGTAGTATCCCGTCGTAGTTCGAATGAGGTCGAACTCATATTTTCGTCGATGGCCTTAGCCATTGGGATATTGCTTTGAACTATCGTCGAAGTAGTATCCCGTCGTAGTTCGAGCGAGATCGAACTCATATTTTCGTCGACGGCCTTGGCCAGTGGGATGTTGCTTCGAACTATCATCAAAGTAGTATCCCGTCGTAGTTCGAACAAGGTTGAATTCATATTTTCGTCGATGGACTTGTCCATTGGGATGTTGCTTCGAACTATCATCGAAGTAGTATCCCGTCGTAGTTCGAACGAGGTCGAACTCATATTTTCATCGTTGTCCTTGGCTAGTGGGATGTTGCTTCGAACTATTGTCGAAGTAGTATCCCATCGTAGTTCGAACGAGGTCGAACTCGTATTTTCATCGATGGCCTTGGCCAGTGGTATGTTGTTTCGAACTATCGTCGAAGTAGTATCCCGTTGTATTCGAACGAGGTCGAACTCATATTTTTGTGGATGACCTTGGCCAGTGGGATGTAGCTTCGAACTATCGTCGAAGTAGTATCCCGTCGTAATTTGAATGAGGTCGAACTCAAATTTTCGTCGATGTCCTTGGCCAGTGGGATGTTGCTTCAAACTATCATCGAAGTAGTATCCCGTCGTAGTTCGAATAAGGTTGAACTCATATTTTCGTCGATGGCCTTGGCCAGTGGGATGTTGCTTCGAACTATCGTCGAAGTAGTATCCCATCGTAGTTCAAACGAGGTCGAACTCATATTTTCATCGATGGCCTTGGCCAGTGGGATATTGCTTCGAACTATCGTCGAAGTAGTATCTTGTCGTAGTTCGAATGAGGTCGAACTCATATTTTCATCGATGGCCTTGGCCAGTGGGATGTTGCTTCGAACTATCGTCAAAGTAGTATCTCGTCGTAGTTCGAATGAGGTCGAACTCATATTTTCATCGATGGACTTGGCCATTGAGATATTACATTCGAGGTTTGATCATGATCCCGTAAGAAATACATGTCGACTTCATACGTACAATGGAGATTTGATTATATTATTCTAGGAAACATATGTCGACTTTGTACATACAATGGAGATTTAATTATATTCTATGAAACACATATCGACTTTGTACATACAATAGAGATTTGATTATATATATCCAGTCCCTTCATTACTCGGCCCGGAGAACACGTCGACGGGCGGGGTAATAAACAATACTTTGAACCTCGAGACGTCCCTCTTTGTTGCCTCATTAAAAACCTCACCGAGAAAACCCGATTGGGACAAAACCCGGGTGAGGGAAAAAGAGTATGACTTAGGTGGCGCCTCTTTTCAGAAGTGGAAGTATTTGAGATGGGTGACATTCCAATTGTTTTGGAGTAGTTTTCCTTCCATTGTCTCTAATTGGAATGCTCATTTGTTCGCTGCCGCCGTGATTTTATATGGTCCGTCCCAGTTTTCCCTCATTAGGGTCTTTCGCCGCTTGTGTTTTAGCTTTGAGGACGTAATCTCCGACCTTGAGCGGTCGTATTTTGGCCTTCTTGTTGTAGTACATTTCCACTTGTTGCTTTTGGGCTACCATTCTTATGTTGTGCTAGTTTTTGGCGTAGTGCGTTATGCCCATAGTACTTCTGGTAGTAGTTCAAGCCATAGCCCTTTGGCGTCCTTAAGCTTCTTTTTCAATATATTCAGTATTATTTTATTGGAGGATTCGGCTTGGCCATTGCCGGCGGGATGGTATGGTATGGAGAGTATTCGCTTGATGTGCCATTTTTCAAAAAACTCAGTTGTTTTCTTTCCAACGAACTAAGGTCCATTGTCACAGCTGATTTCTTTGGGGATGTTGAAGCGGCATATTATATTTTCTATATGAACACGATGACCTCTTGCTCACGTATTTGAGTGTACGTACTTGCTTCCACCCATTTAGAAAAATAGTCAATTAAAACCAGAAGGAAGCGTACCTTACCTCGTCCTACCGGGAGGGGTCCGATAATATCCATCCCCTACTTTATGAATGGACATGGAGAAATGATGGAATGCAAGAGTTCTCCTACTTGGTGTATCATAGGGGCATATTTTTGACACTGCTCACACTTTCTGATGTAGTTCGTGGCTTATTTTTTCATGGTGGGCCAGTAGTATCCGGCGCGGATGAGGCATCGGATGAGGCATCGGACGAGGGCGCGATTTTCCGTGTGGGCGCCGCAATGCCCCTCATGTACTTCTTCTAGTACTCGCCTTGTTTGATTTGGACCCAGACACTTGGCCAGGGGGCTGCCGAACGTTCTCTTGTAAAGATTACAGTTTACGAGGCTATATCTGGCTGCCTGTATTCGGAGTTTTTGGCTTCTTTATTATCTTGTGGGAGCGTTCCATCCTACAAATACGTTACGAGATGGTTGCGCCAGTCCCAAGTTAGGTTTACGGAACGTACATCGACTTGGTCTACTGTGGAATTGAGAAGAGTGACCACGTTTTCCTTGTTGATATTTTTGATGGCTGCCGCTAGCTTGGCGAGGTCGTCTGCTTCGATATACTGTGCCCTGGGTATTTGGTCGAGGCGACATTCATCGAATTCTGGCAGTAGTTTGTGAATTTCTGACTGGTACTTTTATAGTCTCTGTTCTTTAATTTGGAAAGTCCCGATGAATTGGTTCATCACGAGTTGAGAATCGCAATGGAGGACGAGTTGTCGAGCGCCATATTTGAGGGCTAATTTCAATCCTGCAATCATAGCTTCATACTCGGCCTCGTGGTTAGTCATCTTGTGGCATCGTATGGACTAGCAAATTACTTTGCTCGTAGGAACTTTGAGGACGAGTCCCAGTCCTGATCCCGATGCATTAGATGCACCGTCTATTTAGAGGACCCAGAGGTCAGAATGTGCGGAAGAGCGGAGTGCCTCCCACTCTACTTTAGGTAATATTTCCGCGCTGAAATCAGCGACGAAATCAGCGAGCACCTGCAACTTAATAGCAGTTCGCGGTTGGTATGTTATGTCATGCTCGCTTAATTTTATGACCCATTTGGCCAATCTGCCCAATAGTTCAGGTTTGTGTAGGATGGCCCTGAGGGGGAAGGTTGTCACCACTTTTATGGGGTGACATTGAAAATATGGTCTAAGCTTTCGTGAAGCTACGACTAATGCCAAAGCTAGTTTCTCAAGATGAGGGTAACTTGTTTCGGCATCAATTAAGGTTTTAGTGATATAGTAAATCGGAGATTGCGTACCTTTGTTTTCGCGGATCAGGACTGCATTTACCGCGACTTCGGAGACTGCTAGGTACACTAGTAGGCATTCGCCCGGGGCTGCCTTGACGAGTAGGGGAGGAGAAGATAGATACGCTTTCAGCTTTCTTAAGGCGTCGACGCATTCCGAATTCTACTGTAGTTCGTGGTCTTTCCTTAGCACATTAAAGAATTTATGGCACCTATCCGACAATCGTGAAATAAACCTTGACAGGGCGGCTATTCATCATGTTAATTTCTGCACCTGCTTCTTGCTGGTTAATGTTTCTGGTTTTCATTTGATTGCCCTGATCTGATCCGGGTTGACTTCGATACCCCTTTGTGACACCAGAAAACCAAGGAGCTTTCCTGAAGTTACGCCGAAGGCGCATTTTTCGGGATTCAATTTCATTCCGTATTGCCTCAATATCTTGAAGGCTTCCTTCAGATGGTCAATGTGATCCTTTTTCTTTTTTGACTTTACTAGCATGTCGTCGATGTAAACCTCCATGGTCTTATCGAGTTGTTCTTTGAACATCTTGGTGACTAACCTTTGATACGTCGCCCCTGCGTTCTTGAGTCCGAATGGCATTATCTTGTAGCAGTATGTACCCCGGTGAGTGATGAAAGTGACCTTTTCTTGGTCTTCTTCAGCCATTAGAATTTGGTTGTAACCAGAATAGGCGTCTAAGAAGCTCACAGTTCGTGTCCCACCGCTGCATCGATGAGCTGGTCGATATGTGGTAATAGAAAGGAATCTTTCGGGCATGCTTTGTTCAGGTCGGTAAAGTCGACGCACATCCGCCATTTCCCGTTCTTCTTTTTGACCATGACCACATTGGTGACCCATTGGGGATATTTCGATTCTTGGATGGAACCATTAGCGAGTAATTTATCAACTTCTTCGTTGACCGCCTCATTGATGGTGGCATTGAACTTTCTCCCCATTTTCCGTACTGGCGGGTAAAGAGGATCGACATTTAGCCTGTGTGTGGCGATGTCCTTTGGGATTCCTGGCATATCTGAATGGGAAAAGGCAAACAAATCGGCGTTATTAGTCAAAAACTTATGATATTTACCTAGTTCTAAGAGGTTATGTCTGATATAAGCTTTTTTGTGCTATCAGTGTTGTCTAGTTGGACGGGGTTGAGATCTTCTATGGTTGCCTTGCAAGCTTCTACGACATCCGGGTCTTTGATAGCCTCTATTTGTACGTCGGGTTTGGTTCCCGATATGGATGATTGCTATGCTTCCGCACTTGCCCCTTTTAGTTGTTTGGTGTACGTGCAATCTTGGGCGATCTGGTAGCATTCTTGGGCGGTGCGTTGCTCGCCTCGGATGTTGAATATCCCCCATAGGGAAGGAAATTTGATTACTTGATAGAAACTTGACGGGACGACTCGCATGGCGTGTATCCATGCACGCCCTATGATGGCGTTGTAGGATGTTTCCTGGTTCATGACATGGAACGTCGTCTCCAGGGTGACGCCTCCTGCCAGAACGGGCAGCACTACCTCTCCAGAGGTTCGTTCCACTGCATTATTAAAACCTGTTAGTGTTATGCAACGCGGTACTATTTTATCCTCGAGCCTCATCTACATGAGAACTCGTGGGTGAATAATACACGCGCCGCTTCCGTCATCCACCATTATTCTCTTTACGTTGGTATCCGCGATGCGTAAAGTTATAACCAAAGCATCATAGTTAGGGAAAGACAAACTGCTGGTATCCGACTTATCGAAGATGATACTATCTTCGAGGTCGTCATACTGTTCGTGGACGACTGTCCGTTTGAGTTTGTGTGTGGTGGTGAATTTCACATAGTTGATTATCGCATCGTCGCCGCCGCCAATGATCGTTTGTATGGTACGAGCTGGTGATGGTGGTTTTGGAGGTCCCTGAGGTTGATCGCACCAACGAGCGAAGTTGACTCGTCCTCGGTCGCTCAGCAGTTCTTTCAGGTGTCCCTGGTTTAACATTTTTACCACTTCATGTAGTAGACTTATGCAGTCCTCGGTCTTGTGTCCCCTTTCCTGGTGGAATTCATACATAACGTTCGATCTCCTAGTGCTCGAATCCGATTTCATCTTTTGCGGTCACTGCACCTTTGTGCCGAGCTTTTCCAGTGCGTACACTATTTTTAAAGGAGAAACACAAAAGTTATGAGCAGGTAACAGTGGAGGCATACCTCTTTCATTTTGGGATGGTGCGGTGTGTTGAGGCGCGACATCTGTATGTCATGGAGGAGGTGGATTGGATGTTCGGATATAAAGCTGGTGCCTTTCTCGATTGAAGCGGGGTAGTTGATCCCTTCAGCCATTGTTGAGGCGATCTCTCCTTGTTTCGGTTTGGATCGATGTTAGTAGCTGGATCGGGCCGTTCAGATCATCCTCGCCTGCCCTCACTTTGGCGCAATAGGCATTATGGATCTCTTCCCACGTGGTAGTGGTGGTGGTGGTGGTGGTGGTGGGTACTTTATGAGTCTACTTAGCAGCTTTTTGGTTGCTTTTGACCCGTTTCTGTTTAACCCATTTTAGAAGGCTGCTACCGCCATCCCTTCTGACACGTTTGGCAGGCTCATCCTTACCCTGTTGAATCGGGCTAGGAAATCCCGAAGTCCCTCACCTGTCTGCCTGACGGCGAAGATATCATTTACCCTGGCCTTTGCCTTTTTCACTCCCGCGTGAGCGTTGACGAACTTATCTGCCATTTCTTCGAACGTTGATATCGATCATGCTGGTAGTTGGGAATACCATGTCAACTCTCCCCTCGTTAGAGTTTCGCCGAACTTTTTCAGCAGTAGTGACGACACCTGTTCTTTCGATAGATCGTTACCTTTTACTGCAGTAACATAGTGGATTAAGTGATCCTCCGGGTCCATGGTGCCATCATATATTTTCAAATATGGCGGCATTTTAAAGGTTTTCGGAATAGAGTGGGGAGTTGCCCCTTCATTGTATGGTTGTTCGACGAATCGGCCCACATCACATTTTGGTAGTAACTTCGGAGCACCCGGTATTTTATCAACCCTTTCCTGATGCTCTCTCATCTGATCGCGGAGTGTTTTGTTCTCATTTTCCATCTCTTCTATTTTCTTTAAGATGGTCGCAAATGCATCGTTGCCTGCATCAATGACAGTATGGGTGTTACCTGTTCGTGGAGTTTCTGGCTCATCGGCGACAACTACGGTTCTTGCGATTATTGTGCCTTCGATATCCCTCTGAACGGGTTTCTCGAGTATATTGCTCAAGGTGTTTGTCAACCATTCTTCTAATAGCCTTTTCACGACCGGTGGTGCTTCTTCTATTGCGGATGTTGAGGTTTCCCTCCCGCGCGGGAAAGTTAAGCCCTCGTGCGGGAGGGGGGTGAGATCTCTCCCTCAGGTGTAGCACTTGGTGTTGCGTTTTCGTTGTCTTCCCTACCGGCTTCGTTGAGGGAAGTCAGAAGGTTGTTCGTGATACCTACTATTGCCTTTAGCCTTGCTTCTCCCTTTCCTGCCATTATTAGTTTTTGTGAGGCTAAGAAGAGGTGATTATTTCTTTCAAGAATCTAGACGAAACTAAGATCTCAGCTATAGAAATCCCCACGGACAGCGCCAAATTGTTTGACTCAAAAGATATCGGAACCTTTTTGAATAAATCAATCAAAGAAAATGAAGGAGTAAATCTTAGCTAAGTATAATAATCTCTAGAGCAAAAGATAGATAAAGAGAATATAAGTGATGAGAATTCTTTGTCAAGACCAAAAAACCTTTTCAACGATAATCCACTCGGTCGCTTTTGTAAGCAAGTTTACAACAAGTGTTCTGTGTTAGGAAAAGTGCCCAGGGCCCCTTTAAGGTTGCTTTACGCTATATATATATAAGGAGCAAAACTCTTCTAAGCTCTAAAAGACAAGTTACAGGGAATATTCGAAAGAATATTCCTAATGTCCCCTAACGGGCATGCACTACTGCAAGAGTCGTACAATCTTTTGCTCGCCTTAAGGTCGTCCTCTGCAAGATGTCGAACTACGGGGATCTTATCGTTCGTCGTATTCATCAAATGTCGGTGTTGTTCAAATTTGGGCCCATAGAATTTCAGTTACCTACAAATAAAAATACGCGTTTGCGTGCGTGAGTGTGATTAAATCATGGCTGAAAATAGTAAGAAAGCATAACTCATCTACTTTGGCTAAAAATAGTAAGAACATAACTCATCTACTTTGTCTAACTCACTCACTAATAGCCATACCCAAAAAAAAGGAGCCTACGTCTTTAATCCCTACATGTTTTTCTAATTAAGCTATCTTAATATAATATTATTGCCATGCGCGCCAATAGTTATGTCTCCTATGGCGTTCGGTTGTTTTGTATCTCATCCTTCCGCTAAAAACAAAAGTTTGTCAAGCTGGTTAATTCTAATGTCCAAAAAGTTATAATACACCACAGGATCAATTGATCCGCTCAAACTAAACAACTGGCAGGAAAAAAACTACTCTATGACAACGTCAAAAAGAGAAGGAATATTATAAGGATTAGTTACCTCCTATAGTAAAGGTAGATGCTTTATTTATTTTAAATAAATATTTTTGTAAAAAAATTATATTCCATAGCTATTTTTTGATTTTTTATAGCCAAATATCCATTTATAGCCACCTCCTACCCTTAAGCCATAAAATAAGTTTTGTATTATTTTTCTCTCTCCACTCAAATTTTTCATATCCCCTCAAATTTCTCGTATTCCCTACCCCATATCAATTCTCCCTCTCTCTCTCTCTCTCTCTCATCTTCCACCTTCATTTTACTACCAAAACTCTCCGGCAAAGCATCAAATCCATCCAATTGAAGGAAGGGATACGTTTAATGTATTCTCCCTCTATTCTCCATCAGTTGAAGGAAGGGATACGTTCAAATCCACCCCCATATCTATTCCCTCTCTCTCTCTCCACCTTCATCTTACTACCAGAACTCTCCGGTAAAGCATCAAAATTAGAGTTTTCCGGTGAAGACTTTTGGGCGGCCGAGCAATCATCCGATATAAAAAAAAAAATCGGCGTAACAACGGCAACCGGAGGCAACAGTGACAGTGAGCGAGGACTGGATACTGATGTTGCTTCAACCTCACCACTGCCGTTGGGGACTGCTTGTGCCCATGGTGCTTGTAAACTCCGTCAAGACTGTGGACTGCTGACGGTGGCTCCGGCGACTTCAATTGTAAAGAACAGGTTTTTTGAAGCGCACGTGAGAGTATTATGGTAACAGGAACAGTGGCGTTTCGAGTCAGAATCGCGGCCCTCTCGACGAAACGACATTAGGCTTGTTCTTGAACAAAGACAACGGAGTTTGGGGCTGAACAACTTGAATTTTCTGTTAATATATTTCAATGTATCTCACTGTATTTCCTTGTATTTCGTTGTATTCATTGTCTTTTTTTCATTGTATTTAATTGTATTTCATTGTATTCACTGTTTCGTTGTATTCTATGAATGTATTCATATATATATATATATATATATATATATATATATATATATATATATATATATATATATTAATTGAATATAATTTATGTATTCGGATGTATATATGTATTCAAATTGCTCTGTTTTTGTTGTATTTATCTGCTGGGAAAAATATTCAGCATATTGTCTCTGAAGTTGCTATGTTTTTGGGGTGTTTTTCGGTTGAGAGTTTTTTTATAAGTGGAAATACAAATTTTGTGTGTTATAATTGAATTTGTTGAGTTATATTATGAGCCTATTATGATAATTGATTCACTTTCCATTTAAAAACAGCTGAATAGACCATGAATTGCGCTATTTACATTACTGTATTCACAAATACATATCGTGAATATAGTCGAATACAATAATTTGTCTAGCTGTAATCCCCTGCTTCACGCCTAGAAATGCTACTGTATTCATGAATACATTAGCTTAAATACATCAAATACACTATAAAAAACCTGAAAACATAGCTATAAGAAGTATTATAGTAAATGATAGCTACAACTAGCTAATAACCACTAAAACATAGTGATTTCTGAAAGTTTCTCATATTATAACAATATGCTTTTACTAGAAAATGTCCGACGAGGTTAAAACCTTATTTATTTATTTATTTTTATTGGACATCAAAAGAAAATTCGATTTAACTAGGTTAAATTAAGACTTTTTTCTTTTCCTAAGAAATTGTCCTGTTTGAACCAACTAGCATGTTACCTAAAGTTGGCCAATGTCATAAATTAAGACGAAAGAGATCAATGCAATTGTTTCGTATAAGTGATCTGACAATTCCACAGAACTAAGTTTTATGATTATAATTAAGAGTGTTGGTAAAATATGTGACACTGTTGAACAAGAATAATGGAATAGAATAGAATTTAGCAGATAGCAAGTCACCCCCTAAAAGCGATTCCGGTCCAACAGGGATGCAAATCATTTAGATCGGTCGCTCTTTGGGATTCCACAGTACTCCCAAACCCAAACACATGTACTCGTGGTTGAAAGATGGAAGTTTAACAAAACTAGATTTAGATTAGGCCTCAAGTATATCTTGCGAAGGGGAAAAAGTCGACAAAACTAGATTTAGATTTAGCATAATATATTGGAGTTCGAATTTGTTACATATGAATTTCATAATGTGTATGAGTTCCAACATAATATGTTGGAAGTTTATATGTATGAGCTCCATAATCCAGCATATTATGATTTCGTATGCTGAGTTCCAATATAATATGCTGGAAGTTTATACGAAGGAGCTTCATAATCCAGCATATTATGCTGGAACTTTTTGTGTTTCAGCAAAACATTAGCTATTGTTCAATGACTTAGCAAATGCTGAATAATTTTTAATTGCCAGTCCGAAAATTGACTAGCTCATGTTATTTTCACCATTCTTCATGTGAGTTGGTCACGAGTTTGAGCCGTGGAAATAGCCTCTTGCAGAAATATAGGGTAAGGTTGCGTACAATAGATCCTTGTGGTCTGGCCCTTCCCCAGACCCCGCGCATAACGAGAACTTGGTGCATCAGGCTGCCTTTCATATGATTTGGCCCTCTTACACCAATTCAAATTGAGTCGTTTCACCAATTAAACCAAATTTCCTCGTCATTTAGAGCCTAAACAATCGTGGTGCACATCAAATAACAGTACAATTGTTATGTGCCAATTAGTTAGAAGGGGTATATCAGTCAATTTACTTGGGAGTTAGTTATACGGTTAGCTGTCAGAAGTTAGTTAGTGAGCTTAGCTAATTGTTTGTTAGAGTGGTCATAAATACTTGATACATTCTAAGGAATGGATATGTAAAATATCAATAAACGTTTCCTCTCTTCTTAGTCTCAATTACTCTTGAAGTGTCTTGTTCAGAGATTATTCTTTTCCCTAATCTCTTAGATTCATTTCCAATACTGGACCTCCATTGCTACGCGACACTATTATTAGAGCAGTCGAACTATGGTCACGAATCATGTCAGAAACAACCAAAAATGGCGAATTATGACGGGAGGTAGATGAAATTAGAGAGCAAGTCCGGATCTTTGGTGAGCGACATAACGATTTAATGGCGAAGATATTCTCGTATAGAATTTTAGAAATTTAATGGCGAAGATTTTAAAGGGTAGGTGTATAGGTATGAACAATTTTTTGATTATGATTACATGTCTAAAGAGTAAAAGGTTAGAATTGTTTCTATTAATTTGGAAGGGAGAGCCTTACAGTGGCATCAATCAATGATGAAATCTCGAGCGGGGGGAGGATACCTAATTGGGGGGATTATGTGAGGTCTTTGTATTTGAGATTTGGACATACCCTGTATGAAGGTCACATGTTTGAATTGCTTGGCTTAAAGCAGACCGGAGGTGTTCAAGAATTTTTGGATAATTTTGATGGACTCCTTTAATCAAGTGAAGTTGTCCGAACAGTATTCTATCAGTTGTTTCTTGAAAGGATTGAAACCAGAAATAGAAGTTCAGGTTAGAATGCTAGCCCCAAAGACATTGATGAAGGCTTACAATTTAGTTAAGCTAGATGAACAACAATAACAACAACAATCTAGTAAAATCCCACAAGTAGGGTATGGGGAGGGTAGTGTGTACGCAGACCTTACCCCTATCCCGAAGGGGTGGAGAGATTATTTTCGAAAGACCCTCGGATCAAGATAATAAAAAGAAGACAAAAGGAGAGGATATTAGATTTATCGTGAAGATCATAGGAAAAATAGGAACATAAAATGCAGAAGAAAAATGCAAAGCAAAAATGGTGGCTAGTAAATGGATCCAATGCCGAAAAAGAAAATAGTAAGACACGACATTGCCGCTAGCTCTCTTAGACAAAACCCTACCGGACTAGGCTCACAAAGGTACAAAGTAACACAAGACTCAACTACCTCCTAGCCTACAACCGTAATACTCGACCTCCACAACGTCCTATCAAGTGTCATGTCCTCAGAAATCTGAAGTCTCGCCATATCCTGCCTGATCATCTCTCCCCAATACTTCTTAGGCCGCCCTCTATCTCTTCTCGTGCCTTCCACAACCAGCCGATCATACCTCCTTACTGGAGCATCTGGGCTTCTCCTTTGTACATGCCCGAATCATTTGAGCCTTGCTTCCCGCATCTTGTCCTCAATGGGAGTCATGTGCACCTTCTCCCGAATATCATCATTCCTAATCTTATCCATCCTAGTGTGCCCGCACATCCACCTCAACATCCTTATTTCTGCTACTTTCATCTTTTGGACATATGAGTTCTTAACAAGCCAACACTCAGCCCCATACATCATAGCCGGTCTAACCACCGCTTTGTAGAACTTACCTCTGAGTATCGTTGGCACTCGCTTATCACACAAGACTCCAGATGCTAACCTCCACTTTATCCATCCTACCCCAATACGGTGTGCGACATCCTCGTCGATCTCCAATCCCTCATGGATAATCGAACCAAGGTACTTGAAGCTACCTCTACTTGGGATAACCTGTGACTCAAGCCTCACATCGATGTTCACTTCCCCCGGCTCAGCGCTGAACTTACACTTGAGGTATTCTGTCTTCGTTCTGCTTAGCTTGAAACCCTTAGACTCAAAAGTCTGTCTCCAAACTTCCAATCTCTTTTTAACACCAACTCGTGACTCATCAATCAAAACTATGTCGTCGGCGAATAGAATGCACCATGGCACCTCCCCTTGAATATGGTTTGTTATCGCATCCATCACCAGGGCAAAAAAGAATGGACTGAGCGCAGAGACTTGGTGCAACCCCATTTCAACCGGAAAATGCTCAGAGTCACCTCCTACTGTCCTAACCTGAGTCTTAGCCCTATCATACATGTCCTTAATTGTCATAATATAAAGAATCGACATACCTTTTGCCATAATATAAAGAACCGACACACCTTATGCTAGATGAACACCCACTAAAATTACAGAAGGTGTAGAATCAGATGACCATGAGACCTTCTATATCTATACTCCCAAATCCTAACTCTTCTTGGAGCTCATTTCAAGAAGCTCTTCCCAAGGCCAGAATTCTAGTAATTAAAAGGGAACATAATTAAGCAAATTACCTAATCATTATGGGCGGCCTGCAGTGAAGTCATCAAAGAGCCTTACAAGTGCTGAGATGGATAAAAAAGGGTAGATGAGCTGTGTTTTTGGTGTGACGAGAAATACACACCTGGTCATGTATGCAAGAAAAAAATAGCAATTGTTCATTCTAAAAGTAGAGGAAAGTGGTGAGGAAGGAGAAGTGGATGAATATGTGGGAGAGGAAGAGACCTGTGAGGAGTCTACTTTGAGCCCGCATAAGAGGGAAGGTAATTCATGTGTTAATAGATTCTGGTTCAACGCACAATTTTCTGGATTTGGACATTCCAAGAAAATTAAAATGTAAACTGGAAACTATCCCCACTTTCTTTGTATCAGTGGCTAATAGGAGCAAGGTACACAATTCTTTCATGAGTAGGGGGTAGCATGGAGGATGCACGGGGTGCTGTTCAAGGCTAATATGTTAGTCATTCCATTAGAGGTGTTGATGTAGTATTGCGCATTCAGTGGCTCATTACATTAGGAGACACAAAATGGAACTTGAAGCAACTGAAAATGGAGTTCCAAATAGGGGCAAGAAAATATCATTAAGGGGTAGCCAAACGGGAACATCCAAGGTGATTGAAGACTAACAAATAGAGAAGCTACTAAATAAATCTGGTAGCCTGAGCACGATGTTAGTGGTTGATGTACAACCAATTAACAAGGGAGTAGCATGTCTTAACTCTAAACAATTGGAGGTACCTGAAACGTTACAGAGATTGTTGGACCAATACTAAAGATTTTTTGAAACTCGTACCAGCCTACCATATCATATAGACCATGATCACAAGATCATCTTGAAGGAAGGAACATCACTAGTGAATGTGAGGCCCTACATAGTATTGGGAAAGCCCTTAACTAGACTACTAAGGAAGTATAAGTTTGAATGGAGTGACACGGCAAGTGAAACATTGTAGAAGCTTAAGACATCAATGACCACAACTCTTGTTCTTGTACTTCCTGATTTTTCCTTGGAATTTGTTATTGAGACTGATGCTTGTGGAGTAGGCATTAGAGCTATTTTAATGTAAGAAGGGCACCCACTCTCATACATGAGCAAAGCTTTAAGTAACAGACATCAACAACTATCAACTTATGAGAGAGAAATGATGGCTATTATTGCAACTGTGTAGAAATGGAGACCGTACCTTATTGGCAAACACTTTACTATTAAAAAGATCACCAGAGTTTGAAGTACTTAATGGATCAAAGAATTTCTAATCCCAGTAAGCAAAAATGGCTAGCCAAATTAATGGAATATGATTATACCATTACCTACAAGAAGGGCCACGACAATCTGGTAGTTGATGCTTTATCTAGAGTGCCCAAGGTTAATGACCAGGTTAATGCTCAACTACTGACCCTATCTTATGTATCCTCAGACTTCCTAGATCAGATTAAGTCTTTCTATACATCTGATCATTACTTACTGAAGCTCATTCAACAACTATACAAGATCCTTTAGCTATTCCTCTATATATGCTAAAAGATAGTGTATTATACAAGAAGGGAATGATAGTTATGGGACCTTGAAAGGAATTAAAAAAACAAATCCTACAATTCTTACATGATGGAGCCATAGGGGGTCACTCAGGGATGATTGCTACCTTACAAAGGGTGAGCCAACTCTATTACCGGAACAAGATATTTTTGAACACATTAAGAGTTGTGAAGTACATCAGAAATGCAAAAGGGATAGTGTGAAAAGTCCAGGCCTATTACAACCCTTGCTTATTCCAGAAAAAAATATGGCAAGATATTAGGATTAGATTTCATTGAATGACTACTGTCACACCTCCTTTTTACATACCCGAGAGGGTACAAGGGAGTTTTTTCCAATTAAAGGACAATCGAAATGGGATTTGTTTATTTATTTCAGAGTCGCCACTTGGGAGATTTAGGGTGTCCCAAGTCACCAATTTAATCCCGAATCGAGGAAAAGAGTGGCTCCATATTACAGTTTGCGTACCAGAAATCCGGATAAGGAATTCTGTTAACCCGGGAGAAGGTGTTAGGCATTCCCGAGTTCCGTGATTCTAGCACGGTCGCTCAACTATCATATTCGGCTTGTTTATCTGATTTTTAATACAATTATGAACCAATGTGCCAATTTTAACTTTTTACCGCTTTATTATTATTGTTTTAAAAGAATGTGAACATCGCTTAAAACATGTCTTTGGACTGCGTCACATGAAATGCGCCCACAATCCGGAACACATTTTATTTGATGTTTTGGGATTTTGATTTGGGTCGCATGAAATGCACACCCAAGTTTAGGAAAGTAGATTATTAAACACGCGCCTAAAGAGACTATCGTGTTATTATTCTGGGAAGGCCGTGAGGTTTGCTAAACGGCCCGCCCTGGAAACTAAGTACTTTGATATATATATTTAATGAGGGCCCTGCAGCTTGTGCATTATTTGTTTGTCGAGGCTCGTCTCATCTTTATTTTAAAAGGATACCCTATAGTGGCTACGTTTCTTGTTACGTTTGTCTCTACTTAATAAAAGCAAAAATGATCCTACTTAATTACATGTTTGCAGGTTATTTATAGAGGGATTTCGAATGATTTCGCGAAATCAGAAGCATGGCCACGTACACGGGCAGCTTATCGAATATTATGGGCCCAAACCCAGCCCACACAGTATCGGCTGGGCCTGGGCCACTGCTTTTCCGATGAAAGCCTGCTTGGTTCGTTCGACTTGGGCTCAACCTTCGTGAGGTTGAGAAATGCAGACTTGTGCTATTTGTTCTAAAGGCATGGTTTTCCAATTATAATGAGACAGTTTATCAAAAGGAAATGAAATTAACTAACAATGGATAGTTTTCATACTTAACATGCATTAAAGGATATGCTAATCACAAACATGGCTTAAGTCTAAGATATAACCTACTGCATTGTGAATCCTTTTATCTACCAGCCTATATACACAATCTGACATCCAGTTACCATACATTGACATTCACTATGTATGAGGTCTACCTCCAGTATCCAAGCAAAAATGTAAACTATTATACATTACATGATATTCAATATAACAGGCTATGTATGAAAATAACATCTTCAACTCTTCTCTTTTGTATTCATGCTCAATTTTCAAATTACATTGACAGTGTATTAGTCGTGTACCTGGTATAGAAAAGCAAAAGAAGAAGGAGGAGAATGATCAGCTGAGTAGTATGCAACAAACACAGCAACAGCAGCAAACAGAAGCACACTCAGTGGAACAGCCCCAAACCAGTAAAAGAGACAGTCCAAGAAAAGCAGACCAAGGCTCAACAGCAATTTAAGAGACACACCCAATAGCGAGTCCAGAAAACCAAACAGCAACAGCCCACAGAAATCAATAAAAATAACCAGTTGCGACAGTTGCTTAAAACCAAAACAGTATTCCCAGAGTAAACTGATGGAACAATATTCAACCAACAAAAACTGGACACTACCAAACTGAGAATCCAGCAGTGCTTAAACAGTACACAGACTAGTACGAGAGGTAGTGATTTCTGATTTTTTGTTACACACTCAAGAGCAAAGACAAGTTCAAGCCCTTTGATGTAAAGCTTAACCTAAAAATGCAAGACTTAAAACTCTTTTTTTTAAAAAAACCTTCAGCTCTTTTTCTCCAACCCCCTCCTTTTTCCTAAACAAACCTATTTATAGGCAGAAATGGCAAGCACTAGGCTGCCTTGATCCCCTCCCTTCTTTCCTGCCCATAACTTCTTTTAAAACTAATCAAAAGTATTCCCCATGCCCATCTATTTGACAGCCTCCTAGCATGTGTGTTTCTGCCCAAAGGCATGGGCAGTCCTTTTATTTAATCAGCCCCATGCTACCAAGTTTGGTTCCCCACTATTACATTAGTTTAATCCTAATGTAGATCTGGGTTTGGTCTCGAATCTTCAAATCAATATTCGAGAGGGCGGGGGCTGATTCGAGGCAAGGGGGTAACAGATTTGGGTTTGGGGTGGTGAGGTGCATCAGGGGTATTAAGGGGGTGGTCACCGGCGTCCTTGCCGCCGGCTTTACGGTGAAGGTGAAGGGTGGCGGCTAGGGTTTGGGATATTAGGGTTGGTCTCTGGAGACGATGAAGCCGGGGGGTGTTTGGATAGGGGCGGGGTAGCAAGGTGGGGCTTTATATATGTTTTAGAGTTTTAGATCCTGGTCGTTGGATCAAGTGAGATCTATGGCCAGGATCTATTCATTTAGGAAGGACGACGTCGTTTATGTGTGAAGGTGGGTGAGACCGGGTAGGGAAATGGATCGGATCAGATTAACGGGTCTTAGGGGAGGGCCTGGATCCATTGGATCAATGGGATTGGACGGCTCAGATCAAACACCCTGAAACGGCGTCGTTGTAGTTAAATGAGTGGCTTGATCGGGACCGTTCATCTGAATCATATCAACGGATTAAAACAAAGGCGCCGATACGGCGTCGTTTGGGGCCGTGCTTGGGCAGCCTGGGTTGGGCTGGGTCTGTTTTGGTTTTGGGCCTAATTTTTGGGGTCCAAACCGATTTTAACCCAACTTTTTTTCTCTTCTTTAATTAACAAAATTAACTAAACTCCTAACTAAATTGTAAAAGTAAAAATAAAATTACACGCATACTGGTTAACACCCACACGATTTTAACATTAAATAAAAATCACTCAATGAAAAAAACATATATTTTTTGATTTTCTTTTTCTTTTGGAGTAACTTCCGTGAAGCAAAAATCACGTGCTTACAGCTGCCCCTCTTTTCCCGAAGACACGAAGAGTTTTCATGCAAAGATAAAGTGAGAGATTTTTGCTTGTCCGTGTACTCCGTGTGAAGCATTTTTTTGAAAAAGATTTGACCGAACCTTTGCTTCAGAGGTTTCCTACATATCCTGGGCTGAACAGGAATCAGGTCAATGTAGTTCGGGAAGTTTTGGTAGCTGGGAATACCGTGTGACTGTAACGTTCGCTGTTGTTGTGTGCTGTTACATGCTGCTGTATGTTTTTATTGCTTACCGATCACCTTGTTACATTGTGCTGAAAAGAAAACAAGAAGTTAGGCTAGACTACGGATCGCAAGATCTCATCTATCTTCAACTTGTTCTTGTCGCCTTGCTTTCTTGTCAGCTTGTGCTTCCTTCGGTGCTTTTCTTCCGTGAATTTGGGGATGACACCGGTCCTTTGCCTTTCTGAATGCAAGTTTTCGTCATTTTGCTTGGTTCGCTGGGGACATGGTTTTTTCATTAAGCTTTTCAGTGGTTCCTCTGGTGATGCGGCTCTCTTCATCAGATTTATGCTGGGCATGATTTTAATGCTCACAAGCTGCTTCTTTCAAAATGCGTCTTTTCTTCCTTGTGACACATGCACTTGCATTTGCGACCTTCTGTTTCCCGGTGTTGGGGATTTTTTATTGTTTCCTGCTGGGTATTCCTATTGTAACCTTCTGCTTTCCGGTGGGGTTACTGCTCTCAAAATCTGAAATATTTAAACTAAAACATGAAAAATATTCCTCTCATTATACAGGTGGGCACCTATTTAAACTAAGACTAAAAATTATTGCTCTCGTTATACAGGTGGGCGCCTATTTAAACTAAGACTGAAAATATTCCTCTCATTATACAGGTGGCCGCCTATTTAAACTAAGACATGAAAATTATTCCTCTCGTTATATAGGTGGGCGCCTATTTAAACTAAGACTGAAAAGTATTCCTCTCGTTATACAGGTGGGCGCCTATTTAAACTAAGACATGAAAATTATTCCTCTCGTTATACAGGTGTGCGCCTATTTAAACTAAGACTGAAAAATATTCCTCTCGTTATACAGGTGGGCGCCTATTTAAACTAAGACTGAAAATATTCCTCTCGTTATACAGGTGGGCGCCTATTTAAACTAAGACATGAAAATTATTCCTCTCGTTATACAGGTGGGCGCCTATTTAAACTAAGACTGAAAAATATTCCTCTCGTTATACAGGTGGGCGCCTATTTAAACTAAGACTGAAAATATTCCTCTCATTATACAGGTGGGCGCCTATTTAAACTAAGACATGAAAATTATTCCTCTCGTTATACAGGTGGGCGCCTATTTAAACTAAGACTGAAAATTATTCCTCTCATTATACAGGTGGGCGCCTATTTAAACTAAGACTGAAAATTATTCCACTCATTATACAGGTGGGCGCCTATTTAAACTAAGACATGAAAATTATTCCTCTCGTTATACAGGTGGGCGCCTATTTAAATTAAGACTGAAAAATATTCCTCTCATTATACAGGTGGGCGCCTATTTAAACTAAGACATGAAAATTATTCCTCTAGTTATACAGGTGGGCGCCTATTTAAACTAAGACTGAAAAATATTCCTCTCGTTATACAGGTGGGCGCCTATTTAAACTAAGACTGAAAATATTCCTCTCATTATACAGGTGGACGCCTATTTAAACTAAGACATGAAAATTATTTCTCTCGTTATACAGGTGGGCGCCTATTTAGACTAAGACCTGAAAATTATTCCTCTCGTTATACAGGTGGGCGCCTATTTAAACTAAGACATGAAAATTATTCCTCTCGTTATACAAGTGGGCGCCTATTTAAACTAAGACTGGAAAGTATTCCTCTCGTTATACAGGTGGGCGCCTATTTGAACTAAGACATGAAAATTATTCCTCTCGTTATACAGATGGGCGCCTATTTAAACTAAGACTGAAAATATTCCTCTCGTTATACAGGTGGGCGCCTATTTAAACTAAGACTGAAAAGTATTCCTCTCGTTATACAGGTGGGCGCCTATTTAAACTAAGACATGAAAATTATTCCTCTCGTTATACAGGTGAGCGCCTATTTAAACTAGAAAAATATTTGAATTCGTTTCCTCGTTCCTCCGAGAAAATTTTTGACAACGGCAGAAAATTTTCTGCCCCGGTTTTGGTGATCTTTCTGGCATCGCGTCCTGCTGCCATCATCAACCTTTATTTTCCTACAGCAGACAAAAGGACTTAGTTAGTTTTAATCATGGTGGGCGGCGGTGTCCTTCCCGCTGGGGGATAATTTTTCCCTTTTCTTTTCCTTGCTCTGTGCTCCAACAAATGGTGGGTGGATAAAGTTGCTTGCTGGGGGTGCCCTGCCTGCTGGAGATGGTTTTCCATTTATCCCCTTTCCTGCTTTCTCTTTACAGAACACGTCGTGGGAGTCCGCTTTAATCCCGAAACCACTTCCTTTAGGAGTTTACTTCCTCCCGGAACTGCAAGGCACAGCATTGCATCACCTGGGGATAACCGTTAGGACTGTTAGGGTTATCTTGCATCGGATTAATTTCCCTTTCTTGTGGCGTCTGACCATTTCGGACTTGGGTCCGTGATTTATCGACATTCTACGGGGAAACCTTCTCGGATCTTAGTCCACAAGTCCTTCACCCGTCATTTTCCGCTCTCTTTACGTCACCCTTAACTTTCTACATAATTCGTCCTTCGGTTTTTCAACCGACGCCTTTTGTCTCATTGCCTCGGCTTTTGGCCTATACCCTTCGTATTTTGCTTTTGTACTCCTTCGGCCTCTGGTAGTAAGCTTTGAAAAATCCTTTTCAAAACGAATTTTTAGAAAGAAAAAATGAAAAAGATATAAAAGGAGAAAAATCTTTCTGAACCAATACTTGGTGGGAAAAGGAAAAGAGAAGAACTTATCTGGATGACATGACTGGTCCTTACGATCATGACGTGCACCCTAGATTCCCTACCCAGTCTATTTATATCAATCATCCTGCCTGATGGTCTTACTTGCTTGGGATAAATGGTGTCCATTTCTTTGAGAACGTGGACCCTCTTGTCAATCTGTCTTGTCGCCTCATAGTGCCCTTCGAGGGGTTTTCACTAATGAGACTCTCTCTTTTCTCTCAGCTCCCGGCGCCTTATGGTGCCCGTGAAGGTTTTCACCGATAAGACTCTCTCGTTTTATATCTCTTATCTTGCGTCGCCTTATGGTGCCTGCCAAGGTTTTCACCGATAAGACTCTCTCATTTTATTTCTTCAGTGGGGAATTGGAGTGATGTCGATATGACCTTCTTTTCTGGAGATTCCTTTGACTATCAATTCATTTCCAGTTTTATGATCCTCTTCTTTCCTGGGGATCAGTGTATTATTCTCGGCTTTATTTGCCTGTCTTGACACCTCTTGGAGGTTGATCGGGAGGTCCTTTTTTTTTTGACATCGATGTTGGTTTTGGTGTGGGGTAAAAAGAAAGGCTATCAAGAATTCGAAATAACTTTGACGGGTGAGCCACTACAACTCTTGGAATCAAACCTTTGTTGAAACTTTAAGACATATCCTCTGCCCCAATTTTCTTGCTTGGGGGATTTTTATTTTTACACTACAGGGTTATGTGCGTTACGCACACTGTGCACACTATGCACGCTATGCATACCATACACATTATGCATACTATGCACACTATGCACACTATGACCGAGCCGTGAGGCGCCTACGTATCCTCTTCGAGAAATCAGGTCAAACGTAGTTCCTAATGGTTTTGTTTTTCTTGTGATTTTATCTTCTTCTTTTTTTTCTCTTTTTCATTTTTCTTCTTTTCTTCTTCTCTTCTTTCTCTTTTCATATCTTTTCCGTTAGTGATTCCAAAAGAGGGGTATGAAAGAATAACTTAAGGCTCAAAAGGGGGAAACAAGGGTTAAAGTGTTTGGATAGAAGAAAGAATTGCCTCCGTCATTTCATTATCCAATAAGTACCAAATACAAACAAACGAACCAATAACTACCATAATCAAAGAAATTACACGTAATATCTTTTGACTGCATCCGAATTGATAGCCATGTCGACACATCTTCCCTCGATATCCGTCAGACACAAGGCGCCGTTGGACAACACTCTAGTCACGATATAAGGCCCTTGCCAATTTGGGGCGAACTTGCCTTTTGCTTCGACTTGATGCGGGAGGATCCGCTTCAATACCTGCTGCCCTACTTCAAACTTCCTGGGGCGTACCTTCTTATTATATGCCTTTTCCATTCTCTTCTGATACAGCTGACCATGGCACACTGCTGCCAATCTTTTCTCGTCTATCAAGCTCAACTGTTCTAGTCGAGCTTTGACCCATTCATCATCATCAATTTCGGCTTCAGTGACAGTCCGGAGGGACGGAATTTCGACCTCCGCTGGTATTACGGCCTCAATTTCGTACACCAACAAATAAGGAGTTGCACCTATGGAGGTCCGGACGGTAGTGCGATAACCCAACAAAGCAAAGGGTAATCTCTCGTGCCATTGTCTAGATCCTTCTACCATCTTTCGCAGTATCTTCTTGATGTTTTTATTGGCTGCTTCGACCGCTCCATTCGCCTTGGAGCGATATGGGGTGGAATTGCGGTGTGTAATCTTGAATTGCTGGCATACCTCTCTCATCAGGCTGCTGTTAAGATTTGCACCATTGTCCGTAATGATTACTTTTGGGATCCCAAATCTGCAGATGATATGGGAGTGAACAAAATCCACCACTGACTTTTTAGTTACCGATTTGAAGGATTTAGCCTCGACCCATTTGGTGAAGTAGTCAATGGTCACCAGAATGAACCTATGGCCGTTGGATGCTGCCGGCTCGATAGGCCCAATGACATCCATGCCCCATGCAACAAACGGCCAGGGTGCTGACATCGTATGTAACTTTGTTGGCGGAGAATGAATCAGATCTCCATCTATCTGACACTGATGGCATTTTCTTACGAACGTGATACAATCATGCTCCATGGTGATCCAATAATACCTTGCTCGAAGGATCTTCCTTGCCAACACATATCCGCTCTTAACAATAACAAGTCAGGAGTTCTTCTGTACAACACTCCACCACTGAGGAAGAAACCATTCGACAAATGCCGAAGGGCTCTTTTATGGTCTCCAGTGGCCTGTTCTGGATATATCCCCATTTTGAGGTACTCCTTTATATCATGAAACCAAGGCTTGCCATCTACTTCCTCTTCTACCGTGTTGTAATATGCGTTCTGATCACGAACTTGGATGTGCAAAGGGTCCACATACATTTTGTCAGGGTGGTGCAACATTGATGCTAAGGTAGCCAACGCATCTGCAACCTCGTTATGAACTCTCGGGATATGTTTGAATTTCACCGATCGAAATCGCTTGCTCAGATCGTGCAAGCATTGTCGATATGGTATGAGTTTCAAATCCCGTGTTTCCCATTCACCCTGAATCTGATGTACCAAGAGGTCCGAGTCTCCCAAGACCAAAACGTCCTGGACATCCATGTCCGCCGCTAATCGCAGACCCAAAATGCAAGCTTCATACTCGGCCATATTATTGGTGCAATAGAAGCGTAGTTGAGCTGTAACAGGATAATGGCGTCCTGTTTCAAAAATGAGTACTGCTCCTATTCCAACCCCTTTCGCGTTCGCGGCTCCATCGAAGAAAAGCTTCCAACCCGGTTCCTCGGGTAACTCCAGCTCGCTTGTATGCATCACTTCTTCGTCGGGAAAATACGTTCTTAAAGGCTCGTATTTTTCATCAACGGGATTCTCTGCCAAATGGTCGGCCAGCGCTTGGGCTTTCATGGTTGTCCTCGTCACATAGACGATATCAAACTCTGTGAGCAGAATTTGCCATTTTGCCAACCTCCCTGTGGGCATAGGTTTCTGAAAGATATACTTCAATGGGTCCAAACGGGATATGAGATAAGTAGTATACGAGGACAAGTAGTGCTTCAACTTCTGAGCTACCCAAGTTAGGGCGCAACATGTTTTCTCGAGTTGAGTGTACTTGACCTCATATACTGTGAATTTCTTGCTAAGATAATAAATGGCCTGCTCCTTCCTTCCTGTGTCATCATGTTGCCCCAGTACACAACCAAATGAATTTTCCAGGACCGTCAGATAAAGAATTAAGGGCTTCCCTGGCTTAGGCAGAACCAACACGGGTGGATTAGACAGATACCCTTTGATTTGGTCGAAAGCCTCTTGACATTCTGTCGTCCAGCTTACCGCAGCATCTTTTTTCAGCAACCGAAATATGGGTTCACAAGTTGCCGTGAGTTGAACGATGAACCTGCTGATGTAATTGAGTCTCCCTAGCAGGCTCATTACCTCTGTTTTGTTCTTTGGCGGTGGCAAATCTCGGATGGATTTGATCTTGGATGGGTCCAACTCAATACCCCGTCGACTGACGATGAATCCTAACAGCTTTCTTGATGGAACCCCGAACGCGCATTTGGCCGGATTGAGCTTGATATCATACCTTCGGAGTCTTTGGAAAATTCTCCTTAGGTCTACTACATGGTCTTCCTGACGCCAAGACTTTATGATCACATCATCTACGTACACCTTAATTTCTTTGTGTATCATGTCGTGAAACACAGTATTCATTGCTCGCATGTACGTTGCCCCGACATTCTTCAATCCGAACGGCATTACCCGATAGCAGTAAGTTCCCCATGGCGTGATAAATGCTGTCTTTTCCGCATCTTGCTCGTCCATTAGGATCTGATGATACCCCACATAGCAATCCACAAAGGATCCGATCTCGCGCCCAGCGCAATTATCGATCATGATATGGATGTTGGGCAATGGAAAATTGTCCTTGGGACTTGCTTTGTTGAGATTGCGGTAGTCGACGCACACCCTGATTTTCCCATCCTTCTTTGGAACTGGTACCACATTGGCCAACCACTCGGGATATCGAGTGACCCGAATGACCTTCGCCTGCAGCTGCTTAATCACCTCTTCTTTGATCTTTACACTCATTTCTGTTTTAAATTTCCTTAGCTTTTGCTTGACCGGAGGGTATGCCGGGTCAGTGGGCAATTTGTGAACCACTAAATTGGTGCTTAATCCCGGCATATCATCATATGACCATGCAAAAACATCTTTGAATTCCACGAGGGTTTTGATCAATTCTTCCCTGACATTCGGCTCAATGTGGATGCTGATTTTGGTTTCTCGGATATTATCAGCGTCTCCTAGATTCACAACCTCAGTGTCATTTAGGTTAGGCTTGGGTTTCTCTTCAAATTGGCACAGTTCTCGGTTTATCTCTTCGAAGGCTTTATCTTCGTCATATTCAGATTCATCGTCACAAATGACCTCTTGTATCATTAAGTCGGACTCAGAGTGATTTATTAGACTAGGTCGAAGATCCGCTGTGCATGCCATATCATTAGAACTAGTAAAAAGAGAACTGTTCAGAAAGAAAAGAACAAAACAAAATTAAAATGAGACAAAAGAAGAGAACTTTATTAAACTTGCGGGATAAAAAGGGTTCACACTTTTACAAAACAAAAGTAAAATTTGGATTACACCCTGGAATAATCCGAACAAGAAAAGCATAAATCAAAGCCTACTACCAAGGCTCCCCCCGGACAGGAAGAGGAGTAACCGTCCAATTGTTGGTTTTGGCCTCAGGCTCCACAAACTGTATCTCCGCTCTGCTGGAACCTTCTCCAGCTTCTACCATACTAACATCAACGAACAGCCTCTCGAAACTCTGATTTAGATCCCCGTCCATCCCGATCAATGGTCCGAGAATCTTTGGGACGGGTGGCCCCTTGGCACTTGCTCTGACAAAAGACCTTGAGAGACGTGGCACCGGTTTGGGAAGATACCAGACTTTCTTCCTCATTTTCCGCGCTTGCTTTGCATCTGCTGTGGTTGGTTTGAACCCCAACCCGAAGGTTTCCAAATTCTTGGGCAGGGAGACAGGTTGGACAATCCCCTAAAGCTCGGATCCCAGGCCTTTTCCCGGCACAAATCCATTACCCAGCATTTCTGAGACCATCATGATCGTTGAGGAAGCTACCCTAGGGTGCTGGAGGATCTCACCCTCAGAAATCTTGTTTGCCGACATTGTATCGAAGATCTGGTAGACCCAAGGTCCTTTGTCATCATCGGTCTCTATGAAGGGAACAATGGTGCCACCCAGGGTGCATGCCGTGTCCTCGCCGTGTAGTACGACCTCTTGTCTATCCCACTCGAACTTGACCATCTGATGTAGGGTGGAAGGCACTGCTTTGGCTGCGTGGATCCATGGTCGTCCTAATAGCAGATTATAAGATAATGTGGCTTCTAACACCTGGAATTCCATGGTAAACTGGACCGGACCGATGGTCAATTCAAGTACAACATCCCCCACAGTGGCTGTTCCATTTCCGTCAAATCCTCGGACACAGATGCTATTCTTGTGGATTCTTCCATGGTCGATCTTTAACTGGTTCAGGGTGGATAATGGACAAATATTGGCACTTGAACCGTTATCCACCAATACCCGAGTAACTATCGAGTTTTCACATTTGACAATTAGGTAGAGAGCTTTATTATGCTCCGTACCTTCCACCGGCAGATCATCATCTGAGAATGTTACCCTGTTCACCTCGAAAATCTTGTTGGCAATGGTTTCCAGGTGGTTTACAGAAATCTCGTTGGGCACATGAGCTTCGTTCAATATCTTCATCAGGGCCCGACGATGTTCCTCAGAATGGATCAGTAATGATAGCAGCGAGATCTGGGCCGGTGTTTTCCTCAGCTGTTCGACCACGGAGTAGTCCTGCACTTTCATCTTCCTCAAGAACTCCTCGGCCTCTTCTTCGGACACAGGTTTCTTGGTTGTAGCTGGGTTGGTCCTTCTCAGCTCCACCGGAGCAAAACACCGTCCTGATCGAGTCAGCCCTTGCGATTCACAACTAACTTCCTCCACTTGTTTTCCTTTGTACATCACCACCGCCTTCTCGTATTTCCAAGGCACAACCTTGTTATCAATCATCAGCAGCTGGATTACAGGCTTTATGGTGACCAGTTCCCTGTATACCCCTTTCAACACAACTGCGAGTGTGGGTGGAGTCCCTGATATTACCAACTTGTTTGGCTCGGGTTTGCTTGTTATGGCGGATGGTCTCTTTCCTAATATCACTACTGGCTTGACGCCTTCTCCCTGCGATTGTACCCCCGTTCCTCCACTGGTCGATCCTTCTTTCGGGGCGGCCTGGATCATCATCACTGTCTGTGAGGGTTTTCTCAACTCTCCTCCCTCATACACCAACTCGATCATGTGAGTCTCGTGGTGCGCTGGCAGTGGGTTCTGGTTGATGTTAGGAGCCTCCGGCGTTTGGACCTCGATTTTGTTATCATCAATGAGATCTTGTATCGCCTGCTTCAGCCTCCAACATTTTTCAGTATCGTGTCCCAGCATTCCGGAGCAGTACTCACAGCTTATTGACCTGTTCACATTTTGGGGTGGGGGGTTTTGCTCTCTAGGTTCGATAGGACTCACCAAACCCAACCGTCTCAATTTGTGGAATACGGCGTTATAAGTCTCTCCCAACTCAGTAAAGGCTCTATGTTTTTGCAGCCTATCATTTTTAGCAGCTTGACTTCCTCGAAAACCCGTCCCTGGAGGGTTCCTGTATGCTCTGGGTGGAGGGTAGGTATTTTATGGTGGTGGGTAGGTATTATGTGGAGCTGGGTATGTATTGTGGGGAGCTAGCGCACGTCATTGTGGGCGAACCGGAGGTTGGGTGTATGTCTGGGCTTGATGAACGGTGAAATGTGGTTCCTGGGGTGGATAGTAATGATGTGGTGGGCTGTATGGGTAGCTTGGCCTGTGGGGTCTGGGTTGGTTGTAGTGTGGTTTGCCAGACCTGGCCCAACTGCTTGCCTCAATCGTGGCAATTTCTTCTTTCTTCCTCCTTCCCAGCGCACCTCCCGTGCCGCTCTGAATAGCCTGGGTCGTGGCCTTGAGTGCCGAGTAATTCATGATTTTGTCAGACCTTAGACCCTCTTCTATCATGACCCCTATTTTCACTACCTCGTTGAAAGATTTTCCAACCGTCGTCACCAAGTGACCAAAGTAGGTTGGATCCAATGTTTGCAAGAAATAGTCCACCATCTCTCCCTCTCTCATGGGAGGATCGACTCTGGCCGCTTGCTCTCTCCAGCGGAACCCGAACTCGCGAAAACTTTCCCCGGGCTTCTTACCGGTCCTCAACAATGTGAGACGGTCAGGGATTATCTCGAGATTGTATTGAAAAT
Source organism: Nicotiana sylvestris (assembly GCF_000393655.2). Lineage (NCBI taxonomy): Eukaryota > Viridiplantae > Streptophyta > Magnoliopsida > Solanales > Solanaceae > Nicotiana > Nicotiana sylvestris. The sequence goes on along the minus strand of NC_091058.1, from coordinate 116,693,626 downwards.
GACCTGCGAAAGCCTGCGCCAGATCATCCCAGGTGTACCATCTGCTGGAATCCTGCCTGGTATACCATTCTAGTGCCGATCCGCTCAGACTTTGGCCGAAATAAGCTATCAGCAGCTCATCTTTGCTGTCTGCCCCCTCATTTTGCTACAGAATCCCCGCAAATGCGCCATGGGATCACCGTGCCCTTCATATAAATCAAACTTAGGCATCTTGAAGCCAGCCAGGAGCTGGACATCAGGGAAAGGGCATAAATCCTTGTAGGCCACGCTGACCTGGTTGCCCAATCCGTGCAACTTCCTAAAGGACTGCTCCAGGCTTTTGAACTTCCTCAATACCTCATCTTGTTCTGGGACTTTAACCGACTTTTCAATCTCTGCCGGTACCTCCAAGTGCGGATTGTAGGCATGTGGTTCGGGGGCATGGAATGTGGGCTCAAGGGGATAGTATTGCGTATCGTGAGCCTGAAATAATGGTTCGCTGGTCGTTCTTTGCAGGGTGGCTGATGTGGGTCCCACAAAAGTGGGAACATTTGGTGCTGGGAGAGGTTGATGGGGTGGTGGAGCTTGGGAATCATGGGGGTTTCTCTCCTGATGATAACGGGGATTAGGGAGGCTTGTTGAAGGGCCGGAGTGAGGGTATTCCGGCATGTGCCCCAGTGGCTCAGGGCTCTTTTGTGCTTTGGCTAGAGCTAGCTGCATTGCATTCATCTCTAGTCTCATCCTTTCAATCTTTTCCATCGCTTCTTTTAACAACTGGCTCATCGGCCTTTCTTCCTCGGTACTATTCTCTGAAGTAGTCATGCTTGTTGCTACTGGTCCTTTGGATCTGGTTTGGTAAGGGTGTGTTGCCAGAATTCTTTAACAACTAACTGTCTAGATTCAGACAACAACAAACTTTGTTAGCGTTAGAGTTTAACAGATTGATAACAATACATAGAGGATGCAATACTCCTAGGCAGTTACCCGTTTCTACATGCTTTACTTCAAACAACATGCATCATCCCGGCTTGCTCATTTGTCCTTTTAAAGCACTTGGGGAAACCCTGTATTTTATTTTATTTTATTTTTTGTATTTTATTTTCTCTCTCTTCCTTTTTTTTCTTTTTTCTTTCTTTATTAAAGGCGATCGAATCTTATGTGGATTGCCTACGTATCACATCCCCGCGTGAATCAGACCGGCGTAGTTCTGCCCCAAAGTAAAGACACACAAAAATTCTTTCGGAGTCAATCAATTCATCATCAAAATTTGCTATTCCAGACTTAAACCAAGAACAGCAATAGTACAGACTCCAAAGTTCTTAACCCTTATTTGATTAAAAGAAAAGAAAACAACATATGGGAAAACAACAAAGCCAAATAAACAGGACTCGACCAAAGACTAATTTTCCAACTTAGGAGCCCATGAGGCATCATTCGGCCTTTCTGCGGCCCTAGGTGTAAGGTCTCTCTACAAGCTTTTCAATTCATTCATGATCCGGTGACGCAGCCCATGATGGAAACAAGGAGGGTTTTTCGAGGCATTTGCTCGCATGCTAGGCATCTCATGTAGATGTAGTGCCCAATATCGTCGATCCTTCCTCGAATGTTGTCCCTTTTAGCGAACAATTGCTTTATTTGCCGATTCTTTAATCCCAGTGCTTGAGCATTGTCGGCAAGTCGATCCTGGAACATCTCCATTTGTCTTTCCATGCAGGCCATTGCATCGTAACAATGTCTTCTGTCGGCCTGGGCATCTCGTGCTTATTTGATGATCCGATCATGAAGAGTGGAGTTCGTTTTCCTTAATATCCCGATGCTCATTTCATCTCGTGCTGCCTCCGGGCCATTGTACCTTTTGCCCATCTGACCTTCATCCTTGCTATGCAAGCTTCTGATTGTTCTAATTCTTCTTGGCTTTGGATGACCTGATTTCTCAAACTTGCTATCAATCTTTCGTCAGAGCGACGTTTCTGTCGGTCAATGTTACTCTTACTTGCTTGGCGTAGGCGGGCCTTTAGTGTCTGGTTCTCTTGGGCTTGCTTGTTCTTTTTGCCCTGCTCCGAGGCGACTTGCACGTTGTTCTCAAATATAAGCCTTTCAACTTGTTGCTTTAGCTTCCCGATTTCAACCCGGTAACCTTCATCCCTTTTTAACCATCCCCATTGCTCCTGTGAATCATCCGTGAATTGTTGGACGTGGGCTCTTTTAGCAGGTCTCTGCCGAATCTGGAACCTTCTTTCGAACCAAGCATCGTACTTTGGGTCTACCTCACCTTTAGTTAGTTCTCGCACCATGGTCTTGGGTTCCAAGAATCTACATTCGTGCCACAGCTTTCTAATCTTTCCCTCGGGAAATAGGACTCCCGAGCTCAGCTCAATGGCGTGTTTGCTCAGATCTTCATCAGTAGGGATTACTTGAAACCTGCCCAGCTGGCGCAATACCCGATGAGGAGCATATGGATGGATGCTACGAAGTCCCATTAAGAGAACATGACATTCTTCAGCTGCCATGTATATCACCTCAGTATCAACCAACCAGCCGAATGCCCATTCAATTTGGTCAGCTGTCGTTGACCTTAATCGTGTAAACCATGCTTCGATACCTTCAGGAAATCTGACGTCTGTCATGCGCTTCTCGAAGCCGCTGATACAATTCCTCCCGGTCAACCCGTGGTTCATGTATCCTACTCGGTGATGGAGGTGCTCTTGCATCCATAGCTGAAGTAACAGATTGCAACCCTGGAAGAACTTGCCTCCTTATCGGCATATCGTTAAAGCTCGGTAGATTTCGAACAAAATCAAAGGAACAACAGTACTGTCGGTTCTTTTGATTGCAACATCGGCCATACCTACAAGGCCTATCTCTATCTTTTTATCCTTCCGTGGACAGACCATGACTCCCAAGAACGCTGTCATGAAAGCCAAAACATGTCTTGCTTCCCATTTGTTTCTGTTCCCGCCATGAGTTAGTCCAAGGTTTGGTTCCTCGAAACCTTGCGGAGTTCCGTACCGTTGATACAAGAATTGGAGAGCACAATATCCTCTCGATAAATCGTCATGTTGTACCTTCCGACTGATGCTTAGCAAATTCAGGAACGCGTGCGGAGATACTGGCCTTGGCGAAAGTAGGTATTGCCCTCTTAACCTCCCATTCAATCCCGCATATCTGGCGACTTCCTCTAGTGTCGGTGAAAGTTCAAAGTCAACAAAACGGAATACATTGCGGGTTGGGTCCCAAAATGGTATTAGAGCTTCAAGAATATCTATCTTTGGCTTAATACTCAGCAAATTGACAAAACCTCCCAATACTCTTCCCACTATCTCTTTGTTATCGGCTTCCAAATCATTCCACCACATGTGGAGTTGTAGAGGGACCTCGCTGAGGGCCGAGAACGGTTCATTTTGCTTTGTGCTCATCCTGTACATTTATTAAGTTAATTAAAGAAAACTCTTACTAGCCTCAAAACAGAACTGTCTATACTTGATTTTTGAAGACGGAGGACTTGGTTGTTCATATACGGCCTTTCAGCACTTCAGGGACGAAGATTTTTAAGGCTGTGTGGGTCAACTAGACCAAATCTTAAAAAAAAAAAAAAAGGACCCAAAGGTGGCTGTTTATGCAAAGTCAGCCTTCCGGCGTCCCTTTCGGGAACGTTTGGCTATGTCTTGATAAAACAACGACACCCGACTTCTTTATGACAGAATCAAAACTTCGACATGTTTTTTATTTATTTGTTTTTGGCTATTTTAGCAAAACGGGGGGTTGAACCCGATGAGGGTTGCCTACGTATTTCACATCCGGTGAGAATCAAACCCGCGTAGTTCGGGCGATAAACTAACTAACCTTTCGAAAACAGACATTTTTTTTTTGTTTTTTTTTTTGAAAATAAAGCAAATTAAAATAAAAACTCATTCCCAACTCTCCGCTTGCTATTTTTCTCTTTTTCTCTTTTCCTTTGTTTTTTTAGTAAAACAAACTATTAAAATAAAATATACAAATTTTCTCTTTTTTTTCGACACTATTTGAACATTGTCATTTTCTTTTCTTTTTTGTAAAAATTTTCCCAACATTCAAAACCAGTCATCATGCAAGTCCGAAATAAATAAATGCACAAGTAGTGAGCAGGATGCATCAGGATGGCCTTTTCTGTTTCAGGTTGCTATTCCTAGACGGACCCAACCCCTGTGTTGAGTCCCCTAAGTCAAAAAAGTGCACATGATGCACATAAGCGTTCCTACTAGGGATCCGGCATGAAGTTGAGTTATTCTAGGTTCAAAACCTGGGTGCTTGGTCTAGACCTGGCTTACTCGAGCGGATAGCTCGAGCCGAGGGGGCAGCGTACCGGGAATACAGAAGCTTCACCGGCTTAGCAACTTGTCCGAACCTAGTTCTAAATTGGGATTTGACACTATACAGAAAAGAAGTCGTACGAAGTACACTCTTCTTCATGATTTAGAAGACTCAGAAAGGATAGGGGTTTCGGCACAGTTTATATACAGTTCAAATAATATCAAAGCGGTAAAAGGCAACCAATTAGCACATTAAGCACAGATCATGTAACAAAATCAGACAAAGCTGAACATAACAGTTTATTCTAAGCTCGATTTCTAACCCTGAACCAGTGGTTCTGGGCGGAATCCCCAGCAGAGTCGCTAGAGCTGTCACACCTCCTTTTTACATACCCGAGAGGGTACAAGGGAGTTTTTTCCAATTAAAGAACAATCGAAACGGGATTTGTTTGTTTATTTCAGAGTCGCCACTTGGGAGATTTAGGGTGTCCCAAGTCACCAATTTAATCCCGAATCGAGGAAAAGAGTGGCTCCATATTACAGTCTGCGTACCAGAAATCCGGATAAGGAATTCTGTTAACCCAGGAGAAGGTGTTAGGCATTCTCGAGTTCCGTGGTTCTAGCACGGTCGCTCAACTATCATATTCGGCTTGTTTATCTGATTTTTAATACAATTATGAACCAATGTGCCAATTTTAACTTTTTACCGCTTTATTATTATTGTTTTAAAAGAATGTGAACATCGCTTAAAACATGTCTTTGGACTGCGTCACATGAAATGCGCCCACAATCCGGAACACATTTTATTTGATGTTTTGGGATTTTGATTTGGGTCGCATGAAATGCACACCCAAGTTTAGGAAAGTAGATTATTAAACACGCGCCTAAAGAGACTATCGTGTTATTATTCTGGGAAGGCCGTGAGGTTTGCTAAACGGCCCGCCCTGGAAACTAAGTACTTTGATATATACATTTAACGAGGGCCCCACAGCTTGTGCATTATTTGTTTGTCGAGACTCGTCTCATCTTTATTTTAAAAGGATACCCTATAGTGGCTACATTTCTTGTTACGTTTGTCTCTACTTAATAAAATCAAAAATGATCCTACTTAATTACATGCTTGCAGGTTATTTATAGAGGGATTCCGAATGATTTCGCGAAATCAGAAGCATGGCCACGTACACGGGCAGCTTATCGAATATTATGGGCCCAAACCCAGCCCACACAGTATCGGCTGGGCCTGGGCCACTGCTTTTCCGATGAAAGCCTGCTTGGTTCGTTCGACTTGGGCTCAACCTTCGTGAGGTTGAGAAATGCAGACTTGTGCTATTTGTTCTAAAGGCATGGTTTGCCAATTATAATGAGGCAGTTTATCAAAAGGAAATGAAATTAACTAACAATGGATAGTTTTCATACTTAACATGCATTAAAGGATATGCTAATCACAAACATGGCTAAAGTCTAAGATATAACCTACTGCATTGTGAATCCTTTTATCTACCAGCCTATATACACAATCTGACATCCAGTTACCATACATTGACATTCACTATGTATGAGGGCTACCTCCAGTATCCAAGCAAAAATGTAAACTATTATACATTACATGATATTCAATATAACAGACTATGTATGAAAATAACATCTTCAACTCTTCTCTTTTGTATTCATGCTCAATTTTCAAATTATATTGACAGTGTATTAGTCGTGTACCTGGTATAGAAAAGCAAAAGAAGAAGGAGAATGATCAGCTGAGTAGTATGCAACAAACACAGCAATAGCAGCAAACAGAAGCACACTCAGTCGAACAGCCCCAAACCAGTAAAAGAGACAGTCCAAGAAAAGCAGACCAAGGCTCAACAACAATTTAAGAGACACACCCAACAGCGAGTCCAGAAAACCAAACAGCAACAACCCACAGAAATCAATAAAAATAACCAGTTGCGACAGTTGCTTAAAACCAAAACAGTATTCCCGGAGTAAACTGATGGAACAATATTCAACCAACAAAAACTGGACACTACCAAACTGAGAATCCAGCAGTGCTTAAACAGTACACAGACTAGTACGAGAGGTAGTGATTTCTGATTTTTTGTTACACACTCAAGAGCAAAGACAATTTCAAGCCCTTTGATGTAAAGCTTAACCTAAAAATGCAAGACTTAACACTCTTTTTTTTTAAAAAAAACCTTCAGCTCTTTTTCTCCAACCCCCTCTTTTTTCCTAAACAAACCTATTTATAGGCAGAAATGGCAAGCACCAGGCTGCCTTGATCCCCTCCCTTCTTTCCTGCCCATAACTTCTTTTAAAACTAATCAAAAGTATTACCCATGCCCATCTATTTGACAGCCTCCTAGCATGTGTGTTTCTGCCCAAAGGCATGGGCAGTCCTTTTATTTAATCATTCCCATGCTACCAAGTTTGGTTCCCCACTATTACATTAGTTTAATCCTAATTCAGTACCCTATTTGTCAGCTCACTTAAACTAAGCTTTTCTGTTCTTTTCAAACCCCAAACTACCCATGTTAAAACCTGATTATTACTGTACTAACCTATTGCAGCATCAGGGCATTTCGAACTTCTGAAAGTTCAAATTCAAAGCTGCCCTAGACTGGATTCTAATCATTTGCATTGCAGTTACAAACTAATTTCAGACAATGTCAAGCATCCAATTAACAACAAAGTTCGATCAGTCATGTGAAGTTATCAGAATATTTGAACATTTAGTCATAGAAAACTAATCGACGATGTTTATCAAATCGACTATACTAATTATAACAAGGAATAATCAGTCGATTAAATAAACAATACGTACAGGGTCCCAAATGGCTTCAGACAACTTTGCACAACACTGGGAGGCCGTATGAATTATCTATGCGACGACTAATCTAATCGAACATGTATATCACAGAACGTATTCAAACATGCACAGAAAACAATCGACCAAATAAAAGGCCTTACAAAGACGGAAGAAATTGGAAGAAAATATCAGAAATACCAAACAATCACAACAAAACATGCTAACAAACTCAATCAATATTCGAACAAAACTAAAAAGAAAAAGAAAAACTTACTGTGAATGTTTAACAAAGGCCGACCCAGGTCTGAACTAGATTTGACCATTTGAGGCCGAACAAACTTTAATCGGGGTGTTCTCAACCGAGAACACCTTGATTAAAGTCTATTAGACCCCAAACCCCCTATAAAACCGGCAGGATTCCAAGGTTCTTTGTGTTCTAGGGTTCGAATCTTCAGATTTGGTTTTTTAGGATTTGTGGGTTTCGGACCAAACCAAGCTTGGTTTGGTCACAAAGGAGGTCAGGGGGTTGTCCAGTGTGAATCTGGGGTAATTTGGTGTAGATCTGGGTTTGGTCTCGAATCTTCAAATCAATATTCGAGAGGGCGGGGGCTGATTCGAGGCAAGGGGGTAACAGATTTGGGTTTAGGGTGGTGAGGTGCATCAGGGGTGTTAAGGGGGTGGTCATCGGCATCCTTGCCGCCGGCTTTACGGTGAAGGTGAAGGGTGGCGGCTAGGGTTTGGGATATTAGGGTTGGTCTCTGGAGACGATGAAGCCGGGGGGTGTTTGGATAGGGGCGGGGTAGCAAGGTGGGGCTTTATATATGTTTTAGAGTTTTAGATCCTGGTCGTTGGATCAAGTGAGATCTATGGCCAGGATCTATTCATTCAGGAAGGACGACGTCGTTTAGGTGTGAAGGTGGGTGAGACCGGGTAGGGAAATGGATCGGATCAGATTAACGGGTCTTAGGGGAGGGCCTGGATCCGTTGGATCAATGGGATTGGACGGCTCAGATCAAACACCCTGAAACGACGTCATTGTGGTTAAATGAGCGGCTTGATCGGGACCGTTCAGCTGAATCATATCAACGGATTAAAACAAAGGCGCCGATACGGCGTCATTTGGGGCCGTGCTTGGGCAGCCTGGGTTGGGCTGGGTCTGTTTTGGTTTTGGGCCTAATTTTTGAGGTCCAAACCGATTTTAACCCAACTTTTTTTCTCTTCTTTAATTAACAAAATTAACTAAACTCCTAACTAAATTGTAAAAATAAAAATAAAATTGCACGCATACTGGTTAACACCCACACGATTTTAACATTAAATAAAAATCACTCAATGAAAAAAAACATATATTTTTTGATTTTCTTTTTCTTTTGGAGAACTTCCGTGAAGCAAAAATCACGTGCTTACAACTACCCCAATCACACAATAAATATGTGATCATGGTAGTGGTGGGTAGACTAAGCAAATACGCCCATTTCATAAGCTTGAAACACCCATATATTGTAACCTCAGTGGCTCAAGCTTCCTTGGATAATATATACAACTTCATGGTCTTCCTTAGACCATAGTAAGTGACAGAGATGTTATTTTCTTGAGCAAATTTTGGCAATCCCTCTTTGATGTTCAAGGGGTCCATTTACATCACTTTACAACATATCACCCACAATCCGATGGCCAAAACGAGGTAGTCAACAAGTGCATGGAGTGCTATCTTAGATGTATATGTACAGATAGGGGTGACAAATGGGCGGGTTGGGCTGAATTTGGGCGGGTCAAGATGTGTTAGGTCAATAAATGGGTCATTGCCCAACCCAGCCCAAAGTGTACTTGGCCTAAGATGGGCTAGGTCAAGATGGGCTAAACAATGAGTCAAACCCAACCCGCCCAACTTGACCCATGTTTTAGAACCATGCTCAACTTGCATAAAAAAAGCCTTTTATCTTAAAATGTATAAGTCAAAATTTTTTTTGGGGGTGGGGGGTGGGTGATGCAGAAAAACGAAAAAAAAGAAAATAGGAAATTAAAATAAAAAAACATAATTTTTTTTAAAATACAAAAAAAAAAAAATTGAGGGAGAGGGGGGTTTTTGCAGGGGGAGGTGGTGCAGGAAAAAAATAGAAAATTAAAAATACAAAAAATAAAGTAAAAATTGTTTGCGGGAGTGGGGGGTGCAGAAAATTGAAAATACAAAAAAAAAGTAAAATTTTTTTTGAGGGGAGGGTTTTGCGGGGGTGGTGGGTGGGGTATGGATGGTGCAGAAAAACAAAAAAACATAAAATTGAAAATACAAAAAAAAAGTAAAATTGGGACAACTAAATAAATTTCTATATAAGTTGGGTTGATATACCTTTTGTTTTGGGTGAGTTTTATGGGGAGGGGGTTTTGCGGGAGGGGGCAGGGTGGGGGGATGGTGCAGAAAAACAAAAGAACATAAAATTAAAAATACAAAAAAAGAAGTAGAATTAGGGCAACTAAATAAATTTCTATATAAGTTGGGTTGAAATATCTTTTGTTTTGGGTGAGTTTCATGGGTTGTATTTGGGCTGCTTAATGGGTCAGAATTGGCTATAAAATATAATTGGTTAACTTGGGCTCAGCCCAAATTGACCCATGAGCTAAAATGTTTGTAACCCAACTCATTAATCTCTGGACGGGTTGGGCGGGTTAGATGGGTTTGAGCTCAAATTGCCACCCCTATGTATAGATAGACCCAAATATTGGGCTCACTGGTTGCCTTTAGCTGAGCGGTGGTATAATACTACCTAACACTCTACCACCAAGTTGACCCATTTTAAAGTGTTTACTGGTCAGGAACCACCCCTGCACATGCCTTATATTCCTTGCAGCTCCATGGTAGATGAGGTTGACAGGAGTCTTCAAGCTAAAGAATGAACCATAAAGCTTTTGAAGCATCATCTAGTACTGGCTCAATTCAGGATGAAGGCTTTAGCGGATAAAAAACGATCCTTCAGAGTATTCGTAGTAGGAGATATGGTCTTTGTAAGGCCACAACCTTACAAACAAATGTCACTCAAAGGCAACTCATATCACACGTTCAGTCCAAAGTGTATTGGTCCCTTTCGGGTCATTAAGAGAATTGGATCTGTTACATATTAACTACAGTTACATCCCACGCAAAAATACACTTTACATTCCATGTTTCCCAACTTAAGAATATATTGGATCTACCCAGTGGTCTCTGAATTGCCAGTCTCTCTCTCTCTTCATGGTCATATTGTACTGGATCCTGAGAGAATTATTGAAAGGGTGATCTCTAAGCTCAACAGGCAGCTCATTCATTACTTGGTGAAATAGTTTAATTGTCCCACTAAAGATAGCAGTTGGATAGATTCTCCTACTTTCAAACTTCAGTTTCCTCAATTTGCCCTTGAGGGCAAGGACTCTTAACGCGGGGGTGGGGGTGGGGGCAGTTGTTATGTGCCAATTAATTAGAAGGGGTATATTAGTCAACTCACTTAATAGTTAGTTATACAGTTAGCTGTTAAAAGTTAGTTAGTGAGCTTAGCTAATTGGTTGCTAGAGTGGTCATAAATACTTAATACATTGTAAGGAATGGATATGAAAATAACAATAAACTTTTCCTTTCCTTAGTCTTAATTACTCTTGAAGTGTCTTGTTCAGAGATTATTCTTTTCCCTAATCTCTTAGACTTACTTCCAATTTTGGAGCTCCATTGTTAGCTATGCAAAAATAGTAGTAGAAATAGAGTTAGTATTTGGTAAACTTATAGCCTAATTGTCCAAGCTTCTCCAAAGCCAAAAGTATTTTTTCTCTTCAAAAGAGATTTTTTTTAAAAAAAGTTGAAGGGTTTGACCAAACTTTCAGAAGAAAAAAAATTGCTTTTAAGTTGGAGCAGAAACATTCTTGGAGAAGCAAAAAAATTGAATTTTTCCAAAAAGTATTTTTTTGTAAAAGACTTTTGAGAAAATACACTTAGGGGTTGTTTGGTACAATGGTGGAATATCTCATGGGGTGAAATATCCCAAGGGATTAGTTATCCCACCTTCTATATGGAATAACTAATCCCACCATTTTAGCGTAAAAATTATCCCCGAATTAGCTAATACGTCAAACCAAACATAGGATAAAGTTAAACCCAAACGTTATCCCGGGATTATTATCGTTATCCCATGTACCAAACGACCCTTTAGAAGCACTTTTAAAGCTAGACCAAATATTAATTGCTGCTTAGAAGTGTTTCAAATTAATTAGCCAAACACAAATTATTTCTCACTAGAGTACTTTTAAAAAAAATATTTTTGAAAAAAAATATTCTCAAAATAAATAAATTTGAGAAACTTGGCCAAACATGCTATATTTAAAAAGGGGAGAAAGTAAATTCATTTCAAAGCAGATGCAAAGTTTTGGCCGGAAAACAAAAATTTGAATGTTAAAAAGAAGCATGAACTTTGAAGTGTAAACAAGTGAAAAATGGAGAATGTGTGAATAAAAAAATCTGGAAGGATGAGTTCATTTATCGTTAAAAGCAAAACATTGTTGATATGCCAATCACGAGGTAGAAGACAAGTGGCCCAATTCCATCCAAAACTCCAAAACAAGCGTAAGTACTCTACTCTTCTCTCTCACACGCACTAGATCGATAAACGCAGACACATTAGCCAAAGACGCAACCTTTCTTCCAAGTTTCAACAAAGGCAACAACATCAAACAAAGAGAGAGGAAAAAAAAAAGGCGTAAAGTAAAAGAAAGAAAGAAAAAAAAAAAGATGCCACTACAGAACAGTGTCCACCACTATTGGATACCTCTCCTTTTGTTGTCTTTTTCCTCCACTTACCCCCCTCCCCCACTTTCTCTACTTTCCCAACACATTTTTCCTCCATCCCAAGCTTTGTATTTTCCCTAATACCATTCCTGTTGTCTTCTCCTTCTGATTCTTTTTTTCCCTTGCTTCAAATTCCTTTTCTCATTTCCACTTTTCTTTGTCAGCTTCAGTTTCTACTCAGTATCTCCAGTCTGGGTTTGGTTCATCTCTGAAATCTTAGAAAGGGGCATGTAGCAGATACAACAAGATTGTATTTTTGGTCTTTATCAACTTACCCATCTGAGTTTCTCTCTTTCCACTTTATATTTGGGTCTGTAAATAAGTAACAATTAGTTATAGTTGTTGAGAGATTTCACTTTCAGCTTCAGTTTCTGTATAGTATTTCTGGGTTAGGTTTACTTTTGAAATCTTAAAAGGGGGCATTTGGCCGATTCAACAAGATTGCATAGTTACTTCTTTATTTGCTTACCCATCTCAGCCTCTCTCTGTTCCACTGTTGTATTTGTTCTGTAAATAATAGTCTGTGATAGTTGTTGAGGGACTTCACTCTCAAGATTGAACATTTTTCTCTGTTTTATACTGTTATTGCGTTTTTAAGTAATAATTTTTGAGGGGTGCTCTGATTTTTCCTCTCAATATGTCGCCAACTGTGGTTGATGATGGAGTAGAATACTGCTTTGCTATGGAGTATGATGGTCCACCAATAACCCATGATCTTCCACGGGCAGTTCCTATAAATGTTGATAGGATACCAGTGGCCACTGTTGTTTCACAGGTGCCATTATCCCACAAGTTAACTTTACCAGTTGTTCAACCTATTTCAGCCACAGATATAACCAAAAGATTTTCTAAGCATAGTTTAGAATCAACTGTGTCCCCTACATCTGTGATAGCTTTTCAGGGGGTAGATGAAGATGATTCTGCTAGCAAAGAATTAGCTTTAGGCTCAGAGATTACATTGTCCCCTAGCTCTGTTACTGCACTTGAGGAGAGAGTCTGTAGTAATGGGACGGCTTCTGGTCTTTCAGGCCAGTCCAGTAGTTCTAGTCCATTTGAAAGGCGTAATGGCGATGAGAGTGTAGGTGAATTTTCTGGTTTAATTAATGAATCTACTGACTTGGCATTGTCTTCCATTAGTCGTGATCATTCGCATGAATTGTTGGGAAGGGTGGGAAGTTCTGGTACTTTTAGATTTTCGAGTAGTTTTGAGAAATCCAGAGACTTGTCAAGGAGTAGTCATAATTTGAGGGCTTCGACTGGTCGTAAAGATAGAAGCTTGGAGTTAAATGATTTAAGCCAACCAGATTGGGCCTCGAATGAGTCAATTTTGAGTCTTGATTATCCGTCTTCTCGTGTTTCTTCTTCACGTAAATATGGGGATAGTTTTAATGAAACTAGCTGTGATGTTAAAAGAGCTCCTGTTGTGACTTTCTGTGATATTGAATCGGAGGATGAAGGTATTAATGAAGATGTTAGTGGTACAGAGCCTGAGGTGGTCCGACCAAAGAAAGAACCCGCAGTTAAGGTGAAGAAAGGGGTATGCTATCGTTGTTTTAAAGGGAATAGGTTTACTGAAAAAGATGTATGTATTGTTTGTAATGCGAAATATTGCAGTAATTGTGTGCTTAGAGCCATGGGGTCTATGCCAGAGGGAAGAAAGTGTGTCAGCTGCATCGGTTATCCGATTGATGAATCAAAGCGAGGCAACTTGGGCAAATGCTCTAGGATGCTCAAGCGACTGCTAAATGATTTGGAGATTAGGCAGATTATGAAGGCGGAGAAACTGTGTGAATTGAATCAGTTGCCATCTGAATATGTATGTGTGAATGCAAGGCCTCTTTCTCCTGAAGAGCTTGTTATATTGCAGAGCTGCATAAATCCACCAAAGAAGCTGAAACCTGGGAATTATTGGTATGACAAAGTATCTGGTCTCTGGGGAAAGGTGAGTAGAATTTGATTGTGGACATCATTTATTCTTTTTTCCTCAATCCTCATGATATGTTTTGTATATTGAGCACTAATCTAGAAGTAACCCAATAATTTATTATAACAGGAAGGACAAAAACCTTCACAAATTATCACTCCCCATTTAAATGTTGGAGGTCCCATCAAGCCAAATGCTAGCAATGGAAACACTCAGGTCTATATAAATGGCCGTGAGATCACCAAACCTGAGCTACGCATGTTACAGGTTAATTTTTGATACCTGAAAAACAAGGTCTGGTAATAATTCATTTTTTCTGTTTTAGACTGACTTCTGTTGATTACTTGTACAGTTAGCAGGAGTACAATGTGCTGGCAACCCACATTTTTGGGTGAATGAGGATGGTTCATATCAGGAAGAGGGACAGAAAAATACCAAAGGATATATATGGGGCAAGGTTGGATTTATGCTCGATTTGAGTTTGTTATCCTTCTTTCATTGTTGGGGGTCATTGGTAGGAATAAGAATTGATTTGCACCTGGTTTGCTCCTGTTTGAGTTTAATTACCTTATGGAAATGATAATTGTCTTATTTATGTTCCATGATTGAGTCCTTCTCGACTTATCCACTTTGCATACTCAAACATACAGCCATATCTGGTGCTCAGTGAAAGTATTTAACTTTTCAGGCTGGAATGAAGCTGGTTTGTGCCGTACTCTCTCTTCCAGTTCCTTCAAAATCATCTAATACTTGTGGAGAGCAAGTTAATAGTGTGGTTAGTCAAGCCGTACCTGAATATCTTGAACAGAGGGCACTTAACAAGCTACTTTTGATTGGATATAGTGGATCTGGTACTAGCACTATATTTAAGCAGGTGATTTTCTACTGTTAGAATTGACTCCTTCAGCCCTTGCTCTTTGCTGTTTTAGCTAATATAATTTATCTGTTATCTCTCCACGCATATAATGCTCTGATGACCAGCTCCATTGCTTTCAATTATCTTGTTTCACAACATCCTATTTCACCTGATTTACGCAGATTTGGGACTTTATTCTCTCTTGAAGAAGCATTAGTTACTATCTCAAAAAAAGTTTGGTACAACAACAACATACCCAGTATAATCCCACACATATAATGCTCTGATGACCAGCTCCATTGCTTTCAATTATCTTGTTTCACAACATCCTATTTCACCTGATTTATGTCAGATTCAGGACTTTATTCTCTCTTAAAGAAGCATTTGTTGTTGTTCTTGCTCTTGTTCCAATGCATTAATCTTCCCATCCTATCTTGCTAGATGAGAAAAAGTGAAACAAAAAAGCGAAGGGAAAGGAATTATGGGCATCTATGCCAACTACTTTGAGAAGAACCTTTTTTTAGCTTATTGTTGTTTACAAATTGTCGCTTTTGTTTGTATTCTGTCTGAGAGCAATTAGAGGCTATTCGTCTTCTTCTTCTTCTTCTTCTTTTTTTCTTCGTCTTTTTAACAATTTAGATATTTTGTGGCATACTGTAATATTGTCTTACATAGAGTTTTCTCTTTGCAAGACTTGTGCTGATGCTTCTTTTATGTTGTTGACCTGTCTGACAAGAAGAATCACTTCAGCTGCTGCGACCTGACTTGCCTTTATTATGATCTTAAAGATGTTTTTATTGGAAATTGAAGGAATGAGGTAGTAGGATGTTGAAAGATATTAAAATATAAATGATACAGAGAGATAGAGCCATAGAGGTGAAGAACTGGTTAAATTTTGGTTGTATGGGCCAGTGAGTTCTTGTTATGGTACCTCGATTTGCCAAAGTGATGCTCATTTGCCTTTTGGGTTTGCTCCATCTTGTTATATTTCTCCTCAGATTTTTATGCTTTCTAATACCAGTATAATTAGAAACGTGAACATTTAAACAATCTGTTACCTTCTGAGAAAAAAAACTAAAAAATATACTTGATGGAGGCTCTGTATATAAAACACATGTCGCTGATTTTTGTCTTAATGATGATATTATTACTTGATTTTGTTCCTTAGAAGGTAGGTTCAGTTCAGGAAATATTTCTATTTGGGCACCTCAACTAACTTCTTGATTCCCTTTCTATTTTTGGTTTTTTTTAAGCGATTTAAGTGGGCAGTTCCCATTTAGCCATGTTAATTAACTTATTATGCACCTTGATTTTTCCCTATATTGTCTTTATTTAATTTGGCTTTTATGGTTGGTAAATTAGGCAAAAATTCTTTACAAGGATGTTCCTTTCTCGGAGGATGAGAGAGAACATATCAAATTGTTGATCCAAAGCAATGTATATGGATACCTTGGTGTGCTGCTTGAGGGCCGCGAGCGCTTTGAGGAAGAGAGTTTAAATGAATTGCGCGAGGCTTCTTTGTCTTGTGACACTAGGCTGACAGGTATTACAATTTTCGGGCTCCTCCTTTTAATTGGTTCCATAAACATGATACTTCGTGTGCATCTCGTCATGTTTGTCTGGGAGCCCAGGAGACTTGAGTGTATAAATTAGTGCGATGAAATAAGTTTCCCGTCTGCGGTGAAGATTGGACGACTGTTTTAATTTTCACATAAATTGTTTTGTCTAGTTATGTGTGCTTAGAGGCTTTTATTTCCTCAGCTACTTGGTGAACCTGGATTTCTTGCAATATACCCCTTAAGTAACAATTATTGCTTATGACATCAGGGAATAGCACTGGGATTGAAAAGAAAACATTATATTCCATACCTCCGAGATTGAAAGCATTCTCAGATTGGCTTCTCAAAATAATGGCCACGGGTAATCTTGAAGCCGTTTTCCCAGCTGCAACACGGGAATATGCTCCATTAATTGAGGAGTTGTGGAATGATTCAGCCATCCAGGCTACTTATAAGCGGAGAAGTGAACTGGAAATGCTTCATGACATGCCTTGTTATTTCTTAGAGCGGGTAAGAAAATTCTATGTTGACATTTTACTCAGTTAGATGATATCACACTTATGCATAATTGCTTGCAATTGATAAAGGTTGAAGAACTTGTACCTTAGATTCTTCGTTTTATGGTCAAAGTCTACAGCTATTTCATCTCCTTCATTTCACATTTGTCCTCCACCAATGCTGTCCAAACTAAATAGACAAATATTGTTTGGCCCCAAGGAACTCTATCCCCCATAATTTTTATTTTTTATGAAGTAAATAGATTCATGGAAGGCATCAAGAAGATGCAGGATTACTCCCTTGTTAACTTTATGACACTTCATGCCTTTAAAAGAAAGAAAAAGGCTATTTAAAATAGGTTCCATCTTGCCGAGCTCAGGAGCGTGGGCTTGTGACCCAAGTGGGGGCAATATAATGATTGGAGGACTTCTTTATCAAAAATAGGTTCCATCTTAGGGCGGGTTATTGTTATTGCGACATGTGCCTTGTGACTTCGCCTATGTTCTTACGTTTGAGTACTAGTTGTAAGCCAATCTGATGCACGAGATCCTTTCTAATATCAGAGGTTATCACCTGATGGTAAATGTTACTGCTAGTGGTAGTTTTTTTTTCTTTTTGATAATACTGTCAGTTTTATCATTTTAAATTGTCACCATTATTAAAGGGACTCAAAGTTGTATTCTTGAAATAAAATTGTTGTTGTAAATTTTATGACATTATTTGTCTAATATAGAATTCTTTGAAAGAATCACTATATCAGGGGAAGATATATGTCTAATTTGCCTGACTTTACACTACTGCATTTCTTCTCTATACTGTTGATTTTGCATGCTTGCTTGGAGCTAAGGGTCTATTCGAAACAGCTCCCTACCTGCACAAGTTAGGGGTAAGGCTGCGTACTCACTACCCTCTACAGACTCCACTTGTGGGATTACAGTGGGTTTTTTGTTGTTGTTGATAAGAGTGTTGAGTACCCATGTTCTAATGTAAATTCTCTACTTTTTGGTATACTTCCTGTATACAGGAGTTCTCTCCCTTTTGATTAATACAATTTACCTTATAAAAAAAAGTGTTTGAGTACCGTAAAAAAGTGAAGTGTCTCTGTTTTGGATTAATCAAAAAGGTATGCCCAAGTAGTCTAGACCCTAAGACATCTGATAACAACTGAAATTGGTATGCGTCTTAACTTCTCTGGCAATATAGCTTGTTACTACCTTTTATGATATTTTTGATGGTTGATTTGATTACACCCGCACACTCTTGATCGGAACAAAAATTGACATCTTTTATGGTACTTTAGTGGACTAAACTTGGTTGACATTGAAAAATTAGTTTGTTTATTCCAAGTTTTTAGTATACCATGACAGAGTAGCATTTGGCTTGGATTATTTTACTGTGAGTTCCTTAATTGATTCCTACAATCTTTCACGTGTTGCTAAATTTCTCTGCATCTATTGTTTTCCTATTTCAGGCAGTCGATATTTTACAAACAGACTATGAACCTTCAGATGTGGATATCTTATATGCTGAGGGTGTTACTTCTTCCAATGGACTTTCATGTGTGGATTTCTCATTCCCAGATTCTGAAGATTATGATAATCTTGACAGCAGTGATCACCCTAATTCTGTGCTCAGGTTTGAAAAGTAAAAATTCACATTTGGTTTACTCGCCTTTGCACTGTTATGCCTTTGATGGGGAAGCACTTTTGCCTCGTTGACTTACTACTTTCTCACTTATGTGGATTAACCTAGAATGTAGTGGGTGTCATAGTAAAAACTTTCATTTATTATAGTGGTAAGAGACCCATCTCATGGCTGGTGCGTAAATCTCGGGTCCATGATAAGTAATTGATATGAGAACTGAAACCGAACGATTGGGCTGGGATTCTCAACGTATAACTTTTTTATGCAGATAATCCTTTCTTATAATTGATTTTAGGATCTGCTTAAATGAATATAGGGTGAGAAGTGAAGTAATTGATAGCCCGTCATTTACGGACTTGATAGATGTGTTGTTAACTATCTTACATTTTCTGTTACTCAGATTTCAGCTGATTAGAGTACAGGCAAGAGGGTTCATTGAAAATTGTAAGTGGCTTGAGATGTTTGAAGACGTTCGGGTGGTCATTTTCTGTGTTTCATTAAGCGACTATGACCAATATGTTGTTGAGGAAACTGGGGAGACAGTTAACAAGATGTTATTGAGCAAGAAACTTTTCGAGAGCATCGTGACTCATCCAACCTTTGATCAGATGGACTTCCTTCTCTTACTAAACAAGTTTGATTCTTTTGAGGAGAAGCTAGAACATGTTCCTTTGACCGAATGCGATTGGTTTGACGATTTTCATCCAATCGTTAGCCGGAATCGCTCCAACAGCAACTCCACCAGCATCAACCATAGCCCTTCGTTGGGCCAGTTGGCATATCATTATGTTGCAGTAAAATTCAAGAGGCTGTTTTCTGCTCTCACTAACAGGAAGCTGTATGTTTCACTAGTAAGAGGTTTAGAGCCAAAAACAGTAGATGAATCGCTCAAGTATGCAAGAGAGATAATTAAGTGGGACGAAGAGCGGCTAAACTTCAGCTTGAGTGAGTACTCATTTTATAGCACTGATGCAAGTTCCTTCTCACATTGAACTCAAAGCTTCAAACAATTATTTTTCCCCAAAAGAAAAGTTATGTCCATAAGAGGTTGTACTGTATATACTGAGATGGATTACATTACACTGAGATGGTAAAAGAAGAAAGCAAAAGCAGAAACAGTGGGCAGATGATCTAAGTGCTTTGGTTTGGCCTTTTGGGTTATAGACTTCAGTTTGTTCAAATCTAACGCAAGTGAACAGAAAAGTGGATCCTTTTAGGACCGAGATACGTTTGCCAATGAATGTGCACAAACACTTCTTTTTACAGAATAGGCTTGTAAATGGCTAATTTGGTATAGATTTGACAATTTTTGTAATATTGTACGTCTCTCTCCGGTAATGTAATCAAATTGTAGAATATAGGATTTAACCAAATTAGAGTGGAAGATGCTCGCTAACTATATGCTCTATGTGTGTATCTCTGTTTTTTTGTTCGTTTGTACACGTAAGTAATCCTCTAAAATGCCTGGCAAATGGGAAAAGGAGGAAAATTATTAAAATAGTTGAATCAGAATCCATCACCATAGAGAAAATGACAAGTTACAAAATTGATATCTGGAAACTCAAATACTATCACAACTTATTTCATTTTATGCCAGGTAACCAAAAATTTCTTTTTTACAAAAACTCATGGTTCACTTTGTCAAATTTCAATTTGATTTTATCCAATT
Organism: Nicotiana sylvestris; assembly: GCF_000393655.2. Taxonomy (NCBI): domain Eukaryota; kingdom Viridiplantae; phylum Streptophyta; class Magnoliopsida; order Solanales; family Solanaceae; genus Nicotiana; species Nicotiana sylvestris. The sequence continues at coordinate 116,673,604 of NC_091058.1, read as the reverse complement.
GTAGTATCTCTCACTAGAACAGACTAAAATCATGGTTAATGCGTCAGTGTCTTCTTTATAAAATCCTACAGCGCCAAGTGAACCTGTCCAGCAGATGGAGATCAATATTGGCATTAAATGTAAGGTCTAATGTTTAGAATTACAGTACAAAGAGTCCAAGATAGCTCGAATTGGAAACTGGCAATTCATATGAAATGGACTTATTTTGTTCCTATTTCTAATGGGATCTCGTGTCAGAATGCATTGAATTCATTTTGGCAACATCATTCAATAAAAGGTTATACGATTAATTGGTTTAACCGACATCATTTCAGATTATGGCAAATGATACAAATATGGAAATTCAGAGTTTTCATCTCTGATTTTATCTTTAGCCTCCTCAGGGGAAATATTAAACGGCTGTGAGGGGTCAAGTTTTCATATTTCCTCAAATGAGCTCTGCAGAAAAGGTGTAAAGAGACTTGGAACTCTAACTAGAAATAGCAGCTCATTTGGAAGATGATGAAAATGTGTTCAACACGTCAAACGTCCAAGTTGTGGTCCATACTATTACACTCTGCTCATTGAAAATAAAGTTTATTCCATCTTTCTTTCTTCTTCAAAGAAGCACAATTTTATAAAGCCTCCTCGCTTTACTTGTTTTTCCTTTGCTCTTTTTTTCTTCCATAAACCAAACTTTGTTATCAGGAAATGGCTACAACCTGTGAGAGGTGCAAAGTGATTGAGAAGCAAAAGTATTGGGAAGAGTTCGATAAACATCGGTTCTTCAAAGTAATGATGAATGATTTCAGGCCTAGATTGGTGAGTAAGCCTCTACTATTCTTTCTTTCTTACATCTTTTTTTTTTTCTTAAAAAATGCAGAGTTCTCTCCTCAAATTTATGTATTTGTAGCTGACACATTTTTGGGTTCTCTTCAGCGCATTCCACACAAGTTTGTGATAAATTTAAAGGACAGTTACAAACTGTTGGGCCGAAAAATTCTTAGGGGTCCCAGTGGCAATACATGGACAGTTGAGGTTAAGAAAAGAGAAGATAATGATTATGTGTTTTGCAATGGTTGGGAACAGTTTGTCAAAGACCATTGTTTGGAAGAAGCAGATCTGTTAGTATTCAAGATGAAAAGCTTTTCATGTTTTGATGTCACTATTTTTGACCTTAGTGCGTGCGAGAAAGAGGAGACTTTCTTTGTCAAGAAAAATAGGAACCCATGTAAACATCCAGATGAAGTAACAGATGAACATACAAGTGATCAAGAAGAGAGTAGTGAAAATGGACATTCAACTGAGGAAGAAAGTTATGGAAAAAAGTATGTGTTTCATTCATCTCAGCTTAGAAAAGGGAAGAAGATGAAGAAAATCTTGATAGCCAAGCAGCAGATCAATAGGAAAAGGGAATGTACACCTTCCTCAACGTGCAAGAGAAACATTGAACCTGGTTAAGTTTAACTCTTCTTTCAATTGCACTTGTATTCTTTTGAATCTGTCTCTTTTTTTTCTTCCTACATTTTTTATGGATTCTGATTTGGAGAAATTGTTTGTTCAGAGGAAAAAATGCCCATATTCTCAAACCGACACAGAGAGGAAGTTTTTCAACAGGCTTCAAGACACAAATCTTCTGTGCCTTCTTTTCTAATGACAATGCAGCCTACCCATGTCTACTTGGGTCAGCTGGTATATGTTCTATTGTCCTTCTATAAACTAACAACAATAGGTTAAAATACACGAGAAAGTAAAAATTCTTTATACCATAAGTGTATATAAGTTAAATCCTTCCTGTTTAAACATTAGCCAAAGTGATAGTAGTATGTAATCAGAGGCGGACCTACGTTGTAAAGAGAGGGGTCACGGACATCCAGAAAGTTTAGCAAAAATTACACCCTATATACAAAGCAGATTCTGGTTGAATGTAAAAGTACACCCCTCACTTTCAAATCCTAGGTCTGCTTGCTTCTGTTAATATAATGTATGTCGCAACTGTTGATTTCTCTCTCTATATTCACTAGCAACCCACCATCAGTCTAGTTTTTCGTGTGTCCTTTCAGCTGTTTTTGTGTTAATCTAGTTTGTTGAATATATGTGCAAGCAGAAACTGCCAAAGAAATTGGCAAACAGATACATGAGGAAGAAATATGAGACAATTAACCTGAGAATCCCTTCAAGTGGAAGGAGGTGGGCAGTTGCAGTTAGTTACAGACAGGAAGGACTTGTGATGCAGAGTGGTTGGGAAGATTTTGTTATGGATAATGATTTGGAGGAGTTTGATATCTGCGTCTTTGAACTAGCTCAAGGAGGAAAGCACAACTTAATACCAGTTGTTTTAGATGTTTACATATATACATCGTGTTAATATGAGACCATCTTGTTCCAACAGCACATCTATTGACTAGATTGCTACTTGATTTGCATTTGAGATTTAAGTATGTTATGTTCTTCTATCATGGACAGTTAAAAGTACCTAGTTGTCTTGTGATATTGGTTGGCTTGTTTTGTTAATGTATTACTCTGGGATTTCAATAATTTTATTCAGTATTTTTCTGTTGTATTTATTTTTTGTGCCTTTCAAGTCATTAGTACTTTAGGAGTTGCGATGACTATTTTAATGAAATAATTCTGGTAAAAATATTGAACATCATCCACAAATAAAACGAGTCTTGCAAATCAAGCAAGCAAACAAATGTTAAACGCAAGTATTTAAAAAAAAGAAGGCATTTCCTCTTTCACTTCCCTAATTTCCCAGTGTAATAGGGAAAAAGGGTGCTTGCCTAGAAGGCATGACTACTTGTTAAAGTCTAGACCAACGTTGTTCTCTCTTTTTGAGGAACCAAATTTCGTAGTGTTTGGTTAAATTAAGTGGGAAAGGAAATAGTACCGCTGGAATTGTTTGGCCATGAATCATATACTGTTTTGACTGTGAGTATTTGTAAATATTGATCTTCAGTATTTAAAATTGCATAAAATTTTGTAATAGTGGTTTTTGTGTACGGGTAAAACCAGGGTAGTAAGCACCTGATTTTCCGACGAGGCAAACGAAGCAAGGACATAACTGCAGGGAATCAGATTTGAAGCCAGGAGCCTCTCGCATCAAGGCCCGAGCAAAACACCTGCCCTCGGAGTCATCGAGACCATGCTCCCCGGTCCGGTTCGAGTTCCGGGACCTCGGAGAGCATTACCGAACGGATGGGTCGTGATATCCGTGTCCGACCGGATGTCACGGCGTGAATCTCAACCCGTATCAATAGTAGATCAGCGATTAGCGAAGAGAAAGATTTTTATCTTTTTTAGAGTTGTACTTAGGGTAAAACTCCCTTACTATATAAAGGGGAAGCTGATTATTCATTAGACACATTATAGCACATATATCAAGGCAATATACATTTGCTTTCTCTGCTTCTAAAGATTATTCTAAGTTCTTAGATTTATTCATAGCCCTTCGTAAGGGTTTGGTTCCGAATCAAAGGCAGGCTAATTGTCTGGATCACAATCGAGCTCGAACCCTGTCTTACAACTGGTTTGACCATTTATTCTATCTTTAATCTGCTCATCTAACGTTATTAATCACTTGTATTGAATTAGTTCACATATTCTTAAAACCACGTAAGAATTCGGTTGTTATCCATTTTAAGGGTAAACATGTTTGAAAGATATTTCAAGTGAAATACTAATGTATACTCACACAATTTTTATTTTTTACAAACATTTTTCAGTTTCTAAAACTGAAGTTCATGTCTAAACATAATTAAATTTTTATTTTTTTAAAAAGAATTTAAACCTCAGATACATATATTTGACATATTGTTCCAAATGCCTAGGAAGTTTTGAGTAAAATATTAAGTATCCAAATTTAAACTTAAATACTAATATTGCTTTGGATGTGTTGGGGAAAAAAAGACTAATTTGGAAGTATATTTCAACATAAGAAATTATATCTGCTCTCAAATCTTCAACTTTCCCCAATTTTATTTCCAAATAAAATTCATGTTTAAATTCAACTTAAAATTTTAATAAATTTATCAACATTAAATACTCTTTTCTTAAGCTTTTAACTCTTGTATTGTCCTAAATTCCTAATAATACGCCCCCTCCCCCCAGCAACCTTTAATTAAATAAGTCTGTCTAGAAAAAGAAATAACAAAAAAAGAAGAGTAAAAATGGTGATATATGCTTAAACCCTGAGCCCAAATTCTCCGTCACCTGCCACCACCATGCGCCACTTCCTAACCTCTCTCCGCCACAACCAGCTACATCACCGCCGCATAACGCCACGTATCCATTTCATCTTCTGTGCAAACTACAAGCCCCAGAAACCTCAACCACCACCATCCCCACCGTCTATTCCAAAACCTCCAAAAAAGCCGGTGACTTTCACCCATCACGGCGAGTCATGGGAGGACCCTTACAGCTGGATGTCGCAACTCAATGACAAAGTAGCCATGCGACACATGGATGCGTACATGGAACAAGAGGAGAAATACACTGAAGCCGTTATGTCGGATACCGAACGCCTCCAGTCCAAACTTCAGTCCGAAATGGGCTCTCGCTTGTCTAATGACCTCTCTACCCCTCCCCTTCGTTGGGGTCCTTGGTATTCTTCTGCTTCATTTTATTTGTTAAAATTTTCTTGGTGCATTAAATTGAGCGGAATGGATATAGGTGATTTATACAGCCTACGTCAATTAGTTTAAGATTAAGGCATGGATTTAAGTTACACGCACTGACAGTGTAATGAATTTTTTACACCATTACTGTAAATTAACCTGGTAGTAATAACAGGTTGCTTACTATTTATTAAAGATTACCAATCAATGCTATTACATAGAGTTACCCGCAGTTACCTTTTAAATGACCTCATTGTATAAATTATTTTACACCCATAACTTAATTGATTTATTCATTTGGATACATATCCCGTTGCTGTTGGGATTCTGAAATGTGATACTTGTGTTTACTGTATGGAGGTGGATATTGGTCGCCGCAGGTTGTACTATAGGCGAGTGGAAGAAGGGAAGCAGTATCCAGTGCTGTGTAGGAGGTTAGCGCGGGCGAATGAAGATTTCATTTCCAATAAATCTCCTTCAGCAGGTTTTGATTTTACTTCGGGCAAGAGAATTGAGCAGAAGCTTCTTGACTACAATGAAGAAGCTGAAAAATTTGGAGGTTTAGCTCTTTCACCACTTTGTTTTTATATTGATTTCAAAATGGAGTGGAATGTATGTTGAGAAATTTCTATATCCGACCCCAATCTAGTTTGGAGTCGAGATGTTGCTGCTTTTATGGTTTGTTTTACTCATGGCGCTTAACCCTTTTTACTTTGTTTAATTAAAGGTTATGCATATGAAGAATTATCAGAAGTGTCCCCAGATCACCGATATCTGGCATACACTATGTATGATAAGGATCACGATTACTTTAAGTTATCTGTGCGAGACTTAAATTTCGGCTCACTTTGTAGTCAGCCCCAAGCTGACCAGGTTTCAAACATAGCATGGGCAAAAGGTGGACAAGCACTTTTTTATGTTGTCACTGATCAGTGTAAGAGGCCTTATAGGTTGGTAATTCACTTATTTGGCTAAAAGATTGGTCTGACATACGTTCGTTATCTCAGTTTTTTCCAATTCTTTTTCAGGATCTACTGTAGTATGATTGGATCTGAACAAGACGATGTGTTGCTTCTAGAAGAGCCTAGCGAGAATGGCTATGTGAACATAAGACATACTAAGGATTTCCAGTTTGTGACAGTACATGTATTCTCAACTACGTCATCAAAGGTGATACTTTATCAGCATTATCTAACTTTTTCTTTTTATACGGCTTGCTGTTAGATCAATCTTATGTCAATGACTAGTTCTTAGATCTTTCTCATAGATACTGCTGAGCCTTTGTCTGGCATGGTACCTGTGTGGGAATGTGAGGCTCAAGCCCAGTGCATTCTTGAGCATCACCAAGGGTATCTTTACCTCTTTACTGATGCTGCTAAAGATGGACAATCAGTTGATCACCATTATCTTTTACGCAGTCCAGTTAACTGCTCACTGAACAGAAGAAAGTGGGACGTGAGTTTTTATTGTACTGGGACTTTTATCATGTTTAATTCTAAATTGCAACCCCCCCGGGGCCTGCCATCTTTCCTTCTGCTTGCTAAATAACCTTTCATCTGAAAGCATAATACTCACTCATGGTGAGACCTTTGGCTCATAGCTTTCTCATCAAGAATGCAGAATATCTTCAGTGATGACTCAGAGTTCATAATTGAAGATGTCGATTTCAATGACAAGCACTTGGTGCTCATTTTGCGGGAGGGGCAAAATTTTAGACTGTGTTCCATTTCTTTGCCTCTGCCAAGTGTCAAGGTAATAACTAATTGTGTTCCTGATTTGTACTTCTGATAACTCTTCCTGTTTCTTCCAACCTGAAGTCATTTACTTTACTTGTTTAAGATTTCCTCGGCTCTATAAATTTTACTTTAGAAGAATCCTTTTATAGCAATTAGTTGTTGCAGAAACCTTAAACACGCAAAACCTTGATAATCAAACCAGCCTCCCCCTATCCTCAGAAAGTAGCAAAGGGTCCACGGAGACAATTATGTCCTTTTAGTTCTGTACATGGCAGACTTTGTATCTAATGATTTCAATTTACGATGGTTTCGTTCAAGGTTAGACACTTTTATCCTTGTAAGCACAATTGCTTGCTTTCCTATTTTCTTGTTTCCTGGACTCTGGGGACTTGCTCATAGGCTCTCCCCAACTAACTTCGTAGACCAGGTTCCAGAAAGTTCAGCTTTGGGAAAAAATTTGGTATTTATAACTGCAATGTTTGTTTTGAGATATTTCTCTTCCCTCTAGTCGCTGCCAGAACTAATGAACATGCGAAGAAGCATTTGCAAAGATATAGAGTGCACACAATCTACTGAGTTATGAAATAAGTTCGAGACACATTTTACATTGTAGCTTCTTACTCTATGATTTGCGATATGATGTGCATTTATTGATTGAAAAGGATAATCTGCCTGTTTTGTGTCTTTGTTCCCCTTAATAATTGTGTTCGAACAGCAGTATGTGTTTCACCTGAATTGCTTACCGTTGTTATGCTCCTCCTGTCCTTCTCTTCTCCAATTTTCCCTGGACAGGAAGAGATTAAACTCAAAGAGCTCAGTCCACAGTTTTTGCCTCTTCCAAAGAATGTCTCTCAAATTATGCCTGGACCAAATTATGACTACTACTCCTCGACAATGCGATTTACAATATCATCTCCTTTGGTAAGTACTTGTCACCTTTTGTTAATTTATTTCATATATTTTACCGTAGAATATAGTCTTGTGTAAACCAAAGCAAATAACTGTTACAGAATGAGATCTTATAGTTTGAGCTGAAAATTCATGATCTTTTATTGGACCTGTTTCAAAAGTTAGTGCGGTGGTTTTAAATGTATGATTTTGTATATTTTTGTTCTCTCTCCCTCCCTCGCCCAACCTCCAACAGGTGTGCCTATTGCAAGTAATTGAATGCTTGCATAATATCATATGTTGCGTTCACTAAATTCTACTGTTTTGATCTCCATAGAGGAGTAATGCATGATTTCTGAGTACACCTGTTGTTATGCAAGGCTGGCACAGTGATTAAAGTCCGCAATTAGCCGTGCAAAGCTATTCTTAATATTTTTACAGGTTTAGTAAGTGCTTAGTTTGTAACATGATCAGAGAGAGGATAAAGGTGGATTCTTGGGATCAACTTGTAACTTTATGATACTAAGTTGCGCATGAAATAGCCGAGGAAAACTTTGATCGTTTTATTACGTCAATGGAGTATCCTATTTGACCTCTTAGAAGAGTTTGAGGTAATGTTATTCTAGTGATGAAGACTCTAATGCAAATGTGTTATTTGCTTGTCCAAACATTTCTTGGCACTCTGTCTGTGATGATAAATTATATTATAATGTAATAATCATCAAATACTCTTATGTTTGACCAGGCATAGTTTCTGTTGAGTCTGTCTATAGCTTAAGTTCAACTAGATTTCTAGACTTGCATATTCATTAACTTCCATTGATCAGATGTTTATTTACTTAATTGTTAGAAGTATCAGGCTCATTTTGCTCTCCCAAATAGCACTGTTTGACTAAATTTCACGCTGTTTATAGATGCCTGATGCAGTTGTTGATTATGACTTATCAAGTGGAAAGTGGAATATAGTTCAACAGCAAAACTTGCTTCATGAAAGAACGAAAGTGTTGTACGGATCATCATCTTCGGCTAGTTTTATTCAGAGGCCAAGGAATTTAGGCTCTAACAACGAAGTCAATCCTGAAAATCATCCTACATGGAATGATCTTTCTGAGTTTTATGCCTGTGAAGTCTATGATGTCACTTCTTATGATGGGATGATTGTTCCTCTGACTGTTGTCTATTCGCGAAGGAGGAAAAAGCAAGCTGAGAATCCTGGATTACTTCATGGACATGGAGCTTATGGAGAGATATTAGACAAAAGATGGCGCAGTGAGTTAAAAAGCCTTCTCGATCGAGGTTGGGTCATTGCATATGCTGATGTCAGGTGCTTTCTTCTCATGTCCAATTTAGTAATATAGCTCTAAAATTTACTTTTTCTCTATAATAATGCTCGTCTATATCTTACGGGTATCCTATTCCTATGAAGTGAAGACAGGTTATATTGTTATGGAGTTATGTTGTGACTACTGCTTGACATTGCCTTTTTATTGTCTTCATTCTCAGAGGCGGAGGTGGTGGGGGGAAAATGTGGCACCATGATGGCCGGCGAACAAAAAAGATTAATTCAATTTCTGATTACATATCCTGTGCTAAATTCCTGATTGAGAGGGAAATTGTGCAAGACAACAAGCTCGCTGGGTGGGGTTATAGTGCTGGAGGGCTGTTAGTGGCTTCAGCTATAAATTTTTGTCCAAGTCTATTGCGGGCAGCAGTTCTGGAGGTCTGCCCAAAACTATTGTTTGTACTAGTGCATTTATGCACCTAAAATCATTCTTTTCCTCAACTTTCTAACGTCCCTCACCCCCACGCAACAAGAAGAGGAAAAGTGAGGAAATAACTGTTATTGAAAACTGAAAATCTTCAGTTCGGGAGTAAAAAAGGAATGACCCTTTCAGGGAATGTACAGAGAGTCAACTATTTTTCTCTGTCGAGTAAATCTTCTTCTTTAATTTTATCCTCATTTTTGACTTTACTGAAAAGGTTGACTACCTCTTTTTGTAGGTACCATTTTTGGATCCAGCAAACACTCTCCTCAATCCGATCCTACCTCTTACACCTGCTGACTACGAAGAGTTCGGGTACCCTGGGGACATTGATGACTTTCAGGCAATACGTAAATATTCACCTTATGATAACATTCAGAAATATATTTTATATCCAGCTATTCTGGTGACCTCTTCATTCAACACGAGGTAAGGTCCAAAGTTTTTCTCAGGGTTTCTGTAGATTGTTGGCTGATTCACTTCCTCTGGTTTGTTCAATGGTACAAGTTCCTTGTACAAATATGTGGCCATCGTCTAAAGCAATGTCTTTTACACTATAACATTAAGTTTGAGTTACAACTTACAACAAACTTTAGGAAAACACTCCATTTTATAAATGGGACTTTGCTTTTAGTTGACAATTTTTACTTGGAGATTCATAAATCCTGTGTTAGCACTTAGCAGCCTCTTCGCGGTCATCATAATCATCGTTATTTGAGTGTTTATTTGTCCCTTGATATTTACTTTTCAAGCAGTTCATGTGATTCCTCTCCATCTATATGATAATTCTTAGGTGGAACAAGTGTTAAACCATCTCCAGTCTTATCCACCCATCATGGCGTAGTAGGTGTTTTTCTTTCTCTTACGTACCTCATGTGCTACAGTACTATGATTGACAACTAGGACTGACCAGGTGTAAAGAACCTGATCCACTAAGAATTGTTCCAAGCTTGTAAATTAAGTGAACTAACATCCTTTTGCATGGGTTACAAAGAATTGTTCTAAGCTGTAAACTAAGTTAACTATAATCCTTTTGCATAAGTTCTAAAGAATTGTTCCAAGGCCATAACGTAAGTGAACTGTCATCGTTTTGCATACTAATGTGGAAATAATAGCAGCTCATTGTGTTGTGAAGTCCTCATAATCTTCCATGATTTTTCAGGTTTGGAGTATGGGAAGCTGCAAAATATGTTGCTCGGGTGCGTGAATATTCTGTGTATGATCCTAAACATCCAGTATTGCTTAATTTGACGGCTGATATAGTTGAAGAAAATAGATACTTGCACTGCAAGGAGTCAGCGCTGGAGACGGCTTTCCTTATCAAGATGATGGAATCATAGCTACTTGTGTTTTGTTTATTAATTTCATGTAAGATATAAAAGCTTATACCCATAGGACTATAACTTGTTTTTTTCCACCTTCCTATCAATCCAGATTGTAATACGCCTTAAAGCAGTGGATATTCCTACTAATCTTGTCCTTTATAGGCAAAGGTGCTCACCAGATAAGGAATCTCCTTTAATCTTTACTTGCCATATTCTTGTCCAACTAATTAGAGCTGTTGTTATTGAAAAGTGCGGTGCTTCTTCTTTGGATGAATGACGACTTTTCAAAAAAGTGGTTTGGTCTGATTGCATTCAAGATTATGACTTAGTTGTCGATAAAGTGGGTGAAATTCATTGGAGATTAGAATTTTAATCTCTATAGTAAAAAAACTCCTTCGGTAATTTCTTCTCATCTGTCTAAGTCTTAGTCTATAGAGTTACTTAGTAGTAATACTTATGTTGGTGAGAGATAGCAACGTGCAAGTTGGTTTGGATAAAGAAGTGGTTTGGCTTGATTTTGTTGTTGGAGAGATTACGATGAAAATTGTGTCCTGAGATGCATTAAGCTAATTGCTAAAGATATTGGTGATTACTAAGTCCCAAATATACATTGCTGGCGCCTCTTGGATTGTTAGTGTGTCTAAATTTGTCAACGCTTCGTTGTCGCTCAACTACCTCCAAATTTGAAAATGCTTCTTCAACTAGATGACTACCAAATTCTATCAAC